>NC_041392.1:169012528-169172170 GCF_002162155.2 Triticum dicoccoides
GGGGGTCGAGTTGGAGAGACGGGGACGGTGCGGCGAAGAGGATGCAGGCCGACGATGGCGGAGGAGGCAGGCTGGCGAGGACGCGTTCCGTCGAGGGCGAGGTGGCCGCGGCGGCGCTGGAGACGACGAGCGGTGTCGGGTGGCTCAGGGGTCGAGCCCTCGATCTCGATCCAGATTGAGGGGGGGAGTGGGCGACGTGGGGGGGAGTGTGCGGTCTGGGTGGGGTTAGGGTCACGGGGTCCAGGAGGGCTTTGTCTTTGTTTTGTTTTTGTTTAGTAGTTTTTTTCTTTTATTTTATTTATTTTTTTCTTTACTGTTTTATTTGTAGCCCCATCTTATTTGAGTTTTATAAAAACATAAAAGTTGTACCAAAATCAGTATTACTAATTATACCTCTGTTACCAAAGTTTAAACCCCTAGATGAAATAGTTTAACATTTTAGTAATTATAATTTTATTTAAACATTTGTTTTTGCTACCGTTTTAATCATCTAAGAGTATTTAAACATTTTATAAAAGTGTGGTTCCTCCACCGTAATTACTTCTGCATCATTGGGCACAACCCGAACATTTTAGTTTTAAAGTTTGAAAATTTTGATGTTTGCCTTTTATTCAATTTTGAATTAGAATTGGTTTTTGAACTAACGCAGGATTATCAACAGTAACTGCGGTGACGTGGCATCATTAACGAGGGATTACTGTAGCCTAATTATCCGGGCGTCACAATTCTCCTCCACTACAAGAAATCTCGTCCCGAGATTTAAGAGGGGGACTAAGGGGAAATTTCTGGTTACGAAATTCTAACGGGTCTTCTCGAAGAGGTCGATCCATTACATTGAAGTCTTTATTTGTCTGCTCCAGGTCATCATGATCAAGTCGTCATCCTTTCTTTGGGGGTTCCATCGTACTTACAAAAGAATAAGGGGTTACTCCGGGAGAACGAACCTCTACAAGGTTGACTATTTCGTCGATAATATCGGGGAAGGTGGCGGAAGGTAACTCTCGAATTAAAACTTAAGTAAATATTGAGAGCAAGTAATGAGGTTTCATGGGAAGTTTCGAGCGAGCAGGCAACCGTTCGATGCCTGAACAGGGCTTGAAAGGGGCTCAAAGCAATCGGGACTAAGTATTGCGTGTGGTAACAGATTTGATGATCTCTCGGAAGGTGGCTTGTGAATTACATACGAGGCCACACGCGAGGAAGAACCTTGGGAACAGGGGGGGTGCAGGAGAGTCAAGTTTCGATCCTGTGGAACTATGGGTTATGGGCCCACCATGTGGGTTAAAGGTAGGAAGGGAGGCTGACATCTTGCACGGTCACAATAGCAAGGCATGCCAGAGGGTAGCCTGTTAGTTATGTCGGCAACAATGTCGATACCAAGGGAGAGGGACGAAGAGAACCATTTTCCTGCTCGTTGAACGAGGCCGACCAATAGGCAAGGTTCCCGTCCATCGGTGGTTACCGAAATGTCATCAACAATAGTAACAGGGTCTGACTGATAAGGTGGTACACCGAGGTGTTTTTGTAAGCAGGAAAATATTACTGCTTAGATCATATAAACCTCAAGAAAGGTTAAACCAAACAATGGAAAGGATAATATGATTATCAAATTAATCAGAACAATGGAAAGGAACATGTGTTTAAACACATATATCAGGGGTATATTCTCCCCAAAGTCAAGCAGAGGATGATATCCAAGACAGGATATAAAGTAGAAAACCTTTTACGTAAGGGGGGGAGGAATCTCATGATATTACCCATACAACGGTGTTAGGATAAATGATAAATAAAATTTAGCATCGTGCTTCAAATGTTCCTGTTGAAAATCGGAGTACCATTGACATGCTTCGAGATAGCATTGACATGGTCATCAGGTGAAGATCGGACTTTGGAAACACAAAGGATCCATCAGGAACAACTTATAGAATAAGTCTTACAATTTCCTCATGGAAGAATGGCTAACCTTGCTAAAAAAAGAAATTATAACAATAGGTCCTCCGGTCGGGTGTGCTAGGCATGACATCACCTTACCGAGTCATATAAGGACCAATGTTATAACTCTTGAAAATATGTCCCAACCATCATATCTGACCGAGGTTCAGATCCGATTGGTGTCAGGATACCTCTGACTTAGGATGCCAGAGAAGAAAAGGTGCAACACAAATTGACGAGATGACAATGTAAGATTCTCGAGAAATGAACTATGGGAGAGGGTCCAAAACAAGAGTTCATCATTAAACCAAGGAGAGGATGGGGAGGTGGCTGATGAACTCAGCGACAGTTCCTCGAGACTTCCAAAAGAGGGGTTTCCACAATTATGTGAACAAGGAGATAACATTAGTCAGATCAAATGATATTATGATGTATGCTCGAGGAAATCATACACAATTAAAAAATGGTTGAAAGGTGCACCCGGCATATGGGCTTAGGTAGCACGATCAATGTTAGAATGGTGATTCAATTATCGGAAGACTTAGAATGAAACTATCGCCCATTCACTTCAAATCAATAGGGTTGCTTAGAAGTTTTGAATTCACACGTCATAGCTCAATTGTCGGTATTCCGGTCAAAAACAATACGGGGACCAAGGAATGTACGGAGATGGCGAGAAGTATTATCATACCCAGAATTTTTAAGAGGTGGTGAAATTCTCACCACATTCTTGACAAAAGAGATGGTAATACTTCCAAGGTGAAGAAGAACAACTGCGGGGTAGCAAGGATCTCAACGTGTAACACAAAACATGAACAAGTTTATGTTGAACGAAAGGCAATAAAGTGGTCGATGATAATATAAATCACCGAGGGAAAAGATGGTAATTCTCATCATGAATTGGATGGATATCCTGGAAGAGCCCAAGATGTTGGTGCTGATCTCGACACATTTGTCGAGAGATTTCATGAAGATGTAATCTATCGGCGATGACATCAAGTCAAAGGAATTATGAAGCAAAAGGTTATCGGAACCATGGGTACGACAGAAACTCAAAATCAAGCTTGTTATCCAAGGTGAAAGATATGACGAGAAAGATCGACGTAAGCTTAGCTCATCGTCGAAAGTTGTGTTCCAGGAAGAAGGACCAGGTAGCATAGTTAAAATTTAGCACGATAATGATATAGCCAACCGGGCTAGGAATGACTTGAAGGATTATTAAACTCATAAGCAATAAAAATTACTTATAGTTATTGATTCGGAGTACAGACTCGATTCACTGTCGGTGTCCTTGAGTGTCTAACAACTCAGAACCCGGGGAAATTTTTTGGAATTAGTGAGAAATAATACTTGAAGAATAACTCATAAGAAGTTATGCAGTTCCGCGATAATCTCGAGATACCAGAGGGGGGTAATACTCGATGACGGACCAAAGTAGAGGTTGGACTGGGGTATTGCTCTGCAGAAGACAAGTGCTTAAACTTGCACGAGAAATGGTATTTAAAGGAGAACATGGTCGGAATCCACGATCATAAAGGATCAAACCATGGATACAAGATGAACTTATAACAAGGGGTAATTATTTTTACGAGCAGCTTCCATGATAAGTTATACATCGTGTCCCTGGGCATGAACGCAAGGTTCAAGGTCGACTCCCACTTCTTCAATGTATAACCTTCCATTCACTTTTCGCTTTGATAAAGGCCTTAGTGTTGAAAGTTTTACCTGGTGAAATACCAGATGAGTATGACTCGTGAAAACTTCCGAGTTCACACATATAAAGGAAGGCATCGGATCAACCCGTTAGGGTATCGTGGGAAAATATAACACAATCTTCAAGAGTAGATATCACCAGCTCGAAAGCAGAGCATGGTTGGCAAAAGGAGAGGATATAATTTACCAAAGGCATTATGTATCGGAGAAAGAACTCACAAGGTGATTAATTATGAAGGACACTGTCGGATAATAATCCAACAGTGGATATGGCGATCCACAATGGAGCTGATGTGAGTATCAATACCCAATTAGAGGAAGAAAGAATGCAAATGCATCAATTTATAGAACATTTGAATAGTTCAACATCTAAATAGCATAGTAATTATGATTTTCAATTCAAGGGATCAGGAGCAAAAGCTCTGATCAAGGATGGATAAGTCAACTAGACTTAGGGGTAAGATAGATGGCAATCTGATTGGCCAAGAACCAGCTCATGTTCGAAAGACGTCTGAGCCGGAAGGTAATTTATAATGATCAACTGATGATTGCATGCATTCACACACATATAGAATCAACGGACTTAAAATGATAGTGACAAAGGATGCCAATAGGATTACTAGACTTATTGGATTAACCAAAATGTAAGCAAGCAAGAATTTCAAGAGCAATAGGCTCCTGAGGATTTTTGGAAGATCGAAAGGTATTTCAAAGTCCTTTGCGGAACACATGGACAACTGGGAATGAGCGGATACTCGATAAGTGCAAGGATTTATCCGTAGAGGTATTCACGTGGGTAATGAATTGCAAGGCAGTAGGCACAAAGTATTCTCGGAGCAATAGAGAGAATTTTCGAGGTATCTTGTAATAACAAGATCAATGGGATTGAAAGGACAAGTGTATGTAGTTATCCATAATAATATAACAGTGGCAGGGAATTTGCAAAGGCGATGGGCACAAGTGTCTCAAGAGAACAACGGAGATTATCTTTGGAATCTTCTGGTGAAGCAGTCGATCATCTGTAATGAAGGGGCTCTCTGGCAGGAAGTGGTAACGAGAACCTAGAGTTAGATTTTAGCAAAATCATTTAACCCGAATAGAAGAGAGATCAGAGTATAGGTCGAGGAATAAAAGATCCTAATACCACCCAATGGCGACGTGGGCCCATGGGCCGCACAGTCATGTTAGTAAAGCAGTTTTCATCGACTAGACTCGACTTCGGCCAAGGAGTGTAGAAGGGGGATTCCTACAGGCAGTCGGCTCTGATACCAACTTGTGACGCCCCCGATTTAATCGTACACTAATCATACATGCAAACGTGTACGATCAAGATCAGGGACTCACGGGAAGATATCACAACACAACTCTACAAATAAAATAAGTCATACAAGCATCATATTACAAGCCAGGGGCCTCGAGGGCTCGAATACAAGAGCTCGATCATAGACGAGTCAGCGGAAGCAACAATATCTGAGTACAGACATAAGTTAAACAAGTTTGCCTTAAGAAGGCTAACACAAACTGGGATACAGATCGAAAGAGGCGCAGGCCTCCTGCCTGGGATCCTCCTAAACTACTCCTAGTCGTCGTCAGCGGGCAGCACGTAGTAGGCACCTCCGGTGTAGTAGGAGTCGTCATCGACGGTGGCGTCTGGCTCCTGGGCTCCAACATCTGGTTGCGACAACCAGGTAGAAGGGATAGAGGGAAAAGAAGGAGAAAGCAACCGTGAGTACTCATCCAAAGTACTCGCAAGCAAGGAGCTACACTACATATGCATGGGTATCAAATGGGGTAAGGGTATCACATGTGGACTGAACTGCAGAATGCGAGAATAAGAGGGGGATAACTAATCCTTTCGAAGACTACGCTTCTGGCAGCCTCTGTCTTGCAACATGTAGAAGAGAGTAGACTGAAGTCCTCCAAGTAGCATCGCATAGCATAATCCTAACCGATGATCCTCCCCTCGTCGCCCTGTGAGAGAGCGATCACCGGTTGTATCTGGCACTTGGAAGGGTGTGTTTTATTAAGTATCCGGTTCTAGTTGTCATAAGGTCAAGGTACAACTCCAAGTCGTCCTGTTACCGAAGATCACGGCTATTCGAATAGATTAACTTCCCTGCAGGGGTGCACCACATACCCCAACACGCTCGATCCCATTTGGCCGGACACACTTTCCTGGGTCATGCCCGGCCTCGGAAGATCAACACGTCGCAGCCCCACCTAGGCACAACAGAGAGGTCAGCACGCCGGTCTAAACCTAAGCGCACAGGGGTCTGGGCCCATCGCCCTTAGCACACCTGCACGTTGCGAATGCGGCCGGAAGCAGAACTAGCCCCCTTAATACAAGAGCAGGCTTACGTTCCAATCCGGCGCGCGCCACTCAGTCGCTGACGTCACGAAGGCTTCGGCTGATACCACGATGCCGGGATACCCATAACTACTCCCGCGTAGATGGTTAGTGCGTATAGACCAAATGGCCAGACTCAGATCAAATACCCAGATCTCGTTAAGCGTGTTAAGTATTCGCGAACGCCGACTAGGGCCAGGCCCACCTCTCTCCTAGGTGGTCTCAACCTGCCCTGTCGCTCCGCCACAAAGTAACAGCCGGGGGCCGTCGGGAACCCAGGCCCACCACTACCTGGATGGAGCCACCTGCCCCTTCAGCCCCCATCTCCGAACAGTATCACAGGTAAAGTAACTGTGTAAAGTATATTGTATATGCCCGTGATCACCTCCCGAAGTGATCATGGCCCAGTAGTATAGCATGGCAGACGGACAAGAGTGTAGGGCCACTGATGGAACACTAGCATCCTATACTAAGCAGTAGGATAGCAGGTAATGGTAACAACAGTAGTAGCAAGGACAGGCTATGCATCAGGATAGGAATAACGGAAAGCAGTAACATGCTACACTACTCTAATGCAAGCAGTATAGAGGAGAGTAGGCGATATCTGGTGATCAAGGGGGGGGGGGGCTTGCCTGGTTGCTCTGGCAAGAGAGAGGGGTCGTCAACACCTGTCACATCCCTGGTCCTGTTATGCACTAGGCTAGGCCTCATGTGAGCATCATGTTTTAATTCAAATGAAATTTGAATTGAGGGATTTTCAAAGCCTCAGAAACCTTCTAAAAATGATCAACATTAAAATCTTCTCAAAGAAGTCCAAGAAAATGTTCCTCTTAGTCTCTGAAAATATTGCAAAGAGGTAAAACTCAAAACAATATTTTTGGTATCTCAGAGTTAATTATTTTGGGCCTTTGAATTAAATAAATAACTATTTGCATTGGATATATATTTGATATATAAATAATATATGTCCAATACTACTGGAACATTTTATGTGGTTTGGTATATTTTAGTTCTAGCCACATAACTATTTTCAGGATTTTATAAAATGGTTTAGTATTTTACTAAACTAAAACAACACAGAACAAAATACAAAAAAAGAACAGAAATAGGAAAAGAGAGAGAGAACCCACCTGGACTTACCTGGCGCTCACCTCTCAGCCCGGCCGGCCCAGCTCCTGTGCGGCCCAGCCCGCCACCGCTACCCCCCCTGTCGCCTTCCTCCTCTGCCAGGAGGACGGGCACGCGCCTGGCGCGCGCGGCCACGCGCCCCGGCCACCTCCTCCCTCCCAGCCTGCTTGGCTCCTCCTCGACGCCCCGGTGACGCCACGCGGCCCCCTCGACCCTCTCTCACTCTCCCGTGTCTCTCCCTCCGTCCCTATCCCCCTCTGCCCCCTCTCTCTCCCGCGACCGAACGGAGCTCGTCGCCGCCGCTCGCGGTAGCCACGCCTACCGGCCACCCCACGCCTCACCGACGCCCCAGGAAGCTCCGCCTCGCCTCCCTCTTCATCCTCACCCAGACGAAAGGCGCCG
The DNA here is from genome assembly GCF_002162155.2 of Triticum dicoccoides. NCBI lineage: Eukaryota > Viridiplantae > Streptophyta > Magnoliopsida > Poales > Poaceae > Triticum > Triticum dicoccoides. The sequence goes on from NC_041392.1 coordinate 169,020,051, forward strand.
GAAGCCCCTGGATGCCGCTAGCTCCGCCATTCCCCTCCTCGGCCACCGAGGATCGCCGTCGTCAAATTCGTCGCCGTTCGGTCTTCCCCGAGCTCGCCGTCCATCTCTTCGGGATCCACGTGAGCTCCTCCGTCGTTTCCCCCTCCCCGCTTAGTCGCGCTCGCCCTCTAGTTGTCATCTCCACCATGGCCGAACCTTCGCCGCCGCCCGCACTCGTCGCCGGCGATGCTCCGGTGACCATTTGGTCCCGGGCATGCGCCCAACGCGCTCCCCGCATTGCGCAGAGCCTCCGTGGCACTTCGTCGCGCTTGTTTGCGCACCGCAGCCCCATCCCCACTTGCACCCGAGCTTCGGCCGCCGCCGAGCTCATCGCCGGCACCACTCCGGCCACTCCCCGGCTGCGCCACCACCACAGTTGGATGCGGACGAGCGTCCGCATCCCGAAGCTGTGCTCCGCGCGCCAAACCGAGCCCTGTGGGCAAAACCCGAGGCTCGCCACCGCGGCTGGCCTCGCCGGCGTCAAACCGCCGGTGGGTTTGACCCACGTTGACCACGGTGGGACCCCCCCTGTGTCCATGACAGGTGGGGCCGGCCTGTTAATTAGGTTAGGATTAGTGTTAACTAAAATCTAGTTAGACTAATTACACTGACACGCGGGACCCACTGTCAGATTTGACCTGGACAACGCCCGTTGACTTGCTGACGTCACCGTGAAGTCATGCTGACGTAGTAATAGGTTTTCTGGATTTATTTTTATTCAGAAAATTCCAGAAAATTGTATAAACTTCTAAAATTCATAGAAATTCAACCGTAACTCCAAATTAAATAATTTATATATGAAAAATTATCAGAAAAATTCAAGGAATCCATCTGTACCATTTTCATGCATGTTAGAACAACTTATAGCTGCTGTTTAGCACAAATCAATTAAATGGCATTTGAATAATCACATATGGAGTTTGAATTTGAATCTTGTATTCAAACCAACTTCATTTAATCTGTTGCTAGTTGCATTAGCTCAAAACACATTCATATTGCCATGTCATGAGCATGCATCATATTGTGCATTGCATTGATTGTAGTTCTTCTTTGTTGCCGGTATCTGTTCCCTCCCGGTAGACGATGTTCTGACGTTGTGATCGTTGACACTGATGAAGACTCAATGTTATCTTCAGAAGTGCCAGGCAAGCAAAACCCCCTTGTTCATTCCGATACAATCCCACTCTCTCGCTCCTGCTCTCTTTTACTGCATTAGGACAACAACGATTCAACTGTTATTTGCTGCGGTAGCTGAACCCCTTTATCCTTTGCATGACCTGTCATTCCACAGTACATAGATGAAACCCACTAGCATGAGTAGGAGTTGTTTGAGCCCTGTTGTGCCTACTCATTCATGTTTGTTTGTCATGCCTGCTATTGCTTAGAGTTGTGTCAGGTCTGATTCATCCGGGATGAATCAGAGGTGTATGAACATGTCCTACTGTGTGTGAGCTAAGTGTGTGAATACGATTTGGTAAAGGTAGCGGTGAGAGGCCATGTAGGAGTACATGGTAGGTTGTCTCATTGCAGCCGTCCTCAGGAACTGAGTTCTGTGTTTGTGATCCATGATTCAGCTACTACCACACATTGGGCCCGAAACCAATGGACCCTCTCGGCTTCTTGATCACCCTTGTCCTCTGTCCAGGAGTTGCAAGTAGTTTCTGGTGTTTGTAGTATGCTGGAGGCCGTGCGCAGCGCTGACCGTAGGGGTGGGCTGTGATGCGGTAGGCACGTGGCACGGTGTACCGGGCGCCCGTTTGGTGTCTCGGGAACCCTGTTCACATCGTTTGGGGCTGTGAGCGAAACTCCGGCCGGATCTCCTCATGGATGGAACCCGAATAGGCGATAAACCTGGACTAGAGACTTGAGTGTTTAGGCAGGCCGTGGCCGACACCCACGTTGGGCTTCCGCTTGAAGGTTGCCGAGTACATGTCGTGTAAACGACGGTAAGTGGTGAGAGCGTGTGTGAAGAAGTACACCCCTGCAGGGTTAACATCATCTATTCGAATAGCCGTGTCCGCGGTAAAGGACTTCTGGGTTGCTTATATCAGTTCATAGACAAGTGAAAGTGGATACTCTAAAATACGCAAGATAAGCGTGAGTGCTATGGATGGCGTTCTCGTAGGGAGACGGGAGCGGATCCATAGTGGTGTATTGATATGGTGAATATGTGGACTCGTGTGCGCCACCTCAAAAGAGTTACTTGCAGTCGTAGTTTAGGATAGCCACCGAGTCAAAGCTGGCTTGCTGCAGTTAAACCCCACCATCCCCTTGTTGATAATGATGCATATGTAGTTAGTTCTGATGTAAGTCTTGCTGGGTACATTTGTACTCACGTTTGCCTATTTTATGTTTTTGCAGAGAGACTTCGGTCTCACCAGTAGTTCCACGTGGACTTCGACGTTTAGCTTGTTACCTCAGCTACGGTCTTGTGCCTCGGCAGGATTTGGTAGATAGTCAGGCTTCTCAGCCTTTTTCATTTATAGATGTCTGTACTCAGACATGATAGCTTCCGCTTGTGCTTTGATATGTATGCTCTGAATGTTGGGTCATGAGACCCCTGTTTGTAATATCTCGCTCCTCGGAGCCTATTGATTAAATACTTGAGTTATAGAGTCATGTTGTGATGCCATGTTGTATTTGCACATATCGAGCATATTGTGTGTATGTTATTGAAATGCTTGGTATGTGTGGGATCTGACTATCTAGTTGTTTATTCTTAGTAGCCTCTCTTACCGGGAAATGTCTCCTAGTGTTTCCACTGAGCCATGGTAGCTTGCTACTGCTCCGGAACACTTAGGCTGGCCGGCATGTGTCCTTCTTCGTTCCTGTGTCTGTCCCTTCGAGGAAATGTCACGCATTGAGTACCGGAGGCCTGTTAGCCCGCTACAGCCCGGTTTACCGGAGTCCTGCTAGCCCAGTGCTACAGCCCGGACCCACTTGCTGATGACCGACAGGTTCGATGCTGGGTCATGGATGCCTGTCCCTGTAAGTCTGTGCCACTTTGGGTTTACGACTAGCCATGTCAGCCCGGGCTCCTTATCATATGGGTGTTAGCGACACTATCATATACGTGTGCCAAAAGGCGCAAACGGTCCCGGGCAAAGGTAAGGCGACACCCGTGGGAATACCGTGCATGAGGCCGCAAAGTGATATGAGGTGTTACATGCTAGACCTATGTGGCATCGAGTCGGGGTCCTGACAGCGTTTGGTATCAGAGCTTGACTGCCTGTAGGATTACCAAGCCAAACTGGTCGAAGTTGAGTCTAGAAATTCTTTAGTTATATAAGGGAATTGATTATGGGATGGAACATAAGGCTCTTTTTACTCCTTATACCTCATGGCCTTCTGATCTGAGTCATCTTATCTTTCCTACGGGGATTAAGAACTAAGCTATCTCTTCTTTCTATCAGGATCACGTGTTTCTAATCCGTAGACTTATAGATTGTTGGTTTTAAGCTTGAATTCAGTTCCTACGACTTCTGTATGTTAACTGTTGATCTCGAAACCTTGATATTGTGCTTCTGAGTGGTTATGCCACCATTTTTGTGAATGTCTCAAATCTTTTCTGAGCATTTACAGCCGTTATGCTGTCCGAGTCACCCCAGGTTTCTGAATAGTCTGAAGCATTTGCAAAATCCCCTCCTCCCGTTCCGATGTTCCTTTGGGCCAGATTAACCACACTAATCGGTGAGTTGAGGTAAATTATTGCATTGACATATATGTTGGAGCTATTATTATGACCCTAGGTGTTTTAGGGAGTCACTTAGTAATATAGCAATGTTTTGTGTTCCCAGTGTGAAGATTCTGGCCATCATTCTCGAAAGCATCCCGTGGTGCTACTTAGTAGTAGGCATTCTACTCCTGGGTTCTGAACCCGAGATTCACTCTACTTACTTCATGTTGATAGGGTTTGCTAGTTCCTTTAGGATATTAGTAACTTTTGCATTAGCCCTCGAGGTCCATGGTATTTTCCTTCTTCCAAATACTATGAACCGTTTATGGCAGAAGTTCTTTGAACCAAAAGATCACAACCAGAGCTCTTGATGAGTTCTCGATTCTATGTTGTGACTCTGCCAGTTCTACCTTTCCGCATGGATTATCCGGAAGAAACCTATTGAACCTGGTTCGACATACTAATCTATGCATCCACAACTCAGAAAGTTATATGTTCCTTTGAGTTGTCCCTTTTTAGTTGTCTACTGACCTTCGTCTATCAATTGATAGTCAAGAGTATGCGTGCGTTCGTTTATCGATGCCTATTACTCTTGTGGTCCGTCAAGCCATTCTATCGCGGAATGACTAGGAGAAACAAACTCCAGTACCTCTTCCATATCCAGGATTGGGTCAAAGAAGTTGTGCTACGCAGAACAAATTGCTAATCCAGCTTTTGCTCTGTTCTACCTTGGAGTATTACCATCTTTTATATCGGGATTGTTATAGGAATTGCACACCATCCTATGAACTCTTGGTACAGTGATACTTCTTGCCATCATTGTTCATTCCTCGGTTCCTGTGTTATTGTAACCGGAATGCCGACAAATGAATCATGGCGTGTGAAATCAATACTGCTAGCAACTCTGTTGCTTGGTAGTTAAATGGACGATAACCTCATTCTTAGCGTGTGATTATTGAATCGTCACCCTAAGACTGATTGTGCTGCCTAGTCCCTATTTCTGGTGCACTCCTCGACCAATGAGATAGGAATTATTTCAAGTCCTCACTCATTTGATCATATCGTCTTGCCCTGAAAAGCGAGATTGTTCTCGAGCTTAGTAACATACCGGTGGTTCGTGACTTTCCAAATATCTTCTTGGAAGTGTTACCGGGTTGTTTCCTGACTGTTATGTTGAGCTCGTGATCAAGTTGGTTTATCCTGTAAACCACCCTTTCTCCAAGAATCCGTGTTGGATACCCCTGAGCTAGTTGGTTAAGCTAGACAACAACTTGGAGAGTTGGAAGATAAAAGCTTGCCTGGCTTAGTTCGTTCCAAAGGGATATCCTTGTGTAGTGTGTGTTGAAGAAAGATGATATCTTCATCGATTGGTTCCTGTGATCAATTGTTGGACCTATTGTCTTATCAATCCTTTGATTTGAGTGTGGGCCATCGTCAAGTCAAATCAGTACCAACGATGCTCGTAATGTTGTCTTACTCATGGTTGATCCCTCGAGCATACACCATTACATCTTTGGTCTGACCAATGCTATCTTTGTTTAGTAGTTTTTTTTCTTTTCTTTTATTTATTTTTTTCTTTATTGTTTTATTTATAGCCCCATCTTATCTGAGTTTTATAAAAACATAAAAGTTGTACCAAAATCAGTATTACTAATTATACCTCTGTTACCAAAGTTTAAACCCCTAGATGAAATAGTTTAACATTTTAGTAATTATAATTTTATTTAAACATTTGTTTTTGCTACCGTTTTAATCATCTAAGAGTATTTAAACATTTTATAAAAGTGTGGTTCCTCCACCGTAATTACTTCTACATCATTGGGCACAACCCGAACATTTTAGTTTTAAAGTTTGAAATTTTTGATGTTTGCCTTTTATTCAATTTTGAATTAGAATTGGTTTTTGAACTAACGCAGGATTATCAACAGTAACTGCGGTGACGTGGCATCATTAACGGGGGATTACTGTAGCCTAATTATCCGGGCGTCACACTCGCCCACCGCCGGGTTCAGCCCGAACCACTCCTCCGGCTGAGCAACACCGTCATCATCGATTTCGGGTGCGAAAACGCTGATGTCGGTGCACTCGGCGATCATCGAAGGTCGCTAGGCGATAGCCGGCCTCACCTCCTCCAGCTCCGCGTCGGCCTCCATCCGCCAAGTGCGCAGCTGGTCCAGGCTCAGCCCTGGGTACCAAGCCCGAACGAACTCCAACGCCCGCCCGGCTCCGAGGCGGGCCGCCGATGCCTTCCAAGCCTCAAAGCGACCGACTGCGACCTCCAGCCAGTCGGCAGTTCGGCTTGGGGTGCGGGGGATCGTCTCACCGGGCCAGAGGGCGGCCAACACTTGTGCCCCGGCACGTTGGAGCCGGCGAAGCATCCGATGAGCCGGCTGCAACCGCGCCTGGACAGCCAAGAGCTGCTCCTCAAGTGTCCGGTTCGCATCCGGCGCGATGTTGGCCCCTGCCTGATGATGCACCTCGCGATGGGCCTCAATGCTTTGGGCGGCGAAGGCAGAGTAGCCGGGGAAGTAGTCTGCACCAAAAAACAAGCAACAGCTCAAGATAAACCAAAAACCCAGGCGGTAAGAGGCAAGGAAGGGCCGAGGAAGGCGGCTTACCATCGATCAAATCCTCGATCCGGCCGAAGCCTTCGTCCAGGGCTCGCCGGGTCTCAGACCAGCTCGCCGCCTCGGTCTCATACTCCGCCTTCAAGGCGGCTTCGCTATCCCGCGCCGCCTGCAGGGCCGCCTTATGGCTCTCCTCTTGGTCGGCCAGCTTCTTGGCTAGGCGATCCCGTTCCTGGACCAAGGCGGCGTACTCGGCCTCCTTGGTATGAAGGGCGGCCTTCGCTTCTCCGAGCTCCTTCCTCAAGTCGGCGTTGGCCCCTGAAGACAAAGAAAAAGAAAAACCAATAAGGAAAGAGTCGTCAAGAAAGATCCGACCCGACTGCGCAGCAGTTGGCCCGAATCTCGGGGACTACACCCAGTGGGTGCGCTGATGCGCCCCCATAGGAGACAGACAAGATCGAGTACTTACTTCGGCTATCGGCCAGGTCGTCGGTCCTCCGGCTCAACTCCCGATCCTAGGAGTTAAAGGCGGCAGCACGAAGGTTGTGATATTCCTGAAAGTTCAGAAAAAAGCAAAGTAAGGTAGCCGTCGAGAAAGATCCGACCCGACTGCGCAGCAGTCGGCCCGAATCTCGGGGACTACACCCAGTGGGTGCGCTGACACGCCCCCACGGAAGAAACTAAGAAAGCAAAGCAGCCAAGAACGAAGGACTCACCCGGATAGTGGCTCGCGTTAACAAGAACTCCTGGGTGAACTGTTGCAGCAGGGCGGCCTGAGCTTGCAGCCGGCTCCGGACCCCTTGAGCCGCCACATTCAGCTCGCCAGTCCCCCCGCTGGGAGTCCACTCGGACGTGGCAGTGCTGGCCGCCTCCAGATCTTCCGCCGACTGGCCTGCGCCCGCGACTCGGCGCAACCCCGGCGGAGCGGCGCCAACCCTGCGCGCCGGCTCGTCGCCGGCTGCACCTCGAGGCCGGCTCTGTTCTCCGACTCACCTCCGGTCGGCCCCTCTGGCGCCGCTGATGATTGGCCGCCTTGGCCCGCTCCGGTTGGCGCTGCTGGCGGCGCTCTCCTCGCGAAGGCCACGGGGTCCTCCCCCCTCTCCATCAGCGGCGGGTCTTGGACGATCTCCTCCGCCAAGGGCAATGGGGTGTCGGGGGCTACGGCTCGGAGAGGAATGGCGAGCAGCGGAGGCTGGTTGCATGAGCTTTCCGCCTCCGTCTCCGTGGTAGCCGCCTCCGTCTGGGCCTTGGCTGCCGCGTCGGCCTGCTCCCTCGCCGCCTGGGCGGCCGCCTTCTCCGCCGCCTCGCGCTCCTCCCGCGCTTCGCGGGTGTTCCGCTCTGTGGCCTCCCTGAGATCGGCGCGGGGGTCCACGCGGCGGGAGCTCGAAGACCCTCCAGCCGGCCCCACGATGGAGCCGCCGGACCCCGCTCAAGGGAAAGCGGCACCCTATCCAGCAAGCGAGAAAAAGTTAAGAAGAATATTCGAAGAGAAAGAGAATGATGACGAGCATGCGGCAAGGCAATTGAAGACTTACGCTGAGACCGCCTGAGGCTGCTTCACCGCCTTGCGGAAGCGGGCCGCTTTCGCAGCCGCCTCGTCTCGCTTGGTCGCCGCGGTGGAGGCTTTGGACTTCTTCGGCCGACTGCCGAAGAGGCATGAAGCGGCCCGGTGCTTCTGTGCGCCGCCGCCGGCAGCCGGCGCGATAGACGAGCCCGCGCCCTGATGGTCGGCCGCCGGCTGGCGACGCGGGGCGACTTTGGCTTTGAAATCGTCCGGCCAGTCCTCGAAGCTCGTGGTGAACCTTGAGCCTCCGAGCTTGGCGTTGTCCCCCACGATGGCGTCTTCCATGGCGGCCGCCCCCAAGTCCGGGTCGTCAACGTCGTCCACCGTGCGGTCGGGGGCATACTGGCGTTCAATCCCTGCCGCCCCGGCCGGCGGCGCAAGAAGAGGGTTCTGCTCAAAAGAACCGACTTGTCAGAGGCCGGCCGTCATGAAGCCGACTGACGACAAAAAGAAGATAGAGAGAGAAGCTTACCACGGGCGAAGGATTGGCGCGAGAATACGGCGCCTAGCCGTATTGCTAGTCCTCGGCGAGCTTGCAGTTGGCGATGTAATTAACCATGAGCGCCACCTCCGCGTGGGGCATTTCCCATGTGCTCAGCCGGCTTGGGTCGAAGCGGCCGCTCATCTGACACATCATATGGGGCCGGCTTTGGAGAGGAAGAATCCGGCGCTCCACGAAGGCGGCCACCAAGTCGGCCCTGTGCAGGCCTTCCGACTGAATCATCACCCGAAGCCGGGAGATGGCGGCATTCCCGGCCGGAGACAGTGACCGGGACCGGAAACTCCACGAGGGCTGCCTCCCAGCCGGCGGGCCGGCTATGTAAGCCGGCAGGTTGATGTAGTCTCCTTACTCGGCGACGTTCTTCACGTAGAAGTACGATTTTTGCCAGACCTTCACCGACTGGATTAGGGGGATGGACGGGAACGGATTGTTCTCGCTCGCCCTCCTCATGGCGATGAAGGCCCCGCAGGGGGCGGGCACGCCGGCGACGACGGTGCCGAGTTTGCTCTGGAAGAACTCTCCCCAGAGCTCCAGCGTGGGGAGCAGCCCCAAGAAGCCTTCGCAGAGGGAGACGAAGGCCGACAGCAGCATCACCGCATTGGGTGTGAGGTGATGCGGCTGGAGGTTGTAGAACTCCAGGAAGGAGCGCAGAAATCCGCTCGCCGGAAGGCCGAAGCTGCGCAGGCAGTGCGAGCGGAAGAAGACCCGCTCGCCCGCTTCCGGCGCCGGCGAGATCTCCTTCTCTGGCGCCAGGCGGACCTGTACGAGGTCGGCGCCGGGCAGGCGCCGAGTCTGGCGGAGGAACTCCACATGGTCTTCGTGGACGTTGGAGCCGTCCCACGAGCTTGACAACGCCATGGGAGCAGGATGATGTGGGGGTGCTGTGATGGGAAGCTGCGACGGCAGCGAGAGGAAGAAACGAGGGTTAGGAGGGGCGGAGCGCGAGAGAGCGTGCGAACCTCTGTCGCTCTCCCTCCTCCCCCTACTTATAGGCTCGCGTGGCGGAGCCGAAGAGGCGCAGCGTGGGGAAGCGTGGGGATCGATCGTGCCCACTCCCCACGTCCCGCGATTATTGAGCCTTAACGGCGAAACAAAACTGCCTCGAGAAGGCGAGTGGCCCCTGTGGGCCACGGAAGACCCGCGCCCAGACCAAGGCTCGCGAGTGGCGGGCCCGGGCCTGCTGCGGCGTCCCATCGCGCGCGTGCGCTCGCAGGATCTTGCTGCCACGTGGCCGCGGGAGGACCCGCAGTCAGCATGCAGGTCCCCTCCCCTCTCTTCCCGCCTGCAAGACGCGGGGCTCTCTGAAGTCGGCATACGCCCGCTAAGCCAGCTCTTCAGGATGGGAAGCTGACCGAGCTTCTCGTCCCCCTGCTCGCCTCGGAGCTCGATCAGCTTCGGGGACTACTGTCGGAGTAAATAGCCATGGGTAGCCTAGCCGGCTTCCCCTGGCCCTTCTGAAAAAGTTACGAGCCCACCCGGCTCTCGAGAATCCAAGACATGGGGCCGCCTTCCCCTTGCTGGCTGCCACCCAGGCCGGCTTTCGGAAGGCGGTCCGACTTTAACCCTCATGAGAAGGCCGACTCCAAGAAGCCGACCATGAGAAGGCCGACTCCAAGAAGCCGGCCATGAGAAGGCCGACTCCAAGAAGCCGGCTCCCATAAAGCGGTCAAGACCGTACCCACAAAGTTTGCACCCACCTAACGGCGGTGCGACGGGGCGTGGCTACAGTGAAGCCTGCCACCCCCGAATACCGAAGCATGCCTGGCACAGTGCGCCGTACGGGGTAGGCATGACCCGTCCGGCGCGGCACTGTTGCCATGTTGACCCTGGCATCACCCACGACGGGCCGCCAGCGTGGCCCACGGACGGTGGGCCCCTTCGGGCAGAGAGACGCCCGAAGGCGGCCACGCCTCCAACCAGTCGGCTCGAGACGGAGCAGGCTCCCCGCAGTCGGCTAGCCGCCTCCCTCGAAGGAGACGCCCTATTAAAGAGACAAGACACGGTGAGGCTACAGCAATCGCCGAACGAGCGGCGGCACTGTAGCCACGCCTACCACGACGAATCCTACGTCACCAAGATGAAGCCACAGTAACCAGCCGCCGACCAGGCCCTGGATAGTGGGACCTGCCTATTGACCAAGGGGCCGGCAGCCGGCAGGACCCACCAGTCGGCGGGCCCCAGCAGCCGGCGCAGAAGCCGGTGAGTGCAGTCACAGACGGCTGGGCCCCGCGTCCAGTCGGATTACCATTGTACCCCCGGGGGGTAGGCCTATATAAACCCCCTGGGGCACCCATGCAAAGGGTTCGACCCCCTGCTGGTTCTAGACACCCCGCTAGGAGAAGAAGCAGGCTAGCCGTGCCCTTCTTCCTCCTCCCACCAAAACAGCTCGAGGAGCATTGTGTAGTTACTTATTCATCTAGTGATCATGCGGAGACCCCGCAGAGCAGCAGTAGGGGTGTTATCTCCACGGAGAGCCCCGAAGCTGGGTAAGATTCGCCGGCGTGCATGTCTTCGCCTTATCCCGTTTCCAGGCACCGGCGATGTCTTACTGGCTCCCACAATGATAAGCCACCCGTTGGCATATGTCGCACCTACCACCCGACACAACACCTACCACATAATCACTAGCATCACACATAATTTCAAAGGGTAAATTCCAATCAGGTGGCTGAACAATAGGTGCAGAGATCAATGATTTCTTAAGTATTTCAAATGCTTCTACGCAATCATTATCAAAAACAAATGGTATATCTTTTTGTAATAAATTAGTCAGAGGCCGAGAAATTTTTGAGAAGTCCTTAATGAACCTCCTATAAAAACCGGCGTGACCAAGGAAACTTCTTATACCTTTGATGTCCTTGGGACATGGCATCTTTTCAATAGCATCAACCTTATATTTATCAACTTTAATACCTCTTTCAGAAACTTTATGCCCCAAGACAATACCTTCATTAACCATAAAGTGGCACTTCTCCCAATTCAAGACAAGGTTAGTTTCTTCACATCTCTGCAAAACTCGATCAAGGTTGCTTAAGCAATCATCAAAAGAGGATCCATAGACCGAGAAATCGTCCATGAAAACCTCACAAATCTTTTCACAAAAGTCGGAGAATATAGCCAGCATGCATCTTTGGAAGGTAGCAGGTGCATTACATAAATCAAAAGGCATACGTCTATAAGCAAAAGTACCGAACGGGCAAGTAAAAGTGGTCTTAGATTGATCATCTGTTGACATAGGTATTTGAGACAAACCAGAATAACCATCTAGAAAGCAAAAATGTGTATGTTTGGATAATCTTTCTAGCATTTGATCAATAAAAGGTAAGGGGTAATGATCCTTTTTAGTAGCCTTGTTTAATTTGCGGAAATCAATTACCATCCTATAACATGTAATAATTCTTTGCGGAATCAATTCATCTTTATCATTAGGAACGACAGTAATACCTCCCTTTTTAGGGACACAATGGACAGGACTTACCCACTGACTATCAGCAACGTGATAAATTATACCTGCCTCAAGGAGCTTTAGTATTTCCTTTCTTACCACTTCTTTCATCTTAGGATTCAGCCGTCATTGGTGATCACGAACTGGTTTGGCATCTTTCTCCAAATTTATTTTGTGTTGACATAGTGTGGGACTAATGCCCTTAAGATCATCAAGAGTATATCCAATAGCAGCACGATGCTTCTTCAGAATTTTCAATAATCTCTCTTCTTCATGCTATGAAAGGTTAGCACTAATAATAACATGATATATCTTTTTCTCATCAAGATAAGCATATTTAAGAGTATCAGGTAATGGTTTGAGCTCAAACACGGGATCACCCTTGGGTGGAGGAGGATCCCCTAGGATTTAGACAGGCAAATTTTGTTTCGGGTTGGGTTCCTGTTTAAAGAATACTTCATCTATTTCCCTTCTTTTATTCATAAACATATCATTTTCATGGTCTAGCAAATACTGTTCTAAAGGATCACTAGGAGGCACGACAATAGAAGCAAGACCAATAATTCCATCTTTACTAGGCAATTCCTCTTCACGGTGTTGTCTACGAAATTTATAGAAATTAAATTCATGAGACATATCACCTAAACCAATAGTAACAACATCCTTTTCGCAATCTATCTTAGCATCAACTGTGTTCAAGAAGGGTCTACCAAATATAATGGGACAAAAGCTATCTTGTGGGGAACCAAGAACAAGAAAATCAGCAGGATATTTAGTTTTCCCACACAAGACTTCAACATCTCTAACAATTCCAATGGGTGATATGGTATCTCTATTGGCAAGCTTAACGGTAACATCAATATCTTCTATCTCTGCAGGTGCAAGTTCATGCATAATTTCTTTGTATAAGTCATGAGGTATAGCACTAGCACTGGCACCCATATCACATAAGCCATGATAACAATGATCTCCTATTTTAACAAAAATAACAGGCATGCCTACCACGGGTCTATGTTTATCTTTAGCACAAGGTTTAGCAATTCTAGCAGTCTCATCATAGAAATGAATAACATGCCCATCAATATTATCAGACAAGAGATCTTTAACAATAGCAATATTAGGTTCAACTTTAATCTTCTCAGGAGGTGTATAGGTTCTAATATTGCTTTTACGAACCACAGTTGAAGCTTTAGCATGATCTTTTATCCTAACAGGAAAAGGTGGTTTCTCAACATAAGTAGTAGGAACAATAGGATCATTATAAGTGATAGTCTTTTCTTCAACTTTAATAGGTGCAGCTACTTTTACTTCTATGGGAGGATGATATTTAAACCACTTCTCCCTAGGGAGATCAACATGAGTAGCAAAAGATTCATAGAAAGAAGCTACTATTTCAGAGTCAAGTCCATATTTAGTGCTAAATTTACGGAAAACACCGGTATCCATAAAAGATTTAACACAATCAAACTTAGGTGTCATACCTGACTTCTTACCTTCGTCGAGGTCCCAATCTTCAGAGTTGCGTTTAATTCTTTCCAATAAATCCCATTTGAATTCAATAGTCTTCATCATAAAAGAGCCAGCACAAGAAGTATCGAGCATGGTGCGATTGTTATCAGAAAGCGGAGCATATAAATTTTGAATAATTATTTCTCTTGGAAGCTCATGATTGGGGCATCAATATAACATTGATTTAAGCCTCCCCCAAGCTTGAGCGATGCTTTCTCCTTCACGAGGCCAAAAATTATATATATAATTGCGATCACGATGAATAAGATGCATAGGATAAAACTTCTGATGAAATTCCAATTTCAATCATTTGTAGTTCCATGATCCCTTATCATCACATAGCCTATACCATGTCAATGCATCTCCCTTCAAAGATAAAGGGAAGACCTTCTTCTTAATAACATCATCGGGCACACCTACAAGCTTAAATAATCCACAAACTTCATCCACATATATTAGGTGCTCATGAGGATGCATTGATCCGTCTCCTGCAAAAGGATTAGCTAGCAGTTTTTCTATCATACCCGAAGGAATCTCAAAGTAGACATTTTAATTTTCAGTAGGTTCAATAGGTTGAGGAGCAACTCTTTGCTCTACTGGTCGGGGTGAAGATACCCCGAACAAGCCCCTCAGTGGATTACTTTCCATAGTAACAAGTGACAGTAAATTTCAGCACACTATATAAAATTTTCCTTACCAAATCCCACCTACCAAAGGCGCTTCACTCCCCGGCAACGGCGCCAGAAAAGAGTCCTGATGACCCACAAGTATAGGGGATCTATCGTAGTCCTTTCGGTAAGTAAGAGTGTTAAACCCAACGAGGAGCAGAAGGAAATGATAAGCGGTTTTCAGCAAGGTATTCTCTACAAGCACTGAAATTATAGGTGACAGATAGTTTTGTGATAAGATAATTTGTAACGAGCAACAAGTAACAAAAGTAAATAAAGTGAAGCAACGTGGCCAAATCCTTTTTGTAGCAAAGGACAAGCCTGGACAAATTCTTATATAGAGAAAACCGCTCCCAAGGACACATGGGAATTATCGTCAAGCTAGTTGTCATCATGTTCATATGATTCGCGTTTGGTACTTTGATAATTTGGTATGTGGGTGGACCGGTGCTTGGGTACTGCCCTTACTTGGACAAGCATCCCACATATGATTAACCTCTATTGCAAGCATCCACAACTACAACAAAAGTATTAAGGTAAACCTAACCATACCATGAAACATATGGATCCAAATCAGCCCCTTATGAAGCAATGCATAAACTAGGGTTTAAGCTTCTGTCACTCTAGCAACCCATCATCTACTTATTACTTCCCAATGCCTTCCTCTAGGCCCAAATAATGGTGAAGTGTCATGTAGTTGACGTTCACATAACACCACTAGAGGAGAGACAACATACATCTCATCAAAATATCGAACGAATACCAAATTCACATGACTACTAATAGCAAGACTTCTACCATGTCCTCAGGAACAAACGTAACTACTCACAAAGCATATTCATGTTCATAATCAGAGGTGTATTAATGTGCATATAGGATCTGAACTATGATCTTCCACCAAGTAAATCAACTAGCATCAACTACAAGGAGTAATCAACACTACTAGCAACCCACAGGTACCAATCCCAGACTTAGAGACAAGAATTGGATACAAGATATGAACTAGGGTTTGAGAGGAGATGGTGCTGGTGAAGATGTTAATGGAGATTGACCCCCTCCCGATGAGAGGATCATTGGTGATGACGATGGTGATGATTTCCCCCTCCTGGAGGGAAGTTTTGTAACGCCCTCGATGCGGCTATATCTCCCACGTGTCGAAGCACGACTTAGAGGCACAACCGCATTGAAAGAAATGTCGCAAGTGAGGTAATCTTCACACAACCCATGTAATACATAAGGGAAAAGGATACATAGTTGGCTTACAATCGCCACTTCACACAATACAAGAATAAAGCATTACATCATCCAGATACAAACAAGGTCCGACTACGGAGCCAAAATAAAAGAAGACTACCCCAACAGCTACACAGATCCCCGATCGTCCCGACTGGGCTCCACTACTGATCAAATGGAAACAGAACAACACAAAGAAACAAGATCTTCATCGAGCTCCTCCTTGAGCTTGATTGCGTCATCTGCACGGTTCAATGGCACCTGCAAGCTGGTTTTGGAAGTATCTTTGAGTCACTGTGACTCAGCAATCTCACACCCGCGCGATCAAGACTATTTAAGCTTATAGGAAGGGTAAAAGGTATGAGGTGGAACTGCAGCAAGCGACTAGCATATATGGTGGCTAACATACGCAAATGAGAGCGAGAAGAGAAGGCAAAGCACGGTCAAGAAACTATGATCAAGAAGTGATCCTAGAACAACCTACGTCAAGCATAACTCCAACACCGTGTTCACTTCCCGGACTCCGCCGAGAAGAGACCATCACGGTTACACACGCGGTTGATGTATTTTAATTAAGGTCAACTTTAGGTTTTCTACAACCAGACATTAACAAATTCCCATCTGCCCATAACCGCGGGCATGGCTTTCGAAAGTTCAAATCCCTGTAGGGGTGTCCCAACTTAGCCCATCACAAGCTCTCACGGTCAACGAAGGATATTCCTTCTAGCGGGAAGACCCGATCAGACTCGGAATCCCTGTTATAAGACATTTCGACAATGGTAAAACAAGACCAGCAAAGCCACCCGAATGTGCCAACAAATCCCGATAGGAGCTGCACATATCTCGTTCTCAGGGCACACCGGATGAGCAAGACGTCGGGTGGGCCAGCCCAGAGTTGCCCCTGGTAGCTCCGGACATTGCTCAGTTGGACCAACGCTTAGAGAAGCACTGGCCCGGGGGGTTAAAATAAAGATGACCCTTGAGTCTGCAGAACCCAAGGGAAAGAAAAGGCTAGGTGGCGAATGGTAAAACCAATGTTGGGCATTGCTGGAGGAGTTTTATTCAAGGCGAACTGTCAAGGGGTTCCCATTATAACCCAACCGCGTAAGGAACGCAAAATCCGGGAACATAACACCGATATGACGGAAACTAGGGCGGCAAGAGTGGAACAAAACACCAGGCATAAGGCCGAGCCTTCCACCCTTTACCAAGTATATAGATGCATTAATTAAATCAGAGATATTGTGATATCCCAACAAAATATCCATGTTCCAATCATGGAACAAACTTCATCTTCACCTGCAACTAACAACGTTATAAGAGGGGCTGAGCAAAGCGGTAACATAGCCAAACAACGGTTTGCTAGGACAAGGTGGGTTAGAGGCTTGGCTTAACAATATGGGAGGCATGATATAGCAAGTGGTAGGTATCGCAACATAGGCATAGCAAAAGAGCGAGCATCTAGCAAGCAAAGATAGAAGTGATTTCGAGAGTGTGGTCATCTTGCCTAAAATCCCGCAAGGAAGAAGAACGAGTCCATGAAGAAGACAAACGGACATAGACGAACGGATCCTCACAAACGCGACGTTATCGGAACTAGCCCGAAGAAGCAACACCGGAAAGGAGCAAGCAACATAATAAACAACCATCACATGAACATGGCATGATGCACAAACAAGTATGATGCATGTCTGGTTTAAAGATACATGGCATGGCAAAGTGCACAAGCAATTCTACAAATTAAGTGGAGATCAATATGCAACGAGTTGCATATTGACGAAACACCACAACAAGTTATTTAGTTCGATCTCGTTTAAGTACCCAACAAAATTAAATGTTGATTAACATGGCAAGAGGTGAAGCATAACAAAACTATACCATCTAAACAATTTAAATGGGGCCGAAAACATCAACCAATAATTCCGGTAAAACCCCATATGCATTTATCAATTTGATGCAACAACAATTTTGAACATTTAAATGTTGTTATCATGATGCGGATGTCATGTTCAAGCTTATGCAATTTTTATTAAAAATTGACAAGAGCATTATGAAACATTTTCCACCGTGGTGGAAAGGAAAAAGGGTGCCATGACAACGATAACGAAAATGGTGCCACGGCAATGTTTCAGTTCCGGTAACTCGATTGAGATAACGATGCAAAGGAGAAGTATGCGGATGTGTGCAAAAGATGGTGGGGCGCTCCCGGATTCTGGGTGTCCCACGAGTCAAAGGCATGGACGTGAGAGACACTCTGGACACGGTGCAGACAAAGGGTGCATCTCATACGACACAAGCATTCGTTCTCGGACTATCGTCTCGGGATTATACCATTGAAGCGTGCGTTTTTGAAGTGTATCGAGTCGGCATAGAGGAAGTAGTGGAAGTAAACGTTCTCGGACGTCGAGGGAAGTAGTGGTTCATGCGACGGTAGTCAAAGTAGTCGTCCTATCATTCATCAGCGATCATCGGAGCGGTAGTGGAAGTAGAGGTACATGACGACGGTAGAGATACTCGCGACGGTAGTCGTTCACGACGCTTGTGACTCGCGGTTCTTCGGGCAACGGTAGTCGTACACTTTCGTAGATGTTCGAGGCCGTCAGTAGGGGAGCTCGCGGTATTGCGATGATAGTGGTACAAGGTCGTTGGGGTACTTGCCGGTCCGGTCTTGACGGTCTTGTTTTTGCGACGATAATCGTTCACGTTCCGTGGAATTTCAAGTCACCGATAAAGGATCTTGGCGGTCCAGAGGGGGTACTTGTCGAATCCACAATGCTATGACCATTCGTGGCAGAGGAGCTTGATGTTCACGGGTCTCCCAATGGCGTCGTGGTACTTGGCGACATCCGATACGTAGAGGTACTTGGCAGTTTTGTGTAGACGGACTTGCGGTGGTCTTGGACCGGGCGAACTTGGCATATCCGACAGCGGAAAGCACACAACCCGCAGTCGGTGGAGTTTGCGGGCACGCAGAGGAAGGTCGGCGAGGACTTGGCGGGGCAGAGCGCTACAATGAAGCCAGTAGGGTCCTCGGGACACGCGAGCAAGATTTAAATTCAAACTCATTTGAATTAAATTCAAATGATTTGAATAGGAAGTGAGGGTTGGGAAGGTCCAAAAATGTTCGGATTTTTGGTGGAGCTCTGGAAAATGGAGAAAGGGTAAATAGCAAAGTTAGAGGCCAAGAGTCGTGATAACAAAGGCATTGGGGTTTTGCAAGTGTGTTATGCTAATTCCACAAGAATGGAAATATTTATAATAGCTCCCTAATATCGGGAGGATATGTCATAAAGAGAAGTCACCCTGTGAATTCCCTCAATTTAAAAAGATCGAAGATCCATGCAATTTATTTAGTGATTTTTAAAACGGGTTGCATGATGACATGATGCAATGCACATGATGCAAAGATGAAATGCAACGGACCAAACAAATCACATGACGAAACCCGAAAACCCTGGAAGGCATCTGAAGCTCTGGTCTTGGGGCGTCACAACACTCCACCACTACGAGAGGATCTCGTCCCGAGATCTAGGATCGCACCAGAGGGAAAACGGAAGAGAAAGAGAAGAGGTAAACTAAGTTGCTTCTTTGACAAACGAGTGAAACCAAAGAACCTTGAAAAGGTTAATCCATTTTGAGAAAAGAAAACAACGGAGATGAACGAAGTTGAAAGCACTCCGTTAGGAAAAAGGAACAAGAACAAATTCGGGCAGCACTCCGGTTGAAAAGAGATGCAAGGCTTGATAAGGCGAAAAGAACTTGAGTAGAGAACACAACACTCCGGTTTAACGGATAAGCAGGGAAAGAAAATGATCTTGGCAAAAATGAGTTGATGTGATGAAGAGAGCAACAACACAATGCCTCCGGAACAAAAGAATGGAAGTTGGATCATTGGAAAGGAAAGAGTTGAGAAGAAAATGACATCTCCTACCACGATAGAATTTGAGAAGCATCCTTAGAAAGAAGTATTGAAAGGAGTTTTTGGAAACCCAACAACGAAAAGAAGTAAGTTTGTTGTGGGCTTATGAAAACATCTCAAAACTTAAGGTGAAATTCTTCCACTAACGAAACAATAGATTGGATTGATATCAACCAGGAGACGAGAAACTATTTCACCGGGATGATAGATGAGGAACTTGGGTCATTTATGAGCACCACAAATAGCAACGATCCTTAGGGAAAGATTTAGGTGAAATATAACACCAGATAACTCAAACGAAGAGATTGATGGATTGAGAAGAGCTCATGCTAGAAGAGATTGATGGGTTTTACTATCTCATTCTTAACAACAAGTGAATCATGAAACATGAACTCAAATTATCAAGAATGACATAATACCATCTCCAATGATACGGTAGAAAGGATTGCACTTCGGAATGCGAGATGAAGAAATGCTTGAGCTCCTCTGAAAAGAATCTTGATGAACACTTCGAGAAGAAATTGAATCCTTGATCAACCATCATGTAAAGCCTCCTTGAAGAACTCCAGTAAGAAAAGAATGAACAACCAAAATGAAGGATAAAAGAATAAGGTTGAAGCCTTGCAATGATTGCATGAAGCTTTGGGACGAGATATAGTGGAAAATTTTGAACTCCGGCAGAAAAGATAAAGCATCTCGAACCGAGAATGTGATATGATGAACCTCCGGAGTAAGGTATTGAATTTACTCGATGAAACAAGAATAAGAATTACATTATGCTTATCCTTCACCAATTAAATTGATGACAAGCAATGGATTTGGCACACTACTTATTCTCGTAGCAAGGATGAAGATAGATATAGCGCAACTTGAGAAGGTCTTCAACGATCCACCGGCAGGCTTGGAAAGAACGAATGAATTGATATGATAATGAATGAAGAGAATCTTGGAAGAACCACCATAAGAATTGAAAAAATATGAAAGTGGCAAGGACACAAATCACCGGAAAGAATTGGAAAACGAAAGACGAAACTTGAGGGAATTTGATACATGAGGACGAATAGATCTCAAACCTATTAGAGAATATTTGAGTGATGCACCGGTAAGATTTGGAGAACGAGAGCTGAAGGCTGAGAATGCATAAGTCTTATGAAAAGATGTGCTCCGGAGAATCAAATTGAAAAGAATCTTGAATTGCTCCAGATAGGTGAAAAGAACTCTCACAATCAAAACAATTATGAGAGGATGGCAACAAGCTAGAATGACGAATCTTTGAGAGAACGGATAAGATTTGGAGGAACACTCTTCTTCGGTCTTCAAATGTTGATAATGACAATGAGAAGCACCACCAAATTGTTGAGATACTCTGGTATGAAAAATGGAAAGGTTGAGCCAACGATGAAAAGAATTTGAAAGATCTTGGAGAAATACATATGACCGATGATGAATCATTCTTACGTCAAACTCCGAAAAGAAATTTGAGGATAGCTCCGGGAAAATAAGAGGAGTCAGGTAAGATCCTGGAAAAAGACCTCTGGGTTAGGGCCCACTCAAAAGATACACCGTAGAACGATTTAAAAGAGATATTGCGCCCGTTGAATTAAAAGGCTTGAATGAGATAACATCCTCGAAATATCTTGAACGGATTGAGAATGGAAACGAATCATCCGAGATATTTTCAGCACTCCAGAACAACAGAATAGCGAGAAGTGAATTATTATGAGGTGCACCGGTATGAGAAGGCATTTGAAACAAGGAAAGGATATGATCAACAAAGCTTGAATTGAATCCACTTGAGAAGAAAAAGAACGAAGAATGATGAACTTGAAGCTCCGTTGGAATCTTCATGAGAATCACCGGATACGAACATTGAAAGAAAAGAATGAAGAGACTTCACAAGAATAAAATGGATACTTGATTAAGAAATCTGAGTGCTCGAAGAAAAAAGGGTGGGTGGGTGGGAAAAACAAAGACAACTTGGGATGGATGACACGAACAACGTTGAGAAAGCTGAGATTGAATCTTGCGGATGTTGAAAATGAACGGATCCGCTTGAAGAGAAAACACACTGGTTGAACAGGATTTACATGACAATCTCGATTACCAAGAAGGATTAGTATCCACATAGTAGTATGAGAACACCATTTAGGAAAAGTATGGAATCAACATTTGACTTCGAAGCAAGTCGAATACCACAACTCACAACAAAACAAAGGATTGGCTTGCAGAATAAGCCGGAACAAACATATGATAGAGATTTCGTCCGAAGTTTTCGTGGTGGGGCCTACACGGGCTCGATCGTACATCACCATCATGTACAAGGCAGTGCACATGACATACGAAGCGTCCCCGAGTCGGCATAGCCAAGGAATCTTTAAGACACAACGAGACCACTATAAAACCAACCTTGGATAGGCAGACCACTAGACGTCGAACCCCAATTTCATATCATACATCTGTCGGAAAGATATCCTAAGAGCTATTTGAATTCCCACTTATAAACTCCCGAAATTTTCCGGTTATGCAATCTGGTGTTGGGGATACAGGGGAAGCATAATATCTCATCCAAAACTAACAAATCCAACATCCAGCTGTATCCATCCTTCAACACATAACCAAGAAACCTTCGGAAATCATTTACCTCAACCTTCGAAAAGCATCCGTTATACGATTTATGGCAATACTCCCGAACTCCCGCCCCAGTACTAGGTGGCGTCGAGGTTATCTCACCAACAACTGCATAAAAGAGATTTTCGATGTCGGCGAAACTAAACTCAGGTATTCCAGAACTGCAACGATAAAATTGTGACGACAACACCTCGGAGCTCAACTCCCCGGGACACTGCCACAACCCCTAAATGACAGGAGGCACCAAGAACAATGTTCTCGTCACAAAACCATCGGAACGATTCTAAGATACCCGCGTGATCCTAAATTTTTTTTAGTGAAATTTGAGAAGAGAAGAGTCAAAACTCTACGTCAGGATGCCTCACCAGAGCGATGAAGGGACTGGGGAGTAAAAAGAATTCCTAACTCTCCGATATATAATTCCTAAATGACTCAAAACATTTTTCTCGACTCAAGAACGCCAACGATTCGATTAAGCAGGGGGGCTCCTAATGTCGGGGAAGGCTCTGATTACCAACTTGTAACGCCCTCGATGCGGCTATATCTCCCACGTGTCGAAGCACGACTTAGAGGCATAACCGCATTGAAAGCAATGTCGCAAGTGAGGTAATCTTCACACAACCCATGTAATACATAAGGGAAAAGGATACATAGTTGGCTTACAATCGCCACTTCACACAATACAAGAATAAAGCATTACATCATCCAGATACAAACAAGGTCCGACTATGGAGCCAAAATAAAAGAAGACTACCCCAACAGCTACACAGATC
Source organism: Triticum dicoccoides (assembly GCF_002162155.2). Lineage (NCBI taxonomy): Eukaryota > Viridiplantae > Streptophyta > Magnoliopsida > Poales > Poaceae > Triticum > Triticum dicoccoides. The sequence goes on from NC_041392.1 coordinate 169,042,574, forward strand.
CCCGATCGTCCCGACTGGGCTCCACTACTGATCAACTGGAAACGGAACAACACAAAGAAACGATATCTTCATCGAGCTCCTCCTTGACCTTGATTGCGTCATCTGCACGGTTCAACAGCACCTGCAAACTGGTTTTGGAAGTATCTATGAGTCACGGTGACTCAGCAATCTCACACCCTCGCGATCAAGACTATTTAAGCTTATAGGAAGGGTAAAAGGTATGAGGTGGAACTGCAGCAAGCGACTAGCATATATGGTGGCTAACATACGCAAATGATAGCGAGAAGAGAAGGCAAAGCACAGTCGAGAAACTATAATCAAGAAGTGATCCTAGAACAACCTACGTCAAGCATAACTCCAACACCGTGTTCACTTCCCGGACTCCGCTGAGAAGAGACCATCATGGTTACACACGCGGTTGATGTATTTTAATTAAGGTCAACTTCAGGTTTTCTACAACCAGACATTAACAAATTCTCATCTGCCCATAACCGCGGGCACGGCTTTCAAAAGTTCAAATCCCTGCAGGGGTGTCCCAACTTAGCCCATCACAAGCTCTCATGGTCAACATAGGATATTCCTTCTAGCGGGAAGACCCGATCAGACTCGGAATCCCGGTTACAAGACATTTCGACAATGGTAAAACAAGACCAGAAAAGCCACCCAGATGTGCCGACAAATCCCGATAGGAGCTGCACATATCTCGTTCTCAGGGCACACCGGATGAGCAAGACGTCGGGTGGGCCAGCCCAGAGTTGCCCCTGGTAGCTCCGGACATCGCTCAGTTGGACCAACACTTAGAGAAGCACTAGCCCGAGGGGTTAAAATAAAGATGACCCTTGAGTCTGCAGAACCCAAGGGAAAGAAAAGGCTAGGTGGCGAATGGTAAAACCAATGTTGGGCATTGCTGGAGGAGTTTTATTCAAGGCGAACTGTCAAGGGGTTCCCATTATAACCCAACCGCGTAAGGAACGCAAAATCCGGGAACATAACACCGATATGACGGAAACTAGGGCGGCAAGAGTGGAACAAAACACCAGGCATAAGGCCGAGCCTTCCACCCTTTACCAAGTATATATATGCATTAATTAAATAAGAGATATTGTGATATCCCAACAAAATATCCATGTTCCAATCATGGAACAAACTTCATCTTCACCTGCAACTAACAATGCTATAAGAGGGGTTGAGCAAAGCGGTAACATAGCCAAACAACGGTTTGCTAGGACAAGGTGGGTTAGAGGCTTGGCTTAACAATATGGGAGGCATGATATAACAAGTGGTAGGTATCGCAGCATAGGCATAGCAAAAGAGCGAGCATCTAGCAAGCAAAGATAGAAGTGATTTCAAGGGTGTGGTCATCTTGCCTGAAATCCTGCAAGGAAGAAGAACGAGTCCATGAAGAAGACAAACGGACGTAGACGAACGGACCCTCACAAACGCGACGTTATCGGAACTAGCCCGAAGAAGCAACACCGGAAAGGAGCAACCAACATAATAAACAACCATCACATGAACATGGATGATGCGCAAACAAGTATGATGCATGTCCGGTTTAAAGATACATGGCATGGCAAAGTGCACAAGCAATTCTACAAATTAAGTGGAGATCAATATGCAACGAGTTGCATATTGACGAAACACCACAACAAGTTAATTAGTTCGATCTCGTTTAAGTACCCAACAAAATTAAATGTTGATTAACATGGCAAGAGGTGAAGCATAACAAAACTATACCATCTAAACAATTTAAATGAGGCCGAAAACATCAACCAACAATTCCGATAAAACCCCATATGCATTTATCAATTTGGTGCAACAACAATTTTAAACATTTAAATGTTGTTATCATGATGCGGATGTCATGTTCAAGCTTATGCAATTTTTATTAAAAATTGACAAGAGCATTATGAAACATTTTCCACCGTGGTGGAAAGGAAAAAGGGTGCCATGACAACGATAACGAAAATGGTGCCACGGCAATGTTTCAGTTCCGGTAACTCGATTGAGATAACGATGCAAAGGAGAAGTATGCGGATGTGTGCAAAAGATGGTGGGGCGCTCCCGGATTCTGGGTGTCCCACAAGTCGAAGGCATGGACGTGAGAGACACTCTGGACACGGTGCAGACAAAGGGTGCATCTCATACGACACAAGCATTCGTTCTCGGACTATCGTCTCGGGATTATACCATTGAAGCGTGTGTTTTTGAAGTGTATCGAGTCGGCATAGAGGAAGTAGTGGAAGTAAACGTTCTCGGACATCGAGGGAAGTAGTGGTTCACGCGACGGTAGTCAAAGTAGTCGTCCTATCATTCATCGGCGATCATCGGAGCGGTAGTGGAAGTAGAGGTACATGACGACGGTAGAGATACTCGCGACGGTAGTCGTTCACGACGCTTGTGACTCGCGATTCTTCGGGCAACAGTAGTCGTACACTTTTGTAGATGTTCGAGGCCGTCAGTAGGGGAGCTCGCGGTATTGCGATGATAGTGGTACAAGGTCGTCGGGGTACTTGCCGGTCCGGTCTTGACGGTCTCGTTTTTGCGACGGTAATCGTTCACGTTCCTTGGAATTTCGAGTCACCGGTAAAGGATCTTGGCGGTCCAGAGGGGGTACTTGTCGGATCCACAACACTATGACCGTTCGTGGCAGAGGAGCTTGATGTTCACGGGTCTCCCAAAGGCGTCGTGGTACTTGGCGACATTCGATACATAGAGGTACTTGGCAGTTTTGTGTAGACGGACTTGCGGTGGTCTTGGACCGGGCGAACTTGGCGTATCCGACAGCGGAAAGCACACAACCTGCAGTCGATGGAGTTTGCGGGCACGCAGAGGAAGGTCGGCGAGGACTTGGCGGGGCAGAGCGCTACAACGAAGCCAGCAGGGTCCTCGGGCCACGCGAGGGAGAGGAGCGGTGCAAGGCGGCGCTGGGTGACTGCGGGCATGCCCCAGCGGCCTCGGTCACCGGCAGCAGAGGGGCGAGGCAAGCGGCGGCCTCCTGCGGACGCGGACGGCGGCGCTGAAGAAGGACAGCGGCAGCAGGGCGCGAAGGAGCTTGGGGAGGTCGATCTGGTCGCCTCCGAGGCTTGGGCGCGCTAGAGCTTCGAGCTGTAGGTGGCGGACGGCATCCGTGGATGCTCCCGGAGCTGCTGGAGGTGAAGTGGCAAGAGGCACGGCGACGCTTGACTCCGGCGGGATCGAGGGAGGAGCGGGTGGAGGCCTCTGGGCGCGCGGCTATGCAGGCTCCAGGCAGAGGAGACGGACGGCAGCGGCCCGCTGGTCGCCGGCAGGGGCGGCTGGAGTCGAGGAAGCAGGAGGCCGAGGCGCGGGTGAGGAAGATGGACGCGGCCGGTGCGCGCGACGGTGGTGCACGGCGCATGGGAGAGGGAGGAGGGCAGCAGAGGGAGGTGGCAGTGTAGATTCGCACGGTGGGGAGGCGAAGGTGCCAGCAGCGGGGTGGTTCGGCGCTCGAGCGGCACACCCCTTCTCTCTCTCTGGCAGCGGAACGAGGAAGAAAGGGATCAGGATGAGGGAGAGATCGAGAGGAGAGAGGAGTCTGGCTGCGCGGGACCCTGGCGGCGCAAGGGGAAACGAGGGAGAGGGGAGTCGGGCTCCCTGGAGTCTAGGGTTGGGTTAGGTTAGGTGGGCTTAGGGAAGATGGGCCGAAGCGGTAGAGGGCGCTGGTTGTAGGGGCCCAAGTGGGCTACGGGGATGGACGGCCTAGCTGGATCTCTCCCTCCGTTTTCTATTACTCATAAGAAGAAAAAAACATATGAGATAAAAGAAAAGAACGGAGGAGTAGCAAAGGAGTTTGACAGGGAGAAAAGTCTTTCCAGACTCACAAAAATATGCTTAATCCCAGAAAATAGAAGTTAGCACGAATGCAAGGTTTAAACTCAAACTCATTTGAATTAAATTCAAATGATTTGAATAGGAAGTGAGGGTTGGGAAGGTCCAAAAATGTTTGGATTTTTGGTGGAGCTCCGGAAAATGGAGAAAGGGTAAATAGCAAGGTTAGAGGCCAAGAGTTGTGATAACAAAGGCATTGGGTTTTTGCAAGTGTGTTATGGTAATTCCACAAGAATGGAAATATTTATAATAGCTCCCTAATATCAGGAGGATATGTTATAAAGAGAAGTCACCCTGTGAATTCCCTCGATTTAAAAGGACCGAAGATCCATGCAATTTATTTAGTGAGTTTTAAAACGGGTTGCATGATGACTTGATGCAATGCACATGATGCAAAGATGAAATGCAACGGACCAAACAAATCACACGACGAAACCCGGAAACCCTGGAAGGCATCTAAAGCTCCGGTCTTGGGGCATCACAAGTTTCCCTGGCAGAACAGCTACGCTAGAGCCCTAGATTGGTTCCGCCTCGTGGCGGCGGAGCCTCGTCCCGAAAGCTTGCTTATGATTTTTTTCTCATCAAAGACTCCATATAGCAGAAGATGGGCATCGGAGGGCCACCAGGGGGCTCACGAGGCAGGGGGCGTGCCCAGGGGGGTAGGGCGCGCCCTCCACCCTCGTGGGCAGGGTGTGGCCCCCCTCCGGAACTTCTTGCGCTCAGTATTTTTTATATATTCTGAAAATGACTTCCGTGAAGTTTCAGGACTTTTGGAGCTGTGCAGAATAGGTCTGTAATATTTGCTCCTTTTCCAGTCCAGAATCCCAGCTGCCAACATTCTCCCTCTTTATGTAAACCTTGTAAAATAAGAGAGAATAGGCATAAGTATTGTGACATAATGTGTAATAACAACCCATAATGCAATAAATATCGATATAAAAGCATGATGCAAAATGGACGTATCATAACTAGAGTTGTGCTCTTATGATATGGGCTTGATAGCCGGATTACCTGAAGTAACCGGAGTTGTGCTCTTATAATATGGGCTTGATAGCCGGATTACCGAAGTAACTAGAGCTGTGCTCTTATAATATGGGCTTGATAGACGGATCAAGAGGGTAGTCATAGCTATGCTCAATGAGCATGAAGCCCCCAAGTGACCAATGATATGATAAGGCAATAAGGCAGAATACCCATGTTTGAACCACGCATCATCGCAACAAGTTCTCTTTGGCAACCTTTAATTTTTCCGAGAACTCAAACTTGCGAGAGATGAATTTATTTTTCAACCGGAGTTTTAAACCGGATATTGAGAGCTTCAGAGCTTTGTGGGAGACAGTTTCCTCTTAAACTGGATTTTGAACTGGATATTGAGGGCTTCAGCGCTGTGCGGGAGACGGGATTTCCCTTGAACCGGATTGTAAACCGGAAGCATCGTTGTGAGCCGGAATATTTCTGACGGCCTTTTAAATTTTCATCAATATAGCAATAGCCTCCGGGACCGGGTTATCTTTCCCTCCATCGTCCTGGGGTTCTTGAATTTGCTGAAACTGGCAAGATTTGCAGAGTCATGTCATCGTAGCTCCCGAGTCTTAAGACTACTCGACGAGTTGGCTTGAGACTCTCCATGTTTGACCATGATATAACTAGTGGATTGCTGAAATATGTTGAATCTCGATGGGTTAAAATTGATCCCATTGGAATTGTGTTAGTAAACCGGCCAGTGGGTCATCCACGCTGGTTGTTGAAATTACCCGAACTGCAGTGGCAACGATGTGTACTCCAATTCATTGAGCCATCCGGTGGAAACTGGTAATATATTATGATCTGCTCCAGATTTGTTGAAATAAACCGGGCCACGGGAGCGGTAACTTGCGTGCACTCATTAAGCAGGTCGTGCAGACGGGTGTAGCTCCGATGTGTTGATGTAGACCAGACAGCGATAGACGGATGGTAAAGACGACCGCAACATCATAGGCGGCACAGACAGACGAGTCATCCACTGTGTTATAAGCCGGCACGGACGGACGAGTCAAGCGCAGGCGCGGTAAGCCGCGCGGACGGGCGAGTTAGCTGCATCGTGTTGATATAGACGCAGGGGTCGACGCGACATTTTGAAGCCGGCGTGGACTCATGAGTCGGCCGCGGCGTTGTAAACCGTCACGAACGGGAGAGTCGGCCATAGTGTGTCGATGTAGACCGAAACCACTAACTGGTTGGCTGCTCTGAGAGAATCTGACACTTGTCATTAAGAGCATCCCGTCCTCCGAGGACTTTGAGTGAAAATCATCAGTGAGGAAAACCGAAACCCAAACACCTACAACCCAAAGTGACTGAGCATCACTGAAGAGATTGTTCCTGTGTGGAATCAATGCTTATTACCTTTGAGGATTGTGCATCCTACTGACGGTTAGGCGTCATGGTCTAGAGCATCCAAGAGGAATTGTGGATAGCCGAGTGACCGAGTCTATGAAGGTTTGGAAGTCACCTAAAGACTTACCACGAGTGATTGGGTAAGGTCTGTGTGACTTTAGCTCAAGGAGAATATGGTGAGGACTGTGTGTCTAGGACTATGTGTCCTCAGGTTTAAATACCTAGCCGCTCCAACTAGATGTACAACTGTCACAGCAGTTGGAACTGGTCTACCAAATCATTGTCTTCACCAAGCTACTGGTTCTATTTCCTCAACCCTTTCATTTCTTCATTCATGTGTTGATGAACTTGATCATTACTGTTTGAAGACTTTGACTGAAGATTTTCTCAATTTCCTGAATCCTAATTCTTTAGTCATCTTGTCTTCTGCCTGCTCATCATGTTTTCATGCTACATGTACTCTGTGCTTGTTTCATATCATCATGATGACTGTGTTACTACCATGTTATGCTTGGACTTGAGTACTTAGTCCACTGCTGGTAATTCGTCTCTTAGGGATTTCCTCGAGTAGTATTTCCTCAGTGACGGATTCATAAAATCGCCTATTCACCCCCTCTAGTCGATATAACACACTTTCAATTGGTATCAAAGCAAGGTACTCCCTTATTCTGTGTGATTTTGGTTTAACCACCTGGAGTTTTATTTATGTCGACTGCAGGCATGATCAAGGTCTTGGCTGGGTGTCCTACCTTCGATGGGACGGACTACCCTTACTGGAAGAATAAGATGCGCATGCATCTTGAGGCAATTGACAACGATCTCTGGTACATTATGGAAAATGGTGTTCCCTCTGTCACTCCTTCCGTGAAAGCTGCTAATGTGAAGAGATTCAAGCAACTTGACTCTCCAGCGAAGAATGTCATATGTGGTCGTCTGAGCAAAGGATAGTATGGCAGAGTGAGTGCTTTGGAGACTGCAAAGCTTATCTCGGATAGGCTGTCCAAGGTCAATGAAGGAGTCTCAACTCAACGTGACTCTCGTGTTGACGTTAGTTGCAATCTCTTCAACCGGTTCAAAAGACTCGACAGCGAAAATGTTCAGCAAACCTTTGATCGCCTCACTAACATCTTAAATGAGCTTCAAGCACTTGGTGCCACTAACATCATCAACCATGAGGTGGTGAAGAAATTGCTGAGATCACTTGAGTCCTCATTCGATACACTGGCACTGATGATTCAAGAACGTGGAGACTACAAGTCACTAGATCCTACTAATATCCTTGAGAGGCTGAACACTCATGAATTCCAACTGGCTGAGAAGAGAGATCTCTATGGACCTAACTATGGAAGATCATGCGCACTGAAGGCCAAGGCAGTTTCCTCATCTAAAGGAGAAGATTCTGATAGTAGCCTTGGTGATCCCGAAGAACTAATCTAGGAGCTAGCAATGCTCGTGAGGAAATTTCAGAAGTTCTCAAGACATGGTCGCTTTGGAAAATCTTCAAGTGATTGCATGAGATCAGATTCCTCATCCCGCGATTACAAGAAGAGGACTTGCCACAAATGCAAGAAACCTGGCCACTACATACTGATTGTCCTCAGTGGACGAAGGAATCAAAGAAGAATAAGTACAAGGATGATAGTTCAGATGACTCGAAGAAGAAGAATAAATCTTCAGAGTCTTCATTTTGAAAATCTTCAAAGTATTCATCTCACAAGAAGAGTAGTTCCAAAAAGGCTTGGGCATTCATTGGCAAGGAAATGGACTCTGAAGCTGAATTCGAGGATATTTGTGTTGGTCCCAGTTTTGTTATCTTTAGACACCTTTCCTTATGTGAGCGCAACAAATCTGGTCCTGCTCAAACTCTACAGTCTTGTCCCCCCAAAAAAAGATTAGTTCGTTACAGATGTGCGTATTGCGTTTGTCATTGTTTTCCCTTTTTGACCAATGTAGGTGCTGGATAGCCAGTCTGTACTAGTACTTTCCCCCCTTTCTTTCCTCTTTGAACCACGTCCTAGATTCATGCTATACAACTTTCCCCACCACTTTCCCCCATTCCTTTCCTCTTTGAACCACTTGCTAGATTCATGCTATACAACTTCCCCCCCTTCCTTTCCTTTTTAAACCACGTCCTAGATTCATGCTATACAACTTTCCCCACTACTTTCCCGTATTCCTTTCCTCTTTGAACCACATCCTAGATTCATTCTATAAAACTTTCCCCACTACTTTCCTGCTTGATCCAACACATAGATTCAAGCGCAGAAGCGGAAAAACCCACATGCAGCTAGAGTAATGCATGTGGAATAAGTAAAGTATACCTTATGGTTCTTGGGGTGTGGTTCGGTGGGCGACCGGAGGCCGTTCTGCCCACACTATGTACGGTGACAAGGAAGAAGGGGTCGGAGGCCCTCTCGCGCCGCTGCTAGGTGGAAGGGAACAACTGTGCCGGTAGTTCCCTCCCTCACTGATGGCGACAGCATTAAGCCTCCTTCCCTTCCCGGCGGACAGATCTGGAGAGGGTGAGAGAGTGTGAAGAGAGCAACTACAAGCGTTGAGGCTCCAGCGTGTATAAATATAGTGGAGAGAGAGAGAGTGAAGAGTGCAAACCCTAGAAAACAAGCACCGAGGCTGCAGCGTATACGTGATGAGGTGATTATACGGTCACTACGAGATCGTATAGCTCCGTATCCATCCATTTTGACCAGTCAAAGAATCCTCTTGGCATCGCCCCAGATCACTTTCTCTGTGTCATGCAGGGCCTACCTGTCATTGGATGGAAAAAAGAAGTCGAACACAAACAAAATTATGCTCAAGTGTGGTTATCGAACCCGAGACCTCAAGTTTGATGAGCGAACAGGCTAACCAGCTACGCCACCCTCACGTTATGTTTAACGAGAGGAAAATAACCTTTTATACATTCCTGCATTCGTGTGACAAGCATGCCGTGTTTTTTTGCGTGGGAGTCATTGGGATTTAAATCATAATTGTGTCATGTGGCTTTGGTGGTAAGGTCTTCTGGGATTTAAAGCAGTGTTGGTAGTATAGAAATAATGCAGCCTTAGTCACCTTACCTCTCTCCACGTAGTATGTTGGGTCCCACCAGTTAGAGGGTGAAACAAACAAATTAATAAGAAAAATTAAAAGCGCAAGCGGTGTATCTTACCTCACACCACTACAAAAAAGACACTTCCGTGATGATTTGTGTTTGTCATAGTAGGTCACATTTTCTGTCATGCATGTACATCCATGACAATTTTATGACAGAATCAAGATAGTCATACATGTGCTGTCCTAGAAGTGTTCCATGACATTATCAAAATTATCATCACGGAAGTGTCCACTTCCATGACATTAAATCACTCGTCATAGAAGTGTTTTCGTCAAGGGTGACCGGCACATGGCATCCACCGTAACAGGTCGCTATTAAGCTATCGGGTCCGGTTTTGGATCCGATAACCCGTTAACAGCCCGGACCAATGGGGATTTTCCACGTGTAAAATTCTCATTGGCTAGAGGAAACATGTATTGGCTCATCGTTGGGACAGATGTCATCCACTCATTGGACAGGAGGCGCCTATGATACGTCGACACGTGGCACATCCCAATAGAGGCCCGTTCTGGTGAAAAGGCCGGCCTGTTTGACTTGGTCAAAAGGTAACGAGTCGGCCCAGGGAAAGCATGCTAACGACCTGTTTGTATATCGCCCATCTACGGCCCGCTAACTCCTGGCCCGTTACGGCCTATCGGAATTAAGCCCAATAGCTTCATCTGGGTCGTCCAACATGATTCTAGCCCATTGTTACTTCCGGCCCATGTATGGCCCATGATGTCTTTCGGCCCATATGAGGCCCTTCGTAACTCTGGGCCCAATACAGGCCCGAGATGAAACTGGCCCATAATGAACAGTGTATCACTTTCTACCCATTAACGGCCGATTATTCCCTCGGCCGTTTCTAGCCCATGTTAACTTTCGGCCTTCTAAGGGGCCCATTTATTCTTGGGCTCATTTCTAGAATTTGGTTAGTTACGGTCCATTACTGGCCTATTCCATTTGTGGGCCAAATTAAGACCGTGGTTACATTGGGCCCGTTTGTGGCTCGTTAACCCGTTGGGCTGTTTTCATAGCCAAATACAGCCTATTAACAGCCCATTATGGTCCATGAATAGTATGGCCCATGTTTGGCGAAATGATTATACGCCCCGTAGAAGGCCCATGGATCCTACGGCCCGTAGAAGGCCCATGGATCATAAGGCCCGTAGAAAGTCCATGGATCCTACAGCCCGTAGAAGGCCCATGGATCTTACGGCCCGCAGGAGGCCCATGGTTACAATAGTCCATGTGTTTCCATGATTATTCTGGCCTAGTTACCAAAAATAGGTTATTGTGGCCACTAGAAAAATGCGGAAAAAGAACTGCAGTGACTACAAGCAAACAACTAAACAAGACAATAAGGAAATAAATAAGCAAGCAACTAATGCTAGCCTATTACAGCTATTACACATATTACATCCACTGGGCATCAAAGTTCGCCACCAGTGCAAATATAGGGAACAAAACAGCATATTACATACACTGGCCGTCAAAATTGGCCACCAGTGCAAATAATCACGGCAGCAAAATAAGAGCATAACCGAAACAACTTTAGAAGAGCTCAAGAAACGTTATCCTGGGTATCCACCATCCTGGCAATAAGTTTAGCAAGCTTATTAGCTTTGTCCTGTTTGGCGGTAAAATCCTCCAACGCTTGCTGTTGCACGAGAAAGTATGCATCTGAATGCTCCAAGGACTTCCGCAGTCCTTCCGCTTCTTGTCGCAACACAGCTGATCGATGTCTTTCAGCTTGTAGTTGAGACTCAACAAACCGAACTGATTCAGACAGTGAGTTTGAATAGCTTGTGCAAGTGGTAGTGGCCAGTAACTCGAACACTAAACCAAGACAGGACTTTGGGGTTGTCTCACTATCTTCAAGATAGTCTTCCTTAGCTGTTTTATCAGCTTTGTTGGAGACCAACAAGGATATCTCACTATCCTGAACCTTATTTGCATTACTTCATTTACCATTGCTTAATAAGGCACTCTTCCCCGATATTCTGTTAGCATTCTAAAAGAAGAAACAAGCAAACACATAACAGGTTTAGCATGTACTAGTATATGAAACTCATTTCGGTGAACCAGTTCATTAGTAAGGTGGACATGATTAAACTACCAAGTCTTCTATTACCAAGTACTAGTACATAATAAAAGCATCAAACAAACATATATCTATGTCCTATGGTCACTGCATTGTCTTGCCAAATCTAAATAGAGACACAGTTCAAATCATATCAGTTCAAGACAAAGCAACAGTGAAAGAATACAAAGCGTGGGAAACTACATGGCACAACAAGATTTCAGATGGGTACGATGGGTCTACATGTACAACAACACTATTGGCTCTGTTGTGATGCTAGTAATGTGTGTGATATGAGAAGTCAACTGTATACACAATTGAAATTGAAATCAACAGCCTGTTAAAGAAACATGCGTGAACATACCTACTGTGCCATTGAAGTTTCGATTAGATCCTTCAATTTAAAAACAAGTTTGTATGAGTAAATACAGTGATACAAGAGCAACACTACAAGAAATATGTCAACTAGTGACCTTCTCTCAGTGACCCTGGAAGAATTGGTCATAGATCTATGACCATTTGAGACCAATTGGTCAAAAGCTGTTCAGGGGGCTCCAAACCCTAAACTATAACGACCATTTTGGTTAGAAAGGTCGTAATTTCCTTACACGAAATGGTCATAAAGCATATAACACTGGTCTGCTGCCTTATTTCTAGCCGATCATGGCCAATATAGATGGTCATAACCTTGTAAATTGTGGTGGGTTGCTATGACTAGGCGCCACCTCATCAGTTTTGCCTATGTGTCATGTCCATGTGTCAGTTTTTGCCCTAGGTTGTGAAGCAACCTATATTTCTGTCATTCCCAAAATTCCCAAAAAATCTCCTAAATTCTTTGGGTCATATATTTTTCAAATATGTACAAAACCTTCCTTGCCTAGTTAAAAAATAATTCAACAATATTCATTTTCCTATTCTGTTCAGAAAAACACTTTGTGAAGGAAGTGCTATTTATATATTCTTGATTGCCCTCAAAATTTTTGGGCACTCTTTCCTATCGAAATCATTGCCGCATGATAAAATTCAGGTCCATTTGCCCAGCAAATCTTCCTCAGCAAATTTCCAAAGTTTTTGTCCACCTAGAAGCATTGTGAAGGAAGTACAAGATAGGAACATCGTTATGAGTTTAATTTTTGCCACGTATTCTATATGCCAAAGTCATAACTCTACACAAAAGTTTAGCTCTATCTAACAATACATGTGAGCTCACCATCGAATCTTTGTTCCTGGTAATATTTTTATTTTGTGAAGCAACTACATTTTATATTCCTTTATAATTGTTGAAAATTTTCCAGGACATTACCTTGACTATAGAAACCCCGTATGCCGAATTTCACCATAATCCAATCATCTATGTAAGCCCAGCTTCAATTTCTATTTTTTGTCCAAATTGGCAGATTGCAAAGGAAGTGCTATCTAGACACCTCCTATTGTCCTCAAACTTTTTGTGCCATCTTACATATAAAAATCATTGCCACATTCCAATATTCAGCTCCATTTTCCTATTAAATCTTCCTCAACAAATTTATAAAGTTTCTATCCGGAGAGAAGCTTTGTGAAGGAAGTACAAGCTAGGATTATCCAAATGGTATAAAACCTTTACAGTGCTTTAATATGCCCAAATTACCATACTCCACAAAATTTAAGCTCAATCCACTTATCCATTTGAGTCCAGATTCAACATCCATATTTCTGCCCGATGTGGTACTTCGCAAAGCAAGTGCCATACAAACTCCTCCATTTGAGCTGAAAATTTGCCAAGACAGTCTCCCTAGTAGATGATCATCCTCAGCCAAAACTCAGGCCCATTAGCCTTGTGAATTTCCCGTACCGCTTATCAAACACTTGGCTGCTAATTCATGTTTGAGAATAGTTCGGTCTTCTCGTGAGATTCTTCTGTTGTTATTTTCTTCCTAGCATCTACCTGAGGAGTGCCCAACCTACTAGACATGCCTAGGCTACCCAGAACGGATTGCAATGCCACGGTCAGGTGGTGACCACGCGACGGGCATGCGAGTCTACGCGCTTTGGAGTTGGGGCCCTGGGCCACCGTCCAAACCACGACGTATCACCACCAAACCATGTATTTATGATTAAATAGATACTTATGTAACTAGAAATGATTTTTGGAAAAAATAAAGAGCAAACTATAAGGCAGCTGCAGTTCAAATTTGACACGTTTCCTACTAAATGGGCGAATATTTGTCTTTTTCACGAGAGGTGGATAAAAACTTTTGACACCCAACCATTTTGTCAATTGTGCATTCAATATGGCCTAGTATTTTAGAAAATTGATTTGGTCCAATTTTGCAACAAATATATGGTAGGCCCTTCACAAAAAAACTCATTTCGGGCACTCGGAAAATGGAAAATGAATTTTCCGTGCAAAGAAAATGAAAAATTCCTTAAGAAACATTTTTTGGAATTCCAAGATGCACCCTTGTGCATAATATGAGATCATTTGAACAAACTATGCCATGAATGTGGCCACAAGATTGATCATTTGGCTTGAAAGCCATGAATCTTCACGCATGATAGCTTATTTCTGAGAACATGTTTTTAAATTAATTGTCGTATTACAACTTTATTATTTTTCCTGGAAACTTGGTCACATATAATGACACAATGTGAAGGTTTTCCAATTGTTTGATTCTTTTTCAATTTTGTATGCCCGTTTCAAAATGCGATCAAAACGGCGGGCTTGACCGTTCCTAGCTAGTGGTTGAATCTTGGAAACCTTCTGATATTTCTCTTATTAAATAGATACTTATGTACCTAGAAATGTTTTTTGGAAAAAATAAAGAGCAAACTATGAGGCAGCTGCAGTTCAAATTTGACCTGGTTCCTATTAAATCGGCGGGAATTTGTCTTTTTCACCAGAGGTGGATCAAAACTTTTGACACCCAACCATTTTGTTAATTGTGCATTAAATATGGCCTAGTATTTTATAAAATTGATTTGGTCCAATTTTGCAACAAATATATGGTAGGTCCTTCACAAAAAAACTCATCACGGGCACTCGGGAAATGGAAAATGAATTTTCCATGCAAAGAAAATGAAAACTCCCTTAAAAACATTGTTTGGAATTCCAAGATGCACCCTTGTGCACAATATGAGATCATTGGAACAAACTATACCATGAATGTAGCCATAAGATTGACCATTTGGCTTGAAAGCCATGAATCTTCAAGCATGATAGCTCATTTTTTAGAAAACTTTTTTAAATTAATTGTCATATTACAACTTTATTATTTTTCCTGGAAACTTGGTCACATATAATGACACAATGCGAAGGTTTTCCAATTTTTAATTTTTTTGAATTTTTTATTCCCATTTCAAAATGCGATCAAAACGGCGGGCTTGGCCGTTCCTAGCTAGTGGTTGAATCTTGGAAAACTTTTGATGTTTCCTTGATTAAATAGATACTTATGTACCTAGAAATGATTTTTGGAAAAAATAAACAGCAAATTATGAGGGAGATGCAGTTCAAATTTGACCCGGTTCCTATTAAATCGGCGGGAATTTGTCTTTTTCACCAGAGGTGGATCAAAACTTTTGACACCCAACCATTTTGTCAATTGTGCATTAAATATGGCCTAGTATTTTAGAAAATTGATTTGGTCCAATTTTACAACAAATATATGATAGGTCCTTCAAAAAAAACCCATTTCGGGCACTCGAAAAATGGAAAATGAATTTTCCGTGCAAAGAAAATGAAAACTCCCTTAGGCAACATTGTTTGGAATTCCAAGATGCACCCTTGTGCACAATATGAGATCATTTCAACAAATATTTGGTAGGTCTTTTAAAAAAACTCATTTTGAGAACTAAAAAGTGAAAAGTGGTTTTTTCTGAAAAACTTATCTTTGATTTCGACCCATTTAGATGGTCATAAGGTCTTCGAATTGTTTGCTGCGTTTTGATTGGTCTATAAACATATCACGCGGATCATGGATTATACAACGTCAGATGCTCGAGGATCCAACGGCAGTCATCAACCCTTCCACACCAACCCTAACTCTGTTCTCGTGGTCATTTTGCATCCACCCCCCGCCTCCTTTTTTTCCCAATCCATCCCAGATCGAGAGAGAGCTCGTCTCCTTCCTTCCTCCAGCTCCCTCCAGATCGAGGAAGAGATCGCCGCCGCCACCTCCCTCCAGCGGAGCTCGCCGCCGTCCATGGCCTCCCCCACGCCCTCCTGCTCCGCCTGCTCCTCCTCCCTCGACGCCTCCCGCGCGCCGTTGCCGATTTCCCAAACCAGACCGTCTCCCCGGTTCATTCCTTCCTCCCCTCCCACCCACCCGCCTCGGCGCCGCCACCCAACTCGTATGATGATGGAGATTCCCTTCCGTTTCGCCCGCCGGTGTCACGGGACAAGTAAAACTGGCGGTCACACACAACACAACGACCACACGATCGATCGAGCTCGAGCCGACGGAGAGAAAAGCGCTCACTCCCACGAGGCCGGCCAGCGATGTATGCACACAGGTGCCGACCACGACCGCACCAGCATGGCCAAGTGGGATCCCACCTACCCGCGCTCCAAGCAGCGGTCAACCCCGCCCCGCCGCAGCCTCGTGCTGCGCCGCAAGCGCTCGTCCCGCCACGTCGCGTCGGGGCTCTCCGCCAAAGACTCCAGCGCATCCGGGGCGGATCTGGAGCTGGCGGCGCCCAAACCGCGACGCAGCATTGGCGGGTCCACGGACTGGAGGGCCGGGCTGCTGCTGCCGACCACCACCACAACCTCCTCCTCCTCCTCCGCGCGGAAGGGCAACGGCAGCCACGCGCATGCGAAGCGGGGCGCGCGGCTCGACGAGGCCGGCGTCGCGCACTTCCTTCCCGCGCTGGAGCGGGTAAGCTAATACGCTGGCCGTCTCTCCGTCACTCCATTTCTGTACCTCAATTTCGATCGCCTCGGCTAATGATGTGTTGGTTGGTTGCGCGTGCGTGCGCGCTCATACGTGGAAGAAGACGGTGGCGGGCGCGTCGAGGATGTTCGTGGAGAGGCACCGGAGCAGCCACGTGCAGCTCATCAGCGACATGGTTTAGCAGATGAGATCACCCAAGCTGCCGCCCGTCCACCCGCCTCGGCGCCGCCATTGCCGTTGGATGTTCAGTTTCTATCTATGAACAAGTATGCGTCACTTTTTCTTTTTGTTTGACCAAACTCAAGTCCCCTTTCTAAAACTGCAGCCAAGCAGTACTTGCTACTAGAATAATCCCATGAATGAATTCTTTGTTGTGGTCAACTCTTTCTCGTCTCTCTACTAGGATTCATGCACCAAGCCTAGAGTTAGAATTTTGTGTCAGACTGCTAGTAAATCAGGCTCTACTCTGTCCAATAGCAAGTTGGATAGCACCTGTAGTTAATTGCACGGACATATGGATTTTGGTTCATTTTGTACGTATGTTTGTTTGTTCATGCTTACGACTTTGGCTAAAACACGTTGGATGCCCAATTCCTATGGTGAACCTTTTGGTTCAAGCAAGCAAACTCATGTTCCCTTTCTATGACTGAAGCCAAGCTGTACCTACTACTGGCATAATACGATGGATTCATTCTTTGTTTGTGGTCAACTCTTGTCTGTCTACTAGCATTCGTGCGAGAACCTGAATGTTGTGTAGGCTGGTGTGATGTACTACCAGTAAACTTGTTGGTACTCTCTCCAACTGCAAGTTGGATAGCCTTGCAATTATTGTACAGACATGCATATGATTTTTGGTTCAATTTGTATGTATGTATATGCTTAAGACTTTGACTAAAACTAGTTGGATGTTCAGTTCCCCATGAAGGTGACCAATCCCTAGCAGTGCCCATTGGTCCTTCCTGTTAATTTCACCTCCTGTGATTTTAATATTTGTTTCTTGCTTTCCACAGCGACCAAGTTCTCTTAACAGCAGGACATCTGAGTTTGTCGTGGTGATGGCAGCTAACACGGAGCCGCTCGAAATCTCCTCGACCTCCCGTCATGTTTCTTGCTGACGGCAAGGTAGAAATTCTGTCCATATACATCATACTAATGCTAATTAATTTATATGTTGTAGCTTGCGTGATATGGTCATAGCAGTAACTGTTAAGCTCATAATTCTGTATGTTGTCTTCAAGTTTTCTCTAATATAGATTTATCAAATCTCTGTCTGAACTTCTCTAATAAAAAATGGTGCTAACTGTTAAAGCTCTTCGTGGTGACATGTTACTTTTACCAATACAATAATATATTAGCACTCAAGGACTGTTTGAGTGATAGGTTGTTCATACTATTAGAGAAGTGAACTGATTAAGCTATTGCTTTCCCCAATAACAAAAAATAAACACGGCAGTTGAACAACGTGTATCCCTTCACTTGGAAGCCTATGAAACTTTCTGTAGTAGCAGTGCAACACACTTTATATATATGTATGAGGCTGGGTAGTTCAAATATACTTTACTTCCTAACTCATTCATATATATGATGGAAATTGTGCAGGTTCCATGGTGCCAAGTGGCCTTTGGCCATCTTGAACTGGGACTCCAGTAACAAGTACATGTTGCTGCCACACTCAATATTTAAAGTTGTTTTCTTTTTCTTTTTGGAGAGATGTTAATCACCCAGTTTCCCTGTTAATAACCTGAGAACACTTGCCTGCTCCCCAACCCTCGCCCCAGCCTGCCGCTGCTGGCTTGCTGCGTGGCTGTCGCCGCAGCAGATAATTAGATTTTTGGGACTCTGTTTCTATGCTCTGCTCGATAGCATTTTGGATATTGATTGGACACGCTTTATATAAAACGATTTATCTTGTACATTGCTCTGCCTAACTTGTAGGAGTATACATGAAACCATACTTGTCAAATATCAATACTTGTCAAATATCGAGTATCACAGCTGAATAATAACGTCTTGTTTTCTGTTCACTGAATCAAAATTCTTCTCTCTTTTTACGATCAGTCCATCTTACAGCCATCAATAAGAAAAACACTTATCTTCATATTAGGATTATTATTTTCTTGTCTGCAGTATTATAATGTACATATGCTTTTCTGTTCACTGAATCACAATTCTTCACTCTTTTTACCATCAATCCATCTTCTTACAGTTGCATGTTTTTTTGGCTGTCCAGATGACCAAGCCCAAGGAGGAAGCAGTTGCTCATCACTGAGGACAAGTAACTCCAGCAGGTTGACGCCGTAGATTCATAGTGTACCTTCTATATGCCCATCCAGTTCTGTGATTTGTGTCTTGAAACCCCAAAACCCCATGCCCATGTGGGAGCTGAACCATAGTTTTTTGCTTGTGGAAAATAATATCCTTGGCTGAATCGACTTGAGGTGGTTTCTTCGAAATTCTTGGAAATGATTTGGTAGTTTATTTCGGCGATGAATTGTTTCATACTGAAGTTTACTGGTACATGTGTGGTTTGCTACTGTTGCTTCGTTTGGGTTGGGTTGGTTCCAGCGGGGAGATGTGCATGCACACTGGCAGCATGAGCTAGCAGCCATGGTTGCCAGCCAGCCACTGTTGCTTCGTTTGGGTTGGGTTGGTTCCAGCGGGGAGATGTGCATGCACACTGGCAGCATGAGCTAGCAGCCATGGTTGCCAGCCAGCCACCACCATGTAAATGTAATAAATGTGTGGCCTATCTAGTGTGTTGCTGATAATATGATTTTACGTCACTTGGCAGGCACCATAATCTGTTTTTTCCTCACTGTACTGTAGGAATAAATGTGTGGCCTATCTAGTGTGCTGCTGATAGAAATATAGATGGAAGATTTGTTGACTAGTTAAATTGAGCTTATTGTCAATTCTTCTTATAAGCTATGTTTGATGCTGCCTACAGGTTCTTATTCTTCTTTTTTTTGCATAGGTGAAGTATGAAGTGTGAAGCCGTGAAGCCTATCAGCAAGAGTAGCATATTATGTATTGTAATATCAGGCAAAGTGTAATATTGGTCAGAGTAGCATATTATGTATTGTAATATTTAGTGTTGTTTTGGATGAATTTAATTTGCTCTATAATCTGTTGGAAATATTGACTGTGTATATAATTTCAATACCTATGAAATGGAAACCTGACCAGGGGGACCCATTTATGAAAATTGGTTGACAAATTTTGAAATTTTTGATGTGTGGGTCCAATTGTGATATCAGCATGACAAGTGGGACCAATATGACCAGTGGGACCAGCGCAAAAATAACGTGGCTAAAAATAGAAAATTAATAGCAATGGCCCAGAAATTAGAAAAGCTGAATAGTTGGGCCTGGCCCATATAGCTGACAAAAATTAATAAGAAAAAAATATATATAAAAGGCTGAATTGTTGGGCTCAGCCGATGTAAAACACCGAACTAGACCGGGCTGAATCTTATTAACGACCTTTTCAAATTGGTCGCAATTTTAGCACGTCAGATTGACACCTCGGATCCTACGTGGCCTAGTCAGAGAGCTAGCGACCAAAACAGAAGGTCATAGAATCAACGACCTTTTGTTTTGGTCATGGAATTCCACGACCTTCTCACAGAGAAGGTCGTTAATTCCAGTTTACGACCACCAGCTTTTGACCTTCTATTTTTGGTCACAAAAAGGTCACAAATAAAAAACAATGACCTTTCAGCGACCAATAGTGATGGTCGCAAGTTGACATATTTCTCGTAGTGCAAAGCAGTATGCACGATAGCAATCGAATCTTAAATTAGAACAGTTGTTCTTGAGGTTTAAGCACTTGTTCTACATGAACAGAGTACAGTACGACACATGAATACAGTACTTAAAAAATGAGCTCATAGACCTTACCACATTCTTGATTCGGGACCAGTACAGAACAAGGCGTTCCCAGTCATCGTCCAGTAAATGTGTCTCAGGAGAACGTAAGGGAATTTGATGAGTTTCTTTGCCAGTGAAGTACGTTTTCTTCAGGTAATTACGATACTGCCACCAAGAATTCTTGAAGATAGCAGAGGTATTAGCATAGGTTACCTCATCCTGAGTTTCCAAATCGGTCCTTCTCTATAGAGAAAAATGGGAAAATTTGCTATATTATAACCATCATGGAGGTAGAATGTATGGGACAAAGAAAGTAGTTGCCATGAATAACATTACTTACACATAACTCCTGGACAAACACCTGCAACTGGCATTTCCCTTCATCTTCAGTATAAAATTTCCAAGATGGGAACATACGCACATAGGATTTAACAACATCAAATGCGATAGATGCTAAACTACGACTGGCTGGTTGTGCTTCCTCCACAGGAATAGGCGTACTAACTGGTGGAGTTGGGGTTCGCCGTGGTAGTACTAGCCCTTTGGGCACTGGAGCTGCCTTACTAACTTCTCTTGTTTGGGAGCTCTATGGTGGAGAGGGTGATGTGTCAATAGGAACTAGGTTACTATCTAATGGGGTTGGGGTTAGATTGGGTGAAGCTGGTTCTTTGACCATCGCAGTAGGGGTGCAATCTGCGAGAATCTGGGTTATGTGTGGTAGGGCTGGTTCTCGTGCATGTACAACTGGGGTGCTATCTCCACCAAGAGGTAGCACTGTTTTATTTGAAGACCGTGTTTTTACTCCGCTAGATACTGGCATCACCCGCTCCAATTCAAATGGCTGATAAATAGGAAACATAGTTGAATGTACAGACATTGTATTAGAAACAGATGCAATAAATAGTGTGGAAAAAAGAGGGCATGAAATAGTTGACATGTATATTGTTTAACTAAAATGGATAGCATGACATAATTTCACATATATGATGTCTATCTAAACTGGATAGCATAGCATAACATAATTCAAAGATATGATGAATAACTAAACAGGATCGCATGACATAATTCACATACATGTTATCTAAGCAATCAGGATCGCATGATTTAATTCACATATGTGATTTATATGCTAAACAGAGGGCATTCGATATGATGTCTGAACTAAGAACATGGTGTTGAATATTGTGTATATATATGATGTCTAAACTATGCAATGTAAGATACCATATGCATGATATGAGCAGTATAACCGTGCCAAGTTAGAGCATACACCTCGGTGGGGGAATAGGACTTGTCATCTGTCTCTGAATCCATCTCTGAGGAGCTATCGGGACCCAACAAGAGATCTGCTCCAACAGGTAGCACTGTCTGCTCTGAAGGCCTTGTTTTCACTCCAGATTTTTTCATCTCCCACCCAAATGGCTGATTCACGGGAAGAGTAGTTTAATGTACAAACATTGTCGAAAAATGGAAATGTAATGAAGAAAAGAAAGGGCAAGATATCATTCAAATATATGATGCCTGGTTAAACAGGATGGCATTGCACATTTCACATATATTATGGCTGGCTAAAAGACATGAGACTCCATAATTACCATATATGATATAGAAACTAAACAGGTGGCATTACAGAACATGTTTAAACTAAGCAGATGACGTATATGATGTCAAAAGTAGGCACTGCAAGGCAACATATGCATGGTATGACTAACATCATCATGCCAAGGTAGAGCAAACACCTTGGGGGTAAATAGGAGTGGTCAGCTGCGTCTGAATCCACCTCAGAATAGATATCTTCCTCTAGATTACAATCTGGAGAGGGGGAGGGTTTTCCATCAAACCCACCATGGAGCGATGTCTGCATGACATTGTATTGCCGCAACTCTTCTCTTTTTCTCTACATTTTCAGCATGACTGTGTACAATATCTGACATGCATACGAAAAAAATATGGTGAGATTATGTAAGGAGAGCATGCAGAAATCTAGAGTGACGGTAACAACCAGTGGATGGATCCGAAAATAATGATAACAGGCTGATGATTTGTTTAATTTAATAAAAAGATAGATGATGATTGCTTTACTATTTGTTTCCCACCCAAGATGAACAACATAGACATACCCCAGGTGAACCAGATATTATACAGAGATACTATTCATTGTTGTCTCGATATGTGCCCCATAACTAATTTAGAACTCAAGTTTGAACATTAATTTGGACCTGACTTGGAGTCTAAGAGATGAACATGACGATAAAGTAGCAGGTAATTTTAAGCAATGCATAACATAAGCATAAACAAAAGAGTGCGACCTCTCTTGTGGACCCGTGTACTCCTCAGGTTCATCTGCTGAGTCGATGATGGTGATGCCGTTGCGGTGGGTGCCGGCGGCAGGGAAGGAGATCTAAGGCAGCGAAATACGGTCGGGAGTCGTGATGTCTGGTTTGGTGGGTGCTTCTGTCGATGTAGCAGCTCAGGTGAGATGGACGATGTCGCGGCACGAGTAGGACAAACCACACAAAGTTTCCTTCGACACCTACCTGTAACTGAAGTAATTCTGTAAGGGCTCATTTGGCTTGCATGATTCTAAAAACATAGGGATAGGAAAAACACTGGAGTAGGATAGGAATGCACATGGTAAACAGAGGATTTGTAAACATAGGATTTCTGTCAACTTGGGTGTTTGGTTCACAGGAATTGGAAGAGCAGAGGAATGCGAAGAAACATGGCCAAAATAAAGTGAAACCATATGAAAGCGTGTACAGCTAGAATGTTATTCTGCCACTAATGCACTTGGTCTTATTTTCATGCATAGGATTTTGAAAAGTAGGTCTAGGTAGATGTTTTGCTCCATTCCTTTCAACAAAATGCATGAATAATTGAATAGTAGAGTGCCATAGGAAAATTTCCTATTGCTATGTTTTTTCGTTGAACCAAAATAGCCCTAATGGATCGACATGAATGTAGAGTAATAAGTGATGCAACAAGTGTACAACCTATTTGCCGTAGCCGTGTCGACCTTAGCATCACTGGGTTGGCCGCTGAAGAAGTTGAGGCAGAGGTGGCTATCAGAGGTGTGGAGGAAGATGTGAGGAATCTGTAGAAGGCGTCAAGGGCACTACTCTATTGTGATGGATCGTTCTGTCGTTGGAGTAGCTCCGGTGAGCCGTAAGACGTCAAGGCTGAAGCAGCACAAGACAGACATCCTTAATCTCAAGTGGTATTCTAATAGCATCTCTAATAGATGATGTAAAATAGATGTAAAATTTACATCACCAAAAACCACCTGACTACAACAAATGAGGTAAAAACTGTTGACTCTGAACTTAACAGTCGAAACTGAAATTTACTGTGGAATATGAATGTTACTATTGAAACTGAACGCAATGCTAGCGGAGAGGCACTTGATATGTAGTTTAGGGAGAGCCTGCAGTTCATCTTCAACCCGCACCCCCTGAGCCGCCAGCCAGCACCGGCCGAACAGCCGCCCCCCACACCAACTCCCCACCGCCGGTCCGCCATCGCCCCGGCCAGCCCTCTAGCCCCCCACCCCTCGCGCCGAGCTTTTTCTCTGGCGATCGCCACGCCACCGCCCCACCACCACGCCCCCATCGCCAGCAACCATCGCCCCCACCCTGAACCCTAAGATAGATAGTGGGGTACCTCTGCGGCGAGCCCCCCTCCCCCTGAAAATCGACTGACCCAAAAGTCGATTCAGTCGACTGAAGTGTAGCTAAATCGGAGCAGAGCTGCAGCACGAGCGAGGGGGAGAGCAGCAGCACCAGCGCGAGCGAGCGAGAGCTGAAGCAGAAGCAGCAGCAACGCAAGCGAGCGAGAGTCGAAGCAGCAGCAGCAGGTCCGGCTGGTATGGACGCCGCCGTCGAAGGGGCCTCACACTAGGGGAGAGCCGCCATGGAGATGTCGCTCGCGGCGCCGGCTTTGAGGTAGCCGCTCCATGGGGGTGCGGGATGGAGCACCATCGGCGCCGGGAGGTCGAGTTAAGGAGAAGGTGCGATGCGATGAGTGTACAACCTCTTTGGTGGCGCCGAGTAGGCCTCGGCTTTGTTCGAGGAGTCAGTGAGGATGCTGCGGTTCTGGTGGAGCTGGTTAAGGCGGCGCTATGGGGATGGAGTAGCCGCGATAGACGAGGCGATCATCAGAGCAACCCCTTAGAGGTGGAGGACGGGGCAGCTGAACCGGCGGGACGACAAGATGGACGACGGATCCTCATCCGGGGAGATGGATGAGGGACGTCGAGCTGTTGCGGTGGACGACATCGTCGGGGAAGAGGCTCCGGCTGGGCAGCAGTGAGGTGGCAGATGGAGGAGGGTGGGGTTTCGTGGCTGGAGCGGAGAGGTTATGGCGGCCTGGGATTTTGAATGGCGAAAAGGTGGCGATGGGAGGGGGAACCATGACTTAGGGACGCGGTTGTCCAAAATGTAGGGTGTGTTACAAAAGTACCCCCACCGATTTGAACTAGCGGCCCTTTCGGCTCAGGTTAGAAGGGGGATTTCGTGTGTCGGGATTTGACAGCTGGAGGGAGTTTTCGCGCGCGTTGTAATTTCAGGATAGCAAGGCGAGGGTGTGAAGGCACTAGTTTTCAGAGCACAATATCTTAATTTTCGGGATATAACAAGGCGCGAGTTGAATTTTAGGGACAAGCCTAACGTGTATTATTGTATTTGTACGTACCAAATCAATTCGCACTTCCCTCAACAACGAAAACGAAAAAAATAAAACTATTCACACCACACAAAGAGAGAGTCTTGTCCCGTTTTACTATACAAATGTCATTCAAAACAGAGTATGAATCCACGTTATGTCCAATTAAATTTTTTCGCTAGCTGTATAATGCATGTAACCTACTCATACCAACATTTTAGTACATTCTAAATGTTTATATTACCGCTGCAATTCAAACTAAATTCGAATTCTTTTCTCTATTTCAATAAGAATCTACAATCATGATTGTTGCCAATTTCAACCATCATTCATGTATTACCTTAACAACACGCCACAAGATTACTATAGAGATAGATATGAAATATGTGTACTATATGAACTCGAATTCAATTTTTTGAATACACTTGATGTTGATTCCAAATAATAGTACATTTGATGTACTAACTATATATATTCATAATCTAAACCATGTTCCATACGTACACCGTGTTTATCACACAAAGTATAGTGCCCCGCCCCCTACATTATGACAAGTATTTAGCCTTGAGCTGCAAAAGCCACACATTAGCCCAAATTATAATCAATGTTCTATATATTATATGTAGTACTAGCAAGATGCCCATGCGTTCCATGGAACATCAACATGATCAAGGGGAGGCCTTATTTGCAAATATGGAGAGGGGTGCGGGTATCTTTTTTCAAAATTGCCATAGTTTCCTTCCTATCCGTCAGATATAAATGGTACGGCCTATATTGCATGATGGCAGGCACACCATCATCAACAACTCTATTTTTTATAAGAGTAGAGATAAAATATATTATATGTAGTATAACATGTTCATAACCACACCATGTGTATCACCGTTATATATATTCACGCATGCGTCGGTTTAAAACACTATGATAAATTCTTCAAATATCCAAATTCGCTTTTTATAATGAATGATGATCTCTATTCGTCTTTTACACCCACACAATCCTCTTATCTTTGTAGCTAGCGCTAACTTTCTCTCGTGCATGCACATGCCCGCATCCCTCTCACCCACCCTCAGCATTCTCTAGCTCCATCGCGCAAATTCGTCTTTTCACTTTAGGTCGTTCACCCACGGTGTGTGTAGGCCCCCAGCTCCTTCTTTACGACACACATAGATCGATATGCCTCTCTAGCCAGGTGTGCCTACCACAAACACAATCTTCCCCTCTTCTCTTCTCACCGTCCATGCCTCACTCCCACCACTCTTTTCATCGATCTCGTACTCGCACACTCCTTCCCACTCGATATAGTATGCCTCTCGCACCACCTCCTAGATGCATCCCTCTCTCTCTCTATCCTTCTCCCCGGGCCTTATTTGCTTCTAACACATACATGCATGTATACTGATCGATCTCCCTACATGTACCTAGGTCGACTTTAACTATTCCCCCACCATCGATCGACGTACCTCACAAGTTATGTCTCTCCTTTCTCTAACAAAGGACAATTGATCTTCCTATGTAGTTACGTCTGCTTACAACAGCCATATTGTCCCCCCTCATCATTCGTGCATGCCTCCTGACCCGTCTCTTGCACGCATGTGCACAGATAGGCAGCCATCCCCTCTCTTATTAATATTGCAGGCATGCCCTTCATTTGTCTAGCAAGCCTCTCCCACCATGGGCGGATACACACCCCAGGCAGAAGGGGCAGTGGCCTGGGGCGTAAGGCTCATCTCCTTTGTATATTTTAACATTGTAGCTACAATAAAATGCTACAGTCAACTAAGCTGCCTCGGCCTTGGCCCGGTTCGCCTGGGGCTTGGCCCATTCCTAGGTCCGCCACTGTCTCCCACGATTTCTTAGAAGCAACTCCACTACCACCCCCTCCAACACTCTAGCTCCGTCTCTCTCCCAACCTTATTCCTCTCCTACACTTATGCATGGATGCCGATCGATCTCCCTTAATACATAAGGTAGGCCTACCCCACTACACACCGATAGTAGAGCGCTGTAGGTAGGTATCCATGCCACAGAGACAAACTGCACCTGTCCCCTCTCATGTTCCAGTAGGCCAGCCACTCTATATCTTTGATGTGGGCACAAACAAATTCGATGGCACTCTTTATCGATCGCGTGCGCGCACACACACACATCATCCCTCTCTTCGATTCTATGGATACCTCAAGCCAATGATACCTCCACTCTCTTCTTGTGGATCGCCCTCTCTATATATATGATATATCCAGGACTCTATTTCACATACATTGCATATGTTACATTTTTTGATTGACCCCCCCCCCCCAAAACACTCTCGAACCCACACACCATATCTCTCTACGTTTGTATCTCTCTCACACAACCGCACATAGGTGGTGTACGTACACGAAGAGAATAGGTGCATGTACTCACGCTTTGTGCCCAGCCACACCCGCGTGGGTACACGGTGGAGATCATTTTTGTACGAAAATGGCAGCCCACGTGCTAATTTGAATGCGTGTAGCGGTTGTTTACCTACGGAGATCGTGTACCACACGTGCACGAAACAAAGTTTGACTTGATGCGTTGGCGCGTTATTTTTAAATAAAGTTATATCGCTCAATGTCACGTACACAGAATATAAAACGATTTTATGGAGAAAAAGGTAGTCCACTCCAGTATATACAATGGAGCCTGCCTGCCTAGGTTTGTCTCTCTTCGGATTATCTCACACAAGGCGGCGGCGGCCTCTTTCTCTCTCCCACCGTTGGTCACTGATCCGGCCGCATCCCGTCCGCCGACGGAAAGGAGGATGTGCGTCGTTTCTCCGTTCGACGGCGCTGAGGCAGCACGTCCTGATTTGCGGTACCTGCCGTTCTCTCTGACCAAGCTCCGGCGCGGTAGGGCCTATGCCACATTCTCATTGTCGTAGTATGGACAGACCCCGCTCGCCGCCGCTCACCTAGTTACATCTCGACGACCCCCAAGTATCCCCTCCGGCCTTGCTCCACTGCTTGTCTTCCCATGTCGCTGCATGTGGCAAATCTTGCATGTGGATCTTCCATAGATCTTTGCCCAAAACGTAGCTCATCCAGCGTACTTTCCATATTGCAATCTCGTCCTCACACTGTTTTATACAAACACAACCGTGTTGTTATCTTCCCTTAGGACAAGGAATATGCTTCTTTTTAGTCATTGTATGTGTCATCAACTGTTATTGGCCAGTAATTGTTTCCTTTCTACCTCTTTTTTGCAAACAGGGCTATCCATTTCACCTTGTTGCTATTGCGACCTTTTGGTGAACTGCACAAATCACTTTTTTCTTAAGAGTGTTTTGTGCAGTTGTACTAAAATGTCACACAGGCAACGTCTCTATATTTCAGTGCGAATGCACAAAGGGAGATTAGTTTTGCTCTATCCTCCTCATCCAACTCCGAGCCTAATCTTCTCTAACTATTTGCTTAATCTTCTCCAACTAGTTAGTCTTAAGACAGACTACAAAGGTGACCGGCTTCTATTTGTGTGTTTATTGTTTCATCAGCAACCCTCTATTATCGTAATCACACTTAATATCTTTGGAACAGGGACGCTCAGTTCTGTTTTAGTGGAACTGCACAATATGATCGGAATGTTGCATGCTGTAGACAACTACTTTTTTTCCCAAAATGCCTTGTTAATTTAGACAGAGCTGGGGGGACGTTGCTGCCAATGAAAGCATGGATCAATTTTAATTTAACACCTTCTCACAACTTTGTCTTCAGTTGTGATGTAAATATTAGCTCTGATCTGCTAATCATTAAGATGCATGATACGTCCATTTTGCATCATGTTTTTATATCGATAATTATCGCATTATGGGCTGTTATTACACATTATGTCACAATAATTATGCCTATTCTCTCTTATTTTACAAGGTTTACATGAAGAGGGGGAATGCTGGCAGCTGGAATTCTCGACTGGAAAAGGAGCAAATATTAGAGACCTATTCTGCACATCTCCAAAAGTCCTGAAACTTCACGGGAGTTATTTTCAGAATATATAAAAAATACTAAGCAAAGAAAGTACCAGAGGGGGGCCACCCACCATCCACGAGGGTGGGGGCGCGCCCTACCCCCTGGGTGCGCCCCCTGCCTCATGGGCCCCCTCTGATGCCCATCTTTGGCTATATGGAGTCATTCGTCGAGGAAAAAATCATAAGCAAGCTCACGGGACGAAACTCCGCCGCCACGAGGCGGAACCTTGGCGAAACCAATCTAGGGCTCCAGTGGAGCTGTTCTGCCGGGGAAACTTCCCTCCGGGAGGGAAATCATCACCATCATCATCACCAACGATCCTTTCATCGTGAGGGGGTCAATCTCCATCAACATCTTCACCAACACCATCTCATCTCAAACCCTAGTTCATCTCTTGTATCCAATCTTTGTATCCAAACCTCAGATTGGTACCTGTGGGTTGCTAGTAGTGTTAATTACTCCTTGTAGTTGAAGCTAGTTGGTTTACTTGGTGGAAGATCATATGTTTAGATCCATTACGCATATTAATACCCCTATGATTATGAAGATGAATATGCTTTGTGAGTAGTTACGTTTGTTCCTGAGGACATGGGAGAAGTCTTGCTATAAGTAGTCATGTGAATTTGGTATTCGTTCGATATTTTGATGAGATGTATGTTGTCTTTCCTCTAGTGGTGTCATGTGAACGACGACTACATGACACTTCACCATTGTTTGGGTCTAGAGGAGAGCATTGGGAAGTAATAAGTAGATGATGGGTTGCTAGAGTGATAGAAGCTTAAACCCTAGTTTATGCGTTGCTTCGTAAGGGGTTGATTTGGATCCACATGTTTCATGCTATGGTAAGGACAGTACCCAAGCACCGGTCCACCCACATATCAAATTATCAAAGTACCGAACGCGAATCATATGAGCGTGATGAAAACTAGCTTGACGATAATTCCCATGTGTCCTCGGGAGCGCTTTCCTTTATATAAGAGTTTGTCCAGGCTTGTCCTTTGCTACAAAAAGGATTGGGCCATCTTGCTGCACCTTATTTACTTGCATTACTTGTTACTCATTACAAATTACCTATCACAAAACTATCTGTTACCGATAATTTCAGTGCTTGCAGAGAATACCTTACTGAAAACTGCTTATCATTTCCTTCTGCTCCTTGTTGGGTTCGACACTCTTACTTCTCGAAAAGGCTATGATAGATACCCTACACTTGTGGGTCATCAAGTCTCTTTTCTGGCGCCGTTGCCGGGGAGTGAAGCGCCTTTGGTAGGTGGAATTTGGTAAGGAAAATTTTATATAGTGTGCTGAAATTTACTGTCACTTGTTACTATGGAACATAATCCTTTGAGGGGGTTGTTCGGGGTATCTTCACCCTGACCAGTAGAGCAAAGAGTTGCTGCTCAACCTACTGAACCTTGAAAATGTTTACTTTGAAATCCCTTCGGGTATGATAGAGAAACTTATAGCTAATCCTTTCACATGTGATGGAACATTACATCCCGATTTGCACCTAATCTATGTGGATGAAGTTTGTGGATTATTTAAGCTTGTAGGTATGCCCGAGGATGTTATCAAGAAGAAGGTCTTCCCTTTATGTTTGAAGGGATATGCATTGACATGATTTAGGCTATGTGATGATATTGGATCATGGAACTACCAATGATTGAAATTGGAATTTCATCAGAAGTTTTATCTTATGCATCTGGTTCATCGTGATCGTAATTATATATATAATTTTTGGCCTCGCGAAGGAGAAAGCATCGCTCAAGCTTGGGGGAGGCTTAAGTCAATGTTATATTCATGCCCCAATCATGAGCTCTTAAAAGAAATGATTATTCAAAAATTGTAGGCTCGGCTTTCTCTCAGTAATCGCTCCATGCTCGATACTTCTTGTACTGGATCTTTTATGATGTAGACTATTGAATTCAAATGGGATTTATTGGAAAGAATTAAACGCAACTCTGAAGATTGGGACCTTGACAAAGGTAAGTATTCAGGTATAACACCTAAGCTTGATTGTGTTAAATCTTTTATGGATACCGATGCTTTCCGTGAATTTAGCACTAAATATGGACTTGACTCTGAGATAGTAGCTTCTTTCTGTGAATACTTTGCTACTCATGTTGCTCTCCCTAAGGAGAAGTGGTTTAAATATAATCCACCCATTGAAGTAAAAGTAGTTGCACCTATTAAAGTTGAAGAAAATACTATCACTTATAATGATCCTGTTGTCCCTACTGCTTATATTGAGAAACCACCTTTCCCTATTAGAATAAAGGATCATGCTAAAGCTTCAACTGTGGTTTAAAAAAAACAATATTAAGACACCCAAACCCCCTGAGCAAATTACTGTTGAACCTAGTGTTGCTGTGGTTAAGGATCTCTTGGCCGATAATATTGATGGGCATGTTATTTACTTCTGCAATGAATCTGCTAGAATTGCTAGACCCGATACTAAAAATAAGCATAGACCTGTTGTAGGCATGTCTGTTATTTCTGTTAGAATAGGAGATCATTGCTATCATGGTCTATGTGATATGGGTGCTAGTGCAAGTGCAATACCTCATTCCTTATACAAAGAAATTATGCATGATATTGCACTTGCTGAGATAGAAGAGATAGATGTTACAATCAAGCTTGCCAATAGAGATACTATTTCACCAGTTGGGATTGTTAGGGATGTTGAAGTATTGTGTGGGCAAGTTAAATATCCTGCTGATTTTCTTGTTCTTGGTTCCCCACAAGATGACTTTTGTCCCATTATATTTGGTAGACCCTTCTTGAATACTGTTAATGCTAAGATAGACTGCAATAAAGATATTGTTTATGTTGGTTTGGGGGATATGTCTCATGAGTTTAATTTTGCTAAGTTTCATAGACAACCCCATGATAAATAATTGCCTAGTAAAGATGAAATTATTGGTCTTTCTTCTATTGACGTGCCTCCTACTGATCCTTTAGAACAATATTTGCTAGACCATGAAAATGATATGTTCATGAATGAAAAAGAGAAATAGATGAAGTATTCTTTAAACAGGGCCCTATTCTGAAACACAACTTGCCTGTTGAAATTCTAGGGGATCCTCCTCCACCTAAGGGTGATCCCGTGTTTGAACTTAAACCTTTACCTGATAATCTTGAATATGCATATCTTGATGAGAAAGAGATATATCATGTTATTATTAGTGCTAACCTTTCAGAGCATGAAGAAAAGAAATTATTGAAAACCCTAAAGAAGCACCGTGCTGCTATTGGATATACTCTTGATGATCTTAAGGGCATTAGTCCCACTCTATGCCAGCACAAAATAAAATTGGAGAAAGATGCTAAACCGGTTGTTGATCACCAACGACGGTTAAATCCTAAGATGAAAGAAGTGGTAAGAAAAGAAATACTAAAGCTTCTGGATGCAGGTATATTTTATCCCGTTGCAGATAGCCAGTGGGTAAGTCATGTCCATTGTGTCCCTAAGAAGGGGGTATTACCGTTGTTCCTAATGATAAAGATGAATTGGTCCCACAAAGAATTGTTACGGATTATAGAATGGTAATTGATTTCCGCAAATTAAATAAAGCTACTAAAAAGGATCACTACCCTTTACCCATTATTGATCAAATACTAGAAAGATTGTCCAAACATACACATTTTTGCTTTCTAGATGGTTATTCTTGTTTCTCTCAAATACCTGTGTCAAAAGAGGATCAAGGAAAGACAACTTTTACTTGCCCTTTTGGTACCTTTGCTTATAGACGTATGCCATTTGGTTTATGTAATGCACCTGCTACCTTTCAAAGATGTATGACTGCTATATTCTCTGACTTATGTGAAAAGATTGTTGAGGTATTCATGGATGATTTCTCTGTTTATGGGACTTCTTTTGATGATTTCTTAAGCAATCTTGATCGAGTTTTGCAGAGATGTGAACAAACCAACCTTGTTTTGAATTGGGAGAAGTGCCACTTTATGGTTAATGAAGGTATTATCTTGGTGCATAAAATTTCTGAAAGAGGTAGTGAGGTTGATAAAGCTAAAGTTGATGCTATTGGAAAGATGATGTGCCCTAAGGACATTAAAGGTATAAGAAGTTTCCTTGGTCATGCCGGGTTTTATAGGAGGTTCATCAAGGACTTCTCTAAAGTTTCTAGGCCTCTGACTAACCTCTTGCAAAAAGATGTTCCTTTTGTTTTTGATGATCACTATGTAGAAGCATTTGAAATACTTAATAAAGCTTTGATTTCTGCACCTATTGTTCAACCTCCTGATTGGAATTTACCATTTGAAATCATGTGTGATGCTAGTGATTATGTTGTAGGTGCTATTCTAGGACAAAGGGTTGATAAGAAACTAAATGTTATTCAATATGCTAGTAAAACTCTAGACAGTGCCCAGAGAAATTATGCCACTACTGAAAAAGAATTTTTAGCAGTTGTATTTGCTTGTGATAAGTTCAGACCTTATATTGTTGATTCTAAAGTAACTGTTCACACTGATCATGCTGCTATTAAATATCTTATGGAAAAAAAATATGCTAAACCTAGATTCATTAGATGGGTCCTCTTTCTACAAGAATTTGATTTGCATATTATTGATAGAAAGGGAGCTGAGAACCCCGTTGCAGACAACTTATCTAGGTTAGAGAATATTCTTGATGACCCACTACCTATTGATGATAGCTTTCCTAATGAACAACTAGCTGTCATAAATGCTTCTCGTACTGCTCCATGGTATGCTGATTATGCTAATTACATTGTTGCTAAATTTATACCACCTATTTTCACATACCAGCAAAAGAAAAAGTTCTTCTATGATTTAAGACATTACTTCTGGGATGACCCACATCTTTACAAAGAAGGAGTAGATGGTGTTATTAGACGTTCTGTACCTAAGCATGAAGAGGAACAGATCCTATGTAAGTGTCACTCCAAGGCTTATGGAGGACACCATGCTGGAGATAGAACTGCACACAAGGTATTGCAATCCGGTTTTTATTGGCCTACTCTCTTCAAGGATGCCCGTAAGTTTGTTTTGTCCTGTGATGAATGCCAAAGAATTGGTAATATTAGTAGACATCAGGAAATGCCTATGAATTATTCACTTGTTATTGAACCATTTGATGTTTGGGGCTTTGATTATATGGGACCGTTTCCTTCCTCTAATGGATACACACATATTTTCGTTGTTGTTAATTACGTTACTAAGTGGGTAGAAGCTATTCCAACTAGTAGTGATGATCATAACACCTCTATTAAGATGCTTAAAGAAGTTATTTTTCTGAGGTTTGGAGTCCCTAGATACTTAATGACTAATGGTGGTTCACATTTTATTCATGGTGCCTTTCGTAAAATGCTTCCTAAGTATGATGTTAATCATAGAATTGCATCTCCATATCATCCACAGTCTAGTGGTCAAGTAGAACTTAGCAATAGAGAGCTTAAATTAATTTTGCAAAAGACTGTTAATAGATATAGAAAGATTTGGTCCAAGAAACTTGATGATGCATTATGGACTTATAGAATCACATATTAAAATCCTATGGGTATGTCTCCATATAAAATGGTTTATGGTAAAGCATGTCACTTACCTCTCGAATTAGAACATAAGGCATATTGGGCCATTAAAGAGCTCAATTATGATTTAAAACTTGCCGGTGAGAAGAGGCTTTTTGACATTAGCTCGCTTGATGAATTGTAACATCCCAAAATTCTAATTTTTGGAATGTTATATTAAATAGATAGATTTGATTGACTGTTTGATTGATTGACTGAAATTGAGTGAAATACAAAACTTTTTGAAAGTTAAATGAGAGGGAATAAAAGGACTTTCCCAAACTTTCATTTTGCATTTTGATCTCCGTGAATTCAAATACAAAACCCTCGAGAGAAGCTAACATGACTTCTTCCATTTATTTAAATGACAAGGGTTTTTGAAAACATTTGAATTTCATTTGGAAAATATTTCCAATTCAGAAACTTTAAGCAACTCAATGATTTTCACGAGAGGAGATAAAATGACTTCTTCAAATTATGAAATATGAGTTGGGAGTTTCAAGGATCAAATTCAAAGTCCTTTTGAAATTATTTTTAATTTGGAATTGTTTGAGTTTTATGCAAATTATTTTTCTCCAAAAATAAATATATAAAAAATAGGGTAACATGATTCCCTACATTAGAAAATTGGAGAAAATTTAATTTGAAATCATTTTGGTATTTTTAAAATGATTTTTGTTGGATTTAATAGACCAGTAGCACTCTTTGTTTTACCTGAATTCGTATGAATTTTATTTGCCTCTAGAAAAATGTTCATGTCATATAAAATCTTTTTCTGAAAACTTTGATATATTATATGCCTATTTACTATTTGTATTTCTTTTGTTTTATTTCTTTTTGTTTGTCTGTGTTAAAAAAAGTTAAAAAAAACTGTTCAGCCTCGCCGACTCGGCCGGCCCAGCATCTCGCCAGGCCGCGGCCCAGCTTCCAATCGCACCGTCTTCGACATGGCCGACTCCGCCGCCACCGTCGAGCCCCGCCCGGGCAAGCCTCCCCTTGCCCCTCCTCCACGTCTCCTCCGCCCCTTCCCCTATAAATCCCGCCCCCCCTGGACCCCAGTCCGCCGCAGCTGGACCCGCAGCCCGCCGCCCTCGCCTCGCGCCACCGCCGCACTTGCTGCCACCGCCTTCGCCCAAACCGCACCGCTGCCGCTTGCACTCGCCGCCGCTGCCGCGCCTCACTTCCCACGCCGCCGCCTCCGCTCGCCGTCGAAGCCGTCGCCCAAGCGCCGCTCGCCGTCGCCTCGCCTCGCCGGAGTAACCGCCGTCGCCGGTTCTTCGACGAAAACCGTTGCCAACCGGTATAAACCCGAACCCGGTCCAATCCGGTTTTTCTTTTAAGTTTGTTTTTTCAAAAAAACCCTAGACTAGATCTGTTTTTTTCTAGGTTTTATTAAATAGCGAACATTCGTTAGTTTAGATCGGTAGCGAATGATATTCGTTCTTTAGGATCTGTTAGCGAGCGTTCGCTCGATATATTTTTTTTCTTTTTCCTTTTAATTTCAGTCTAGGGACCCATCCATGAATATTTTCTTTACAGATCAGCCCCTGGTTTTCAAACGACTATAACTTTTTGCTCGTTAGTCGAATTAGAAGAAACCAACGCTCACGTCTTCGTTATGATCCCCTCTATCCAGTAATCCAACTCAAACATGTTTTTGAAAAGTTTAAAATTTGAATTAGATCAGATTTGAATTCAAACTTTGTTTGATCATAACTTGAGTTTCGTAGCTCCGTTTGAGTTGATTCTTTTTGCAAATCGAAACTCTTGACCTAAACTTTCTGATAAGGCCAAATTCATATAATTTTGGTACTGTTAGAAATTGTTTTATGTTGCAAGAGTTATTTGCTTGGTTTTGATGTTTTCCGAATTATCTTCTTCGATCTTTCTGATATTTTGAGTGATTGCTTATGTGTGGTTACTATTGCTTGCTTACGATAGATTGATCGGAGTGTGACGAGTAGAACTATCCAGGGTTATGAGTGCGAATCATCTTCATCAACATTGCAGGCAAGTTCACACTTTGATCATATCCCTTTCATACCCAGTTTTTATGCATTAGTTTCACCCTCAAACATTGCATGAGTAGGATTGATAACATGTGGGTATTGGGAAGTAGTTGATGAGGTAGGAACCTATTGCCCTGCATTCAAACCTTGGGAGTTACTATTACGTTATGCTTATACTTCTATGCTATGCTCGTAGACGTGGATTGGGTTTGAGAGGATTTCATGACAGATGTGATATTGTTAATTAATGGTTTACTTAAGGTGGCAACTTTAACACACATCTGGGTGGATTGAGGCACATGGGTATTCCAGCGATTGCCTGTCTAGGCACCTGGGTATACCAGGATTGCCTGTTTTTTTATGAACCGCCACCTAGGCTCAAAGGGATTATGAGATTATTCATACTAGAAACTTCCGTCTGCAGCCACAAGCTATTATGGGCTCTAGCATAGTTGATTAAGTCGTGTGAACTCTTACAGTGGTAGACTAGCAGATGTAGGGATTGTAGGTGGAACGGTCTACCCATCATAAGGTGCAAACGCTTTTGAAAGACTATGTCTCGGTCATCCGTTTCTCAAACACCATGTAGTGCGAGAAATCCAACGGAGGAGATCGAGTCTTGTGGGAAAAAGTGCGCAAACCTCTGCAGAGTGTATAAACTAATCATGATTAGCCGTGTCCCCGGTTATGGACATCTTGAGTATCTAGTACTTGGATTATCATGTGAATCTCATCATGTTACTTTAAATTAAGTCATTGGGTTTAATGATGTTACTTAATTGGGATTGAGAATGCTGTCAACCATTCTCAATGTTCAACAACCACCATGATAGTTAAATAAAACTTATTCCTTTGCAGTAGGGAAAAATTGACTTTTCGCAAAAACATTATAACGATAGAGCCTTTCCACCAGCCAAATATGCATGTAGTGATAGCCTTAAATCATCATTATCCTCTGGTGTGAATTTGCCAGTACATTCAATGTGCTGACCCTTTGTGGCTGCAACGTCTCATGTTGCAGGATTATCTTACGACGAGTAAGTGATACGTTAGGGTTACGAATTCTACACTCAACTTTGCCATTGGTGTTGATGGGAAGCCACAACCTTGTTACTTCCACTATTTGGATTGAGGTAATAGTATTTACGCTACTTTATACATGTGATTTACCTCTGTTATAAATCCTCGAGTACTGTGTGTGTCAGCATACTGATCCAGGGATGACACTTAAGCACAGAGACTTGATCCATTCGGGTCGGGTCGCTACAAGATGGTATCAGAGCACATGTTGACTGTAGGACGTGACCCTAGAAACTAGCAAGCCCATAGCAAAGATTTTTCTCTACAACTTTCCCTTTCAAAAAGATCTTTTACCTCTCTTCTCTTCTGAGCTTATTCAAAAATTCCCTTTAGTGAGACCATACCCCTTTCCCCTTTTGACCACACGAAGATTCGACTGATGAGACCACTCCAAGAAGTATAAGATATCGGACAACTAAGACCACTTCGGAATGAAGAGTATTTTCCGTGCATCTGAATAATGGAAACTACAACGGTTGAAGACCGAAGACAAGTAGAATTTGAAGGATCTGAAGAATTCCCAGATTTGTATGACCTAGGAAGGCTACCCTTATGGAACTTGGCAGACCATTGAAGTTGTCAATACCCGAGATCAAGGTGTATTGGAGAAAGACTGAAACAAGGAGCATGAGAACTCGAAGTTTTGTCAAAGAAAACCCTAAGGCAGGAGATATCAACTATGGAATGATAGCTCATGGGAATGACAAGAGCAGAAACACGGTTATCCGTGATGTCATCGCCCGCTGATGCTATTGTCACCGTGCTGAGTTAAGGATGCATTTCTTCAGAATGGATTTGATGGAAGAAGGCTGATGGAGCACCTATTAGTAAGATGAAGTTTTAACCTTAGCCGGTGTATCACCAGGATCTGGAGTAGTACATCAAGAATTTTAAGGTGGAGCTCCATGAAGCCGTATTAGACAAGGAAGCATTTCATGAAGAACTCAGGAACCAAAAGCTGAAAGTAGCCAAGCTGGAGGAGCTACAACCTCGAGATACCGGAGATTGTCAGGAACTGAAGGACAGTATGACCATGGTTCATGTGAAGGATGTTGAAACCAGAAGTTTGGAACGCAACTCCAGAATATTAAAGGACATCACGAGAGACTTCGCGCCAACAGAGTTGATCTGGCAAAAGAACTGGCGAAAGACAAGCATGATCGGAAGAAGCCATTGGAGGCATGAACAAGGCTTGAAGAGTTTGGAGACGTTGAAGATTTATTGACCTTTAGAAGACCAAACCCCAGTTATATCCCTACGTTAGATGTGATGAATTGTGAGCTGTCAATTGTTTGATGTTTTTCCGACAGCCACAATAAAAATCTGTCTTTTTAAAACTATTGTTTGTATTGTGTGAATCCCTCTCCCTCTCTCTTATCTCACCCCAAACCCTTGGAACCAATAGAGGACGAATGGAGATGAACTCATGTTTCCCTGGACCGATAAGTCAATTGGAGACGGACCAATGGATTCAGAACATGGAGGATCACATGAATAATAACCCTATAGTCGGAAAGGATATGACCCACCATGCTCTTCAGTGCTTTGAAAGAGGTGCTGCTACTTGGTGGAGGATGTACCAAACCATCAATGGATGGCAAGGAGTAACCCCTTGGAAAGAATTTAAGTTGACGCTGCCAAAGTCTCGGCTTGTGTCCTAGAATTTGAAGCCTTATGGAAAGGATATGAAGAAACCTTGTGCATGCAAGATTTGTGGAGAAATAGGACACACACATAAAGAACACAAGGATGAATGCCCTAATTGTGAAGGAAGTCACCCAGTTGAAGAATGCCCAACTACGCAGATTACTTGTTTCTTGTGTGAAGGGACTACCCACTATTCTGCTCAGTGTCACATTTACCCCATGGTACAACGAACCATCCAGAAGAAGAAAGAAGTAATGAAAGGACCCCTCATGGAAATTTTAGAAGAAACTATGATGAAGGAAGAGGTGGAGGACACACCCAAAGAAGACCCGAGTAAACCCTGCACTAAGTCCTGCTATTCATGTGGAGAAGAAGGACACATCTCCCAAAATTGTTTGAATGGGGATCTAGTAGAATTCCCGACAGAGGAAGTAGAATATGACCCACAGGAAATAGAAGCCCTGATTGTAATGGAAAAGTCCAGGAAGAGAAACCGGTTGGAGCCCAGGAGGGACCTGAGTCATATCACCTGTTACAGGTGCAAGAAGTCAGGGCACTACCTCAACAGTTGCCCAAAAAGGAAACCTCGATACTTGCCAGAAGTAATATGTTTTAGTTGTAATGGAGCAGGGCACTTTGCCAGAGAATGCCCCAAGGAGAAGGAAACTTGTGCTAGATAGTTGAGTTTGCAACAAAAGAAATGGAGTAGTAGAAGTGAGAACATTTTCTTTTATATTGAGGTGTTGAGTTGAGACATGTAATGGAAAAGCGAGAGACTGTAATCACTTGAGAACGAATAAAGTTAGCATCGTTGGTACTGATATGGATTTTATGAGTTGTTACTCTATGAAGAAGAATTTTGGCCATTCTGCGGATATAAGAAATATGGTCTATGGAAGATTTGTGCATTTTAAGGGTGGTAGTACCCTGTAAGAACCATTGACCCCTGGAAAAAAAAAGGTAAGGATATTCCACTGAGTTGATTTCGGACAAAATGAATACGAGTTTTGTCTCGATAAGTGTGATACCCCAAGAGTGTGTGGAATGAAGTTGGAGACCGCCAGTTGTTTGGACCAAATGTGATCAAGGAGTCAGAAGAGAATGTTAAGTTGATTCGAGATAGACTGAAGGTAGCTCAGTCCAGGCAGAAGAGTTATGCAGACTCAAAAACGCAAGGAGGTAGTCTATGAAATTAGAGACAGAGCATGTCTTCGTATGTCCCCTCTGCGAGGAGTTAAACGAATTAGAGTTAAGGGAACGTTAGCCCCGAGATTTGTAGGACCATACCGAGTTTTGGAGCATATGGGAGAAGTGGCCAACAAGTTGGAGTCACCCGAAGGACTGTCAGGAGTT
The DNA here is from genome assembly GCF_002162155.2 of Triticum dicoccoides. Lineage (NCBI taxonomy): Eukaryota > Viridiplantae > Streptophyta > Magnoliopsida > Poales > Poaceae > Triticum > Triticum dicoccoides. The sequence goes on from NC_041392.1 coordinate 169,082,987, forward strand.
CATGATGTGTTTCACGGTTCCCAGTTGAAGAAGTGCCATGCAGAGATGGCCAAATTCCCCTGTAAGGACGCTTGACCCTAGAAAGGATAAAGATGTTCCACGAAGTGGAATATGGACTTCATAGGTGTAAGTTTTTATCTCGGTATGTGGGATATCCCACGGGGATGAAGAGATAAATTACTATTGGATATAAAGGAGGTATGATGTTGGAAATATGGATCAATGGAAATTCCATGATGAGTCTGAGTAATCACGTCTTAGTTTGGTACAAATAGAAGGAAGGGAGACAGTACAATTGGATGGATTTAAGAATGCTAGGAAGCTGGATGTGGGAATAATGATCAGTTGCCCGATGATAAGTTCAAGGACTACAAGTGATGAGATGGGCCATAACCCACAGGCCCCAGGACCTGACAAGAAGCAAGCACATTCTTGCTGAAGGAAAAACCCTGGAAGAAGAAGTTACGTTTAATGACAGACGATCTTATAGGAGTTTACTCAAAACCTGAGAGTTGTTAAGAAACGATAGATGTTTGTTTGGCTTGCAAAATCAATGGATTCATCCGAACTTGGTTCGTCGACAAGAGAAATTCTGCAATGCTTGTGAAGATGACCGAGTGTTAGAATGCGAGATTCACTAAACCATGTACAAGGTAATGATTTGGGTGCGGGATGGATTGATCACCATACCAACTTACTCTTGTTATTCGCCTTGCTATATGGGATGGTAAATCTGAGTGACTTACCCATAGTAGAGCGACGACGATCGAAACCTTGTTTAAGCCTTAGAATGGTATAGGTATTTTTCCCTTGTACAAGGCAGTTTTTGCCAACCATAGGTTATACGGTGAGGATCAACCAGACCCATTTCGTGTAGGAGAAACCCTAAATTGTTAACCACCATGAGATATCGATAGTTATTTAGTATTGGCGCCAGACCCGTCAGCTAAGGAGATCCAATCTCGGAATAACCTTACCAAGAGGAAAGGACAGAAGAATTGAGGAAAAGGTTATGCCACTACCGGAAGAGCCCAGAGAAGGAATTATCCTTACGATCTGAGAAGATCGGCACTGTCAAGAATAAGGATGGAGTATATGAGTTTTGATGGAACCGTAACCATGCTTTTAAGGGTGGTAGCACCCCAGACCCCTGTGATGATCGATGGATTTTGAGGAGACCCCCAAACCCTAACCTTTTCTTGCTAGCCTCTCCGAATCTCGAGGACGAGATTCATTTTAAGGGTGGTAGGTTTGTAACATCCCAAAATTCTAAATTTTGGAATGTTATATTAAATATATAAATTTGATTGACTGTTTGATTGATTGACTGAAAGTGAGTGAAATTCGAAACTTTTTGAAAGTTAAATGAGAGGGAATAAAAGGACTTTCCCAAACTTTCATTTTGCATTTTGATCTCCGTGAATTCAAATTCTTTTCAAATACAAAACCCTCGAGAGAAGATGACATGACTTCTTCCATTTATTTAAATGACAAGGGTTTTTGAAAACATTTGAATTTCATTTGGAAAATATTTCCAATTCAGAAACTTTAAGCAACTCAATGATTTTCACGAGAGGAGATAAAATGACTTCTTCAAATTATGAAATATGAGTTGGGAGTTTCAAGGATCAAATTCAAAGTCCTTTTGAAATTATTTTTAATTTGGAATTGTTTGAGTTTTATGCAAATTATTTTTCTCCAAAAATAAATATATGGAAAATAGGGTAACATGATTCCCTACATTAGAAAATTGGAGAAAAATTAATTTGAAATCATTTTGGTATTTTTAAAAAGATTTTTGTTGGATTTAATAGACCAGTAACACTCTTTGTTTTACCTGAATTTGTATGAATTTTATTTGCCTCTAGAAAAATGTTCATGTCGTAGAAAATCTTTTTCTGAAAATTTTGATATATTATATGCCTATTTACTATTTGTATTTCTTTTGTTTTATTTCTTTTTGTTTGTCTGTGTAAAAAAAGTTAAAAAAACTGTTCAGCCTCGCCGACTGGGCCGGCCCAGCATCTCGCCAGTCCGCGGCCCAGCTTCCAACAGCGTGGCTGACTCCGCCGCCGCCGTCGAGTACCGGTCGGGCACGCCTCCCCTTGCCCCTCCTCCACGCCTCCCCTTGCCCCTCCTCCACGTCTCTTCCGCCCCCTCCCCTATAAATCCCGCCCCCCCTGGACCCCAGTTCGCCGCCGCTGGACCCGCAGCCTGCTGCCCTCGCCTCGCGCCACCGCCGCACTTGCTGCCGCCGCTGCCGCTTGCACTCGCCGCCGCTGCCACGCCTCACTTCCCACGCCGCCGCCTCCGCTCACCGTCGCCTCGCCTCGCCGTCGTCTCGCCTCGCCGGAGTAACCGCCGTCGCCGGTTCTTCGACGAAAACCGCTGCCAACCGGTATAAACCCGAACCCGGTCCGATGCGGTTTTTCTTTTAAGTTTGTTTTTTTAAAAACCCTAGACTAGATCTATTTTTTTTCTAGGTTTTATTAAATAGCGAACATTCGTTCATTTAGATCTGTAGCGAACGATTTTTGTTCTTTAGGTTCTGTTAGCGAGCGTTCGCTCGATAGATTTTTTTCTTTTTCTTTTTAGTTTCAGTCCAGGGACCCATCCGTGAATATTTTCTTTACAGATCAGCCCCTAGTTTTCAAACGACTATAACTTTTTGCTCGTTAGTTGGAATTAGACGAAACCAACGCTCACGTCTTCGTTATGATCCCCTCTATCCAGCAATCCAACTCAAACATGTTTTTGAAAAGTTTAAAATTTGAATTAGATCAGATTTGAATTCAAACTTCGTTTGATCATAACTTGAGTTTCGTAGCTCCGTTTGAGTTGATTCTTTTTGCAAATCGAAGCGCTTGACCTAAACTTCCTGATAAGGCCAAATTCATATAATTTTGGTACTGTTAGAAATTGTTTTATGTTGCAAGAGTTATTTGCTTGGTTTTGATGTTTTTCGAATTGTCTTCTTCGATCTTTCTGATATTTTGAGTGATTGCTTATGTGTGGTTACTATTGCTTGCTTACGATAGATTGACCAGAGTGTGACGAGTAGAACTATCCAGGGTTATGAGTGCGAATCATCTTCATCAACATTGCAGGCAAGTTCACACTTTGATCATATCCCTTTCATACCCAGTTTTTATGCATTAGTTTCACCCTCAAACATTGCATGAGTAGGATTGATAACATGTGGGTATTGGGAAGTAGTTGATGAGGTAGGAACCTATTGCCCTGCATTCAAACCTTGGGAGTTACTATTATGTTATGCTTATACTGCTATGCTATGCTCGTAGACGTGGATTGGGTTTGAGAGGATTTCATGACAGATGTGAGATTGTTAATTAATGGTTTACTTAAGGTGGAAACTTTAACACACATCTGGGTGGATTGAGGCACCTGGGTATTCCAGCGATTGCCTGTCTAGGCACCTGGGTATTCCAGGATTGCCTGTTTTTTTATGAACCGCCACCTAGGCTCAAAGGGATTATGAGATTATTCATACTAGAAACTTCCGTGTGCAGCCACAAGCTATTATGGGCTCTAGCATAGTTGATTAAGTCGTGTGAACTCTTACAGTGGTAGACTAGCAGATGTAGGGGTTGTAGGTGGAACGGTCTACCCATCGTAAGGTGCAAACGCTTCTGAAAGACTATGTCTCGGTCATCCATTTCTCAAACACCATGTAGTCCGAGAAATCCAACGGAGGAGATCGAGTCTTGTGGGGAAAAGTGCGCAAACCTCTGCAGAGTGTATAAACTAATCATGATTAGCCGTGTCCCCGGTTATGGACATCTTGAGTATCTAGTACTTGGATTATCATGTGAATCTCATCATGTTACTTTAAATTAAGTCATTGGGTTTAATGATGTTACTTAATTGGGATTGAGAATGCTGTCAACCATTCTCAATGTTCAACGACCACCATGATAGTTAAATAAAACTTATTCCTTTGCAGTAGGGAAAAATTGGCTTTTCGCAAAAACATTATAACCATAGAGCCTTTCCACCAGCCAAATATGCATGTAGTGATAGCCTTAAATCATCATTATCCTCTGGTGTGAATTTGCCAGTACATTCAATGTGCTGACCCTTTGTGGCTGCAACGTCTCATGTTGCAGGATTATCTTACGATGAGTAAGTGATACGTTAGGGTTACGAATTCTACACTCAACTTTGCCGTTGGTGTTGATGGGAATCCACAACCTTGTTACTTCCGCTATTTGGATTGAGGTAATAGTATTTACGTTACTTTATACATGTGATTTACCTCTGTTATAAATCCTCGAGTATTGTGTGTGTCAGCATACCGATCCAGGGATGACACTTAAGCACAGAGACTTGATCCATTCGGGTCGGGTCGCTTCATGAATGGAGAACCCAGGCCTATGAAAATGCCAAGATGTTTAAAAAAAAGTTAAAAGATGGCATGATAAAAGGATACAAAAGCATGAGTTTAATGTAGGTGATTATGTATTGCTATATAACTCTCGTTTGATATTTTTTGCAGGAAAACTCCTCTCTAAATGGGAAGGTTCTTACGTCATCGAGGAGGTCTATCGTTCTGGTGCCATAACAATCAACAACTTCGAAGGCACAAATCCGAGAGTGGTGAACGGACAAAGAATCAAACATTATATCTCAGGTAATCCCATAAATGTTGAAACTAATGTTATTGATACCGTAACCCCGGAGGAGTACATAAGGGACACTTTCCGGAATGTTTCAGATTCTGAAAAGGAATAGGTACGTGGTACGGTAAGTAAACCGACTCCAAAACAGTTCTAATGGCAATTTTTCTCCGTTTTGGAATATTTAAGAAAATAGGAAAATAAGAAGCAGTCCGTAAAGGACACGAGGCTTCCACAAGGGTAGAGGGCGCGCCCTACCCCCTGGGCGCGCCCCCTGCCTCGTGGGCACCTCGTGTTCCCTCCGGACACCGTTTTCTTGCATGATACTTCTTTTGGTCGGTAAAAATTCGTTATATAATCTCCTGAAGGTTTTGACCACCGTATCATGCAAATATCTCGTGTATTTGTTTCAAGATGTCATGCTGCATATTTGAGCAACATGTCGTCCCAGGATTCGAAAGGAGAAAGCTATGTGGCTGACTACCTTGCAGATCCTAAGGTCTATGGGGATGTGGAGCATTGTTGTTGGACTACGGAAGTGGAAGAGGACTATGAACCTAAGGGAAAGGAGGAGACGAGCTCATATGATGATGAAGTCCCATTACCTCAACCTGGGGACATGCATGTGGAGTTCAAAAAGTCAAGCCTCCCGGATAGTGCAAAGAAACCTAAGATCGAGTTTATCCCTTTTCGCCTCTTACAGGAAAACAAGCAGGAATTATGCAAAAAGATACTAAGCCTGGAGCAGGAGATCGATGACCCGAGGGATCAAAATTATGTCCTCAAGCGCAAATTAAGGAAGAAGCCTACGCTATCAACAAAACCAACACCTTCTTCACCAACAAAGAAGAACTGAGTATCGTGTATGGACACTCCCCTTGGCAACTGCCAAGCTTGGGGGAGTGCCCCGGTATCGTATCACCATCACACCTTTTATCTTTACTATTTTTCTTAGTTCGATCCTTTTGGTAATATCTTGATCTAGTAGAATAAAGTTTTAGTATGATCTAGTTTTGAGTTTTGCTCTATGATCCTTCTATGTAATCGAGTCCGTGAGCTATATAATAAAGATTAGTGTTGAGTCAAGGGCTTGATTATTTTGTTATGATCTTGAGGAAATAAAATAAAAGAGAAAGAATAAAAAGAAATAAAGGGATCAGATGGATCTTATGGAGAGTAATGACTTCACGTATAAAAGTATGATGAATAAAAGTTGTTGAAAGTTGACAAACATAGTTTTGGTCATCATTGCAATTAAAAGGAAGTAATAAAGAAAGAGAGGTTTTCACGTATAAATATACTATCTTGGACATCTTTTATGATTGTGAGCACTCATTAAAATATGACATGCTAAAGAGTTGACGTTGGACAAGGAAAACAACGTAATGGGTTATGTTTTCTTACATCTAAGATAAATTATATTGTCATGGATCTTCCAACATGTTCAGTTTGCCTTTCCCTCTCATGCTAGCCAATTTCTTTGCACCAAGTAGAGATACTACTTGTGCTTCCAAATATCCCTAGACCCATTTTTTCCATGAGAGTCCACCATACCTACCTATGGATTGAGTAAGATCCTTCAAGTAAGTTGTCATCGGTGCATGCAATAAAAATTGCTCTCTAAATATGTATGATCTATTAATGTGGAGAAAATAAGCTTTATACGATCTTGTGATATGGAAGAAATAAAAGCGCGGACTACATATTAAAGGTCCATATCACAAGTGGCAATATAAAGTGACGTTCTTTTGCATTAAGATTTTGTGCATCCAACCATAAAAGCGCATGGCAACCTCTGCTTCCCTCTGTGAAGGGCCTATGTTTTAGTTTGATCTTCTACCTTATATAAGAGTCATGGTGATATTCACCTTTCCTTTTTACATTTTATCCTTTGGCAAGCACAATGTGTTGGAAAGATCCAGATACATATAGCTAATTGGATGTGAGTTTTCATGAACTATTATTGTTGACATTACCCTTGAGGTAAAAAGTTGGGAGGCAAACTATAAGCCCCTGCCTTTCTCTGTGTACGGCTAAAACTTCATAACCATACATATCGCGTGAGTGTTAGCAATTGTGGAAGAGTAAATGATAGTTGAGTATGTGGACTTGCTGAAAAGCTCTTATTGACTCTTTTCGATGTTATGATAAATTGCAATTGCTTCAATGACTGAGATTGTAGTTTGTTAGTTTTCAATGAAGTTTATGATTCATACTTGAAATTGTGATTGAATTGTTACTTTAACATAAGATATCATATGACTATATATATAGTGTTACTATTCATCACCCAGCGTGTAGAATAAGTTATTCTTCATCCGAGTTATCTTACGATCATTTCATAATTAAATTACGTTTCAAATTTAAATAGTTACATTCCTATTGATTCACTACGTAAACTTTGACATAAGAAAATAAAAATATGGGCCATAAGACAAGAAAATTTGCGGTTTATGTGTATTCTAGACTATGTGTTTACGTTTGTAATTTTACATAACATAAAATATTTTTTACGGCGATTATATTTTTTTTACGGTCCCTTTTTGCATCGGAAATAAGACAAACTTACGAAACGTAAAATTACGGTGCATTGATGGTAAAATAGAGGGGGGTGAAGAATAACTATTCCTCACCCAGGGTGACGAATAGCGCGACCCTATATATATATATATATATATATATATATATATATATATATATATATATATATATGTTGCTGTTCTAAGAATGATCATGATGCCCTCATGTCCGTATTTTATTTTATCGACACCTCTATCTCTAAACATGTGGACATATTTTTCGATTTCGGCTTTCGCTTGAGGACAAGCGAGGTCTAAGCTTGGGGGAGTTGATGCGTCCATTTTGCATCATGTTTTTATATCGATAATTATCGCATTATGGGCTGTTATTACACATTATGTCACAATACTTATGCCTATTCTCTCTTATTTTACAAGGTTTACATGAAGAGGGGGAATGCCGGCAGCTGGAATTTTGGGCTGGAAAGGGAGCAAATATTAGAGACCTATTCTGCACATCTCCAAAAGTCCTGAAACTCCACGGGAGTTATTTTCAGAATATATAAAAAATACTGAGCGAAGAAAGTACCAGAGGGGGCCACCCACCATCCACGAGGGTGGGGGGCGCGCCCCCTGCCTCGTGGCCCCCTGGTGGCCCTCTGATGCCCATCTTTGGCTATATGGATTCTTTCGTCGAGGAAAAAATCATAAGCAAGCTCATGGGACGAAACTCCACCGCCACAAGGCGGAACCAATGTAGGGCTCCGGCGAAGCTGTTCTGCCGGGGAAACTTCCCTCCGAGAGGGGGAAATCATCACCATCATCATCACCAACGATCCTCTCATCGGGAGGGGGTCAATATCCATCAACATCTTCACCAGCACCATCTCATCTCAAACCTTAGTTCATCTCTTGTATCCAATCTTTGTATCCAAACCTCAGATTGGTACCTGTGGGTTGCTAGTAGTGTTGATTACTCCTTGTAGTTGATGCTAGTTGGTTTACTTGGTGGAAGATCATATGTTTAGATCCATTATGCATATTAATACCCCTCTGATTATGAACATGAATATGCTTTGTGAGTAGTTACGTTTGTTCCTGAGGACATGGGAGAAGTCTTGCTATAAGTAGTCATGTGAATTTGGTATTCGTTCGATATTTTGATGAGATGTATGTTGTCTTTCCTCTAGTGGTGTCATGTGAACGTCGACTACATGACACTTCACCATTGTTTAGGCCTAGAGGAGGGCATTGGGAAGTAATAAGTAGATGATGGGTTGCTAGAGTGACAGAAGCTTAAACCCTAGTTTATGCGTTGCTTCGTAAGGGGATGATTTGGATCCATATGTTTCATGCTATGGTTAGGTTTACCTTAATACTTCTATTGTAGTTGCGGATGCTTGCAATAGGGGTTAATCATAAGTGGGATGCTTGTCCAAGTAAGGACAATACCAAAGCACCGGTCCACCCACATATCAAATTATCAAATTACCGAACGCGAATCATATGAGCGTGATGAAAACTAGCTTGACGATAATTCCCATGTGTCCTCGGGAGCGCTTTCCTTTATATAAGAGTTTGTCCTTTGCTACAAAAAGGATTGGGCCATCTTTCTGCACCTTATTTACTTGCATTACTTGTTACTCATTACAAATTACCTTACCACAAAACTATCTGTTACCAATAATTTCAGTGCTTGCAGAGAATACCTTACTGAAAACTGCTTATTTTTTCCTTCTGCTCCTCCTTGGGTTCGACACTCTTACTTGTCGAAAAGGCTACGATAGATCCCCTACACTTGTGGTCATCAATGCATTAGCAAGGAAGTTAGTTTTTTATTGTTTTCGAAAGAGCATCGATGACAAGACACACGAAACAAAAGCTGAAAGCTCATAGCATTGTACAATTTCATGTCGCTGGAAAATTATTTGTATAGTACATCAATTATGTAAACAAAATGTTGGAAGCTTGATAGCATTGCCAGAAGCCTCTTCAGCATCCGGGTCCACGTGCCATGCACAAAATTATACTTCTCTATTCCTAAATATTTGGCTTTTTACAAATTTCAAATGGGCACATTTTAGAGTGTAGATTCACTCATTTTGCTTTGTATGTAGTCACTCGTTGAAATCTCTAGAAAGACAAATACTCCGGAGTATATTTAAGAACCAAGGGAGTAGTGCACAACCGCATGGGAGACTCAACCCTGTCATTGTGCCGCATTAATAGTGAGTAATGAACAGTCAAATGATAAGCCCCACCTTTCCCACTGTAAGTTTCTCGGAAGAAGCAACCATCAATACACTCTTCTTTGAATCCGCTCATGCCACTCCATCCGTCACTGTTTATAGAGCGCGCTTCAAAAATAAAATAAAAAAATCTCTGGGACCAAGGCGACTAGCGATCGGCCTGAAAAATAGCATTGGTAGTTATAGCACGACGTCTATTACTAGAGGAAATAATGCGTACACACATGCATGCAGTGCTTCCACCCCGGGTACACACGTGCATGCACTTACTCCACTCCGTAGTACATCGAGAGAAAATTGTGGACTTGATTGTGGTTACCATGCCCTAATTAATTGAGCATTAAACTAAACGCGTCTAAAGTCTCTCTAGTGGTGGAAATGCATCTATATCTATACCAATATAAAAAGACCCAAATGGGCAGATCCAAACCATCTCAACCGTCAAATCATGTTATCTAGCGGTTCAAATCGCTCTAATGTTGAGCACCAAACACGTTTAACGCTCTAATTACCCACCATTGCCATTGGTTATAAACACGTTTTGACTCAACACTATCCCTTGAAATCTGCCATGTAATTAATATCTTACCATTCCTGTAAAAATTAATTGATATCTTCTCAAATACCAACATACAATAGATATATTTTACCTAATATAACGTGTAACTAATATCCTACCTAATATAAACATGCATTGCACGTACATTATTACTAGTTGAGAGAAATGCATCAGAATCAAGCGTGCCCTGTAAACTGTGACGGAGGGAGGAGTAGTATGAAGGTGTAAAACCAAGCTACGCGTATGGACAGTCGGTCAACGCACCTCTCTTGGCATATCACTGACATGTGGGACCAGAGTGTGAGCAAACCGATCTCAATTGACGGCAAAATGGCCAACTCGTCGTTCCTTGAGAGAGACGAGGAGCGAGAACACACAGATGGGCTTGCACGGAGGCCAAGATATATTCAAGCATGGTTGATCGATATCATCATTACATGTTCGATGTTTTTAATACTATACTATTGGGCTGCCGTTTTTCGCCCTTCTCCCGAATAAAGGTGTACTTTATCAGAGATTAAAATAAAATAAGAGTACAGATGCTCCAGCATGCGGTTCTAGTAGTAGTACTACTCGTACTACTAAATCTTGCGCTTGGCTCTTCGCCTCTTCGTGAAGTCGAACAATGACGATACTCCGTATGTTGGGTACTACAGTGTATGCCTCTGGCAATCTGACACCGAATCAACTGATGCATGTTGATACGTCTCCAACATATCTATAATTTTTTATTGCTCCATGCTATTATATTATCTATTTTGGATGTTAATGGGCTTATTTTTACACTTTTATATTATTTTTGGGACTAAATTATTAACCGGAGGCCCAGCCCAAATTGTTGTTTTTTTTTGCCTATTTTAGAGTTTCGCCAAAAAGGAATATCAAACGGAGTCCAAACTGAATGAAACCTTCGGGAGCGTTATTATTGGAACAAACGTGATCCAGGAGACTTGGAGTGGACGTCAAGCACTCAACGAGGCGGCCACGAGGCAAGGGGCGCGCCCTCCACCCTCGTGGGCCCCTTGTTGCTCCACCGACGTACTTCTTGCTCCTATATATATCCATATACCAACCCAAACATCCATGAGCACCACGAAACCCTATTTCCACCGCCGAAACCTTCTGTACCCAAGAGATCCCATCTTGGGGCCTTTTCCGGAGCTCCGCCGGAGGGGGCATTTATCACAGAGGGCCTCTACATCAACTCCATGGCCCCTCTGATGATGTGTGAGTAGTTTACTTCAGACCTTCGGGTCCATAGCTAGTAGCTAGATGGCTTCTTCTCTCTCTTTGGATCTCAATACAAAGTTCTCCTCGATTCTCTTGGAGATCTATTCGATTAATCTTCTTTTGCGGTGTGTTTGTCGAGATCCGATGAATTGTGGGTTTATGATCAAGTTTATCTATGAACAATATTTGAATCTTCTCTGAACTCTTTTATGTATGATTGGTTTATCTTTGCAAGTCTCTTCGAATTATCAGTTTGGTTTGGCCTACTAGATTGATCTTTCTTGCAATGGGAGAAGTGCTTAGCTTCGGGTTCAATCTTGCCGTGCTTGATCCCAGTGATAGAAAGGGAAACAACATGTATTGTATTGTTGCCATCGAGGATAAAAAGATGGGGTTTACATCATATTGCATGAGTTTATCCCTCTACATCATGTCATCTTGCTTAAGGCATTACTCTATTCTTATGAACTTAATACTCTAGATGCATGCTAGATAGCAGTCGATGTGTGGAGTAATAGTAGTAGATACAGAATCGTTTCAGTCTACTTGTCTTGGACGTGATGCCTATATACATGATCATGCCTAGATATTCTCATAATTATTTGCTTTTCTATCAATTGCTCGAAAGTAATTTGTTTACCCACCGTAATACTTATGCTATATTGAGAGAAGCCACTAGTAAAACCTATGGCCCAAATTGCTGTTTTTTGGCCTATTTTAGAGTTTCGCCGAAAAGGAATATCAAACAGAGTCCAAACGGAATGAAACCTTCGGGGGCGTTATTTTTGGAACAAACGTGATCCAGGAGACTTGAAGTGGACGTCAAGCAATCAATGAGGCGGCCATGAGGCAGGGGGCGTGCCCACCCCCCTGGGCGCGCCCTCCACCCTCGTGGGCCCCTTGTTGTTCCACGGACGTACTTCTTTCTCCTATATATCCATATACCCCCGAAACATCCAGGAGCACCACGAAACCCTATTTCCACCGCCGCAACCTTTTGTACCCAAAGACCCCATCTTGGGGCCTTTTCCGGAGCTCCGCCGGAGGGGGAATCGATCACGGAGGGCTTCGACACCAACACCATAGCCTCTCCAATGATGTTCGAGTAGTTTACCACAGACCTTCGGGTCCATAGTTATTAGCTAGATGGCTTCTTTTCTCTCTTTGGATCTCAATACAAAGATCTCCTCGATCTTCTTGGAGATCTATTCGATGTAATTCTTTTTGCGGTGTGTTTGTCGAGATCCGATGAATTGTGGGTTTATGATCAAGTTTATCTATGAACAATATTTGATTCTTCTCTGAAATCTTTTAATGGGAGAAGTGCTTGGCTTTGGGTCCAATCTTGCGGTGTCCTTTCCTAGTGATAGCAGGGGCAGCAAGGCACGTATTGTATTGTTGCCATCGAGGATAGAAAGATGGGGTTTATATCATATTGCTTGAGTTTATCCCTCTACATCATGTCATCTTGCCTAATGCCTTATTTGTTCTTGTGAACTTAATACTCTAGATGCATACTGGATAGCGGTCGATGTGTGGAGTAATAGTAGTAGATGAAGAATCGTTTCGGTCTACTTGTCGCGGACGTGATGCCTATATGCATGATCATGCCTAGATATTCTCATAATTATGCACTTTTCTATCAATTGCTGGACAGTAATTTGTTTACCCATCTTGGGGACTTTTCCGGAGCTCCGGCGGAGGGGGCATTGATCACGGAGGGCCTCTACATCAACTCCGTGGCCCCTCCGATGATGTGTGAGTAGTTTACTTCAGACCTTCAGGTCCATAGCTAGTATCTAGATGGCTTCTTCTCTCTCTTTGGATCTCAATACAAAGTTCTCCTTGATTCTCTTGGAGATCTATTCGTTGTAATCTTCTTTTGCGGTGTGTTTGTCGAGATCCGCTGAATTGTGGTTTTATGATCAAGTTTATCTATGCACAATATTTGAATCTCCTCTGAATTCTTTTATGTATGATTGGTTTATCTTTGCAAGTCTCTTTGAATTATCAGTTTGGTTTGGCCTACTAGATTGATCTTTCTTGCAATGGGAGAAGTGCTTAGCTTTGGGTTCAATCTTGCGGTGTCCTTTCCTAGTGACTACAGGGGCAGCAAGGCACGTATTGTATTGTTGCCATCGAGGATAAAAATATGGGGTTTATATCATATTGGATGAGTTTATCCCTCTACATCGTGTCATCTTCCTTAAAGCATTACTCTGTTCTTATGAACTTAATACTCTAGATGCATGCTGGATAGCGGTCGATGTGTGGAGTAATAGTAGTAGATGCAGAATCATTTCGATCTACTTGTCGCGGACGTGATGCCTATATACATGATCATGCCTAGATATTCTCATAATTATTCGCTTTTCTATCAATTGTTCGACAGTAATTTGTTTACCCACCGTAATACTTATGCTATATTGAGAGAAGCCACTAGTGAAACCTATGGCCCCCGGGCCTATTCTCCATCATACAAGTTTCCGTCTACTTTATTTTGCAATCTTTACTTTCAATCTATATCATAAAAATACTAAAAATATTTATCTTATTATTATCATCTCTATCAGATGTCACTCTTGCAAGTGGGCGTGAAGGGATTGACAACCCCCTTATCACGTTGGTTGCAAGGTTCTTATTTGTGTGTGTAGGTACTAGGTGACTCACGCGTGATCCCCTACTGGATTGATACCTTGGTTCTCAAAAACTGAGGGAAATACTTAACGCTGCTCTACTGCATCACCCTTTCCTCTTCAAGGGAAAACCAACGTAGTGCTCAAGAGGTAGCAAGAAGGATTTCTGGCGTCGTTGTCATGGAGATATACGCATAGTCAAGACATACCAAGTACCCATCACAACTCTTATACTTCGCATTACATTATTTGCCATTTGCCTCTCGTTTTCCTCTACCCCACTTCACCCTTACCGTTTTATTCTCCCTCTTTTTCATTCTCCCTTTCTTTTGCCTGCTTCGTCGTTATGGCTAGTCCTTTATCTACTCCTCTATCTCCCGAGAATGAAGTTCCTAAATTTAAACAAAGGGGGGACAAAATCTAAAAGATGCTTGGTACAGAATTTGCAATGCGCAAAATCGATCTAGTAGGAAGCAATCTACTTCCGTTCTTCTTCGCAATTTTTATGTGGGCATCACTCCTTGGAATATATATATTCTTGATACCATTACCGGAGGAAATTTCTTGGGTAGCCATACTTTTGATTCTTATAATGCTATGATAGATTTGTTTGGTCCACCACCTCTTTTGGTTAATGGAACTATCTTAACTTTGGAACATGTTATGCAACGGCTTGAAATTATTGAAAATAAAGTTGCCACTATAGAGTTAATTGAAAATTTGGATCGAAAGATCCATAACCAAATTACCCAATACAAATCTAAGGTAGGAGTTGCTCTTAAATTTTTTAAAGAAAGGGACCTATGGTTAATGAAAAGATAGATCATGATTCCACTAGAATTGATAAAATGGAGGATATTATTACCAACCTTGGGTCTGCCTTTTATTTCGTGAAAAACACTCCTCCTAATGCTAAGATTGCCAAATTGATGTATGTTCCTAAAAATAAGGGTGAAACTTCTAGTAAGGAAAATGCGGACCTCAAATCCATAAGTGTTCACCCCAATTTTCTCACTATCCTTAAGGAACCTTTTGCTACAAATGATTTTCTTGATTTCGTGCCTAGGAGTTTGATAATTAATAAAAAGAAAGAAACTCCTAAGATTTATAGGTGTCTCATTGAAGAATTACCCACCAAAGATGGCAATACCTAGATCAATCCTTGCTTTTATGCCTAGCTAGGGGCGTTAAACGATAGCGCTTGTTGGGAGGCAACCCAATTTTATTTTTATTCCTTCCTTTTTGCTCATGTTTAGTAATAAATAATTTATCTAGCCTCTGTTTTGGTTGTGTTTTTTATGTTTAATTAGTGCTTGTGCCAAGTAGAACCGTTGGGAAGACTTGGGGAAAGTCTTTTTGATCTTGCTGTAAAAAACAGAAACTCTAGCGCTCATGAGAATTGCTGCCATTTTTATTTGGAGAGTGCTATTTAGTTAATTATTTTTGAAGATGATTAATAGATAAATTCCTCACGTCCAGCAATTTATTTTAGAATTTTTGGGGTTCCATAAGTTTGCGTCAGTTACAGATTACTACAGACTGTTCTGTTTTTGACAGATTCAGTTTTTCGTGTGTTGTTTGCTTATTTTGATGAATCTATGGCTAGTAAAAGAGTTTATAAACCATAGAGAAGTTTGAATACAGTAGGTTTAATACCAATATAAATAAAGAATGAGTTCATTACAGTACCTTGAAGTGGTGTTTTGTCTTCTTTCGCTAACGGAGCTCACGAGATTTTTCTGTTAAGTTTTGTATTGTGAAGTTTTCAAGGTTTGGGTAAAGATTTGATGGATTATGGAACAAGGAGTGGCAAGAGCCTAAGCTTGGGGATGCCCCGGAAGTCATCCCCTCTTTTGTCTTCATTCATCGGTAACTTTACTTGGAGCTATATTTTTATTTGCCACATGATATGTGTTTTGCTTGGAGCGTCTTGTATGATTTGAGTCTTTGCTTTTTAGTTTACCACAATCATCCGTGCTGTACACAATGATAACCCACAAGTATAGGGGATCGCAACAGTTTTCGAGGGTAGAGTATTTAAACCCAAATTTATTGATTCGACACAAGGGGAGCCAAAGAATATTGTCAAGTATTAGCAGTTGAGTTGTGAATTCAACCACACCTAGATAACTTAATATCTGCAACAAAGTATTTAGTAGCAAAATAATATGATAGTAGTGGTAACGGTAGCATAAGTAATATTTTTGGTGTTTTATAGTGATGATAACAATAGCAATGGAAAAGTAAATAAGCGAAGAAGAATAAATGGAAAGCTCGTAGGCAATGGATCGGTGATAGAGAATTATGCTGGATGCGATCGATCATGTAACAGTCATAACCTAGGGTGACACGGAACTAGCTCCAGTTCATCAATGTAATGTAGGCATGCCAAATATAGTCATACATGCTTATGGAAAAGAACTTGCATGCCATCTTTTGTCCTACCTTCCCGTGGGAGTGGGGTCCTATTGGAAACTAAGGGATATTAAGGCCTCCTTTTAATAGAGTACCGGACCAGAGCATTAACACATAGTGAATAAATGAACTCCTCAAACTACGGTTATCACCGGGAGTGGTCCCGACTATTGTCACTTCGGGGTTGCCGGATCATAACACATGGTAGGTGACTATAGACTTGCAAGATAGGATCAAGAACTCTCATATATTGATGAAAACATAATAGGTTCAGATCTAAAATCATGGCACTCGGACCCTAGTGACAAGCATTAAGCATAGAAAAGTCATAGCAACATCAAGCTTAGAACATAGTGGATACTAGGGATCAAGCCCTAACAAAACTAACTTGATTACATGATAAATCTCGTCCAACCCATCACCGTCCGGCAAGCCTACGATGGAATTACTCACGCACGGCGGTGAGCATCATGAAATTGGTGATGGAGGAAGGTTGATGATGACGATGGCCACGGATTCCCCTCTCTGGAGCCCCGAACGGACTCCAGATCAGCCCCCCGAGAGACTTTAGGGCTTGGCGGCGGCTCCGTATCGTAAAACGTGATGAATCCTTCTCTCTGATTTTTTTCTCCCCGAGAGTGAACTCATATAGGTAGGTATGGTGGACTCATATGGAATAACTTTGGGGTTTATGGAATTGGTTGCACAAGCAGTATTCCCGCTTAGTACAGGTGAAGGCTAGAAAAAGACTGGGAAGCGACCAGCTAGAGAGCGACAATAGGCATGAACATGCATTAAAATTAATCAACACCGAATGCAAGCATGAGTAGGATATAATGCACCATGAACACAAATATCGTAGAGGCTATGTTGATTTTGTTTCAACTACATGCGTGAACATGTGCCAAGTCAAGACACTCGAATCATTCAAAAGAGGATACCACCCTATCATACCACATCACAACCATTTTAATAGCATGTTGGCACGCAAGGTAAACCATTATAAGTTCCTAGCTAATTAAGCACGACATAAGCAACTATAATCTCCAATTGTCATTGCAATTATGTTTCTTTCATAATAGGCTGAATCAGGAACGATAAACTAATCATATTTACAAAAACAAGAGAGGTCGAGTTCATACCAGCTTTTCTCATCTCAATAAGTTCATCATACATCGTCATTATTGGCTTTCACTTGCACGACCGAATAGTGTGGATAATAATAATAGTGCACACGCATTTGACTAAGCTGGAATCTGCAGGCATTCAATTCAAGAGAGAAGACAAGGTAATATGGGCTCTTTGTTAGATCAACAATAATGCATATAAGAGCCACTGAACATTTTCATTATGATCTTCTCTTCCCGACCCCCAAAGAACAAGAAAAGAAATAAAATTATTTACACGGGAAAGCTCCCAACAAGCAAAAGAAGAACGGGAAATCTTTTTGTGTTTTCTTTTTAATTACTACTACAGGTATGGAATGTAAACTAGCTAAAAGCTACAACTATTTTTTTGTTTTTCTTAAGGTTTATTAAACACACAAGAAGAAAGCATAAAAAGGAAAATAAACTAGCATGGATAATATAATGAAAAAGTATGAGCACCGACAACTAGCAATGAGTGTGTGAACATGAATGTAATGTTGGTGAGAAATACGTACTGCCCCAAGCTTAGGCTTTTGGCCTAAGTTGGTCTCTGGCCATGGCTGGCCTGGCGGATATCTGTAACATCCCAAATTTTCAATTTGTAATGTTATACATAGGTCATTCATGCATATCATATTTTGTTCATTTTGACTTCCGCGATCCTCGAAATTCTAAGCAACTCAAGGACCCTCGGAGAGAGTTGGGGGATTTCACCGTTTTGCATATTTGAATTGTATCAAATATGGAAACAAGGATCACTTTGGTTTTAATAAATTTCTCTCCGAAAATATTTCATACCAAAATATATGAGAGGAGATAATATGACTTCTCAAAATAAATGAAATGTTGGAGGAAAACTTTAAAATCAATTTGCATATTTTATTTGGATTTTATTGCAATTTTAATCGAATTAGGAGAAATATGCATTTCTAAAAATTGCATTATAGGCTCAAATAAATGTTCACCTTGTCTGGCTTATTTTTAGAGGACGGGGAAAATTTATTTCGGAATTTTTGGAGTCCATTTAGTATTTATTTTCTATGTTTTTTTGCGCGGAATAATTTTTTTAAAAAAAAGGGGGAACCGACTTCGGGCCGTACCCGGCCGGGACTCTCCAGGCCGGCCTCTTATAAGCCGTTCGAGCCGTGACCCCGAGGCCCAGCCTGCACCGCGCCGCACCAACCCTAACCCTAGCCAGCCGCCGCTGCGCCGCGCCCGCCGCCGCCGCCGCCGTCACGTACGCCAAGGTAGCCGCCGGTTTTTTCTAAAACCATTCGGTTTATTTCAGAAACCCTAGATCTGTTTTTTTAATAGATCAGTTTGGTTTTTTTCTCGGTTCGGTTAAACAGCGGACGTTCGTCTGTTCGTTCGTTTTAACGAACGCCGTTCACCCGTTTGTCACAGACAGCGAACGTTCGTTCATTAGCCTGTTCGTTAGTTTTTTCTTTTTCCAGGGTTTTTCGCGATTATTTTCGATCACGATCTCAGCCCTAATTTTCGATCTAGTTTATCTTTTCGCTCGTTTATCGGAATCAGGCGATTCAAGCGCCTAGATCTTCGTTTCCAAGCCCTCTTTCCGTTTAACAAACTTGAGCAAGATTTTGGTACTGTAAAATTTGACTTTAGTCCAAATTAGTTATCGGATCTTGTTTCTTTCGCGGTTTGAGTTTCCCTGCTCCGTTTGATTTGATTCTTTTTACAAACCGGAGTTCTTAAGTTGAACTTTCTAGTTAGATCTTCTTATTTGAGATTTACCCATGCATCTTTGCTTGATTGCTTATGTATGCTATTGTTGTTTGTGATAGAACACCCGGAGTGCAAAGCGTGCTACTATGAGTCTTTAGGATTTGCAGATCGTCAGCAAGGCAAGTAACACATTGATCATACTTCTTTCATACCTAGTTTTTATGCATTATTTCTAATCCTCAAACCTTGCATGATTAGGATGTGATTAACTTGTGGGTATTGGGAAGTAGATGATGAGGTAGAACATATTACCTGTTTTATTGTCAAACCCTGGGAGTTACTTCTACGTTATGCTTATATTGCCTTGCTATGCTTGTAGACGTGGTTTGGGTTTGAGAAATCCATGACAGATGTGAGATTGGTAATTAATGGTTCAACTTAAGGTGGCAACTTTAATGCACATCTGGGTGGATTGCTTGTTTGGGCACCTGGGGATATACTAGTGTTGTCCAGGAGATCCCGGGGATATACCATGCGATCCTCCTATGGTCCGCCACCCAGGCTCAAAGGGATCATGAGATTGTTCATGCTAGAAACTTCCGTGTGCAGCCACAAGCCATTATGGGCTCTGGCATAGTTGAGTATGTTGTGTGACCTCTTTCAGTGGTGGGCTAGCAGATGTAGTGGGAAAGTAGGTGTAACTATCCACCCGGAGTAAAGAGTTAATGCTTCTGAAAGACTGTGTCTCGGTCATCCGTTTCTCAAACACCCTGTAGTGCGAGAAATCCAACGGAGGAGATCGAGTCTTATGGGGAAAAGTGTGCAAACCTCTGCAGAGTGTATAAACTAATCATGGTTAGCCGTGCCCCCGGTTATGGACAACTTGAGTATCTAATACTTGGATTATCCTACTGTATCTCATCACTCTAAACTAATTTGTTGGGTTGATAAATACTTTTAATTGGGATTGAGATGGGGGTACCATTCTCAATGGTTCAACTACCATGATAGTTAAATATAAATTTATTCCTTTGTTGTATGGAAAAATTAGCTTTTCTCAAAAACCATATAACCATAGAGCCACCACCATCCATATATGCATGTAGTGTTAGCATTTATCTATTCATTGCTCTACTGTGTTACATTGCCAGCAGATTCCATGTGCTGACCCGTTTTCGGGCTGCAACGTATCATGTTGCAGACTTTTCAGACGAGGAGTAAGACAAGTTAGGTCGTTTGTCATGCACTCAGCTATGCCGTTGGAGTTGATGGACTCATTTTATCTTCCAAGCCTTCCGCTGTTAACGTATTAGATGGCCTTAAGCCATATTTATTGTAATAAGCTCTCTTTTGAGACATTCTATGTAATAAGTGTGTGATTGCTACTATGTTATAAATCCTTCGAGTACTGTGTGTGTCAGCATTACCGATCCAGGGATGACACTGAAGCACAATGACTTGACCGTCTAAGGCCGGGTCGCTACAAGATGGTATCAGAGCACACACTGAATATAGGACATAACCACTAAGAAAAGCCATATGTCACTCTTCTCTACTCATTTCTGACTCCTCTCCATTTTCTACACTTTAGGATGGCGGACTCGAGAAACAAGTTTTCACAACCGGATGAAGACACACCTTTTGGACGGCACTTGAAGGAAGTCACTAGGTACCTGAACATTGGAATACCAAGCTTCACCGGGACCTACAACGCCACTTTACCAGAAGAGGAGCGCTGGATGATTCGAGTTCAAGTTCCAGGAAGAACATTCACGCCAGTTACGGATCCTATAGAGTTTTCCTTTGATGCACCCACTTGGAGTCTAGGCAAGAGCATGGCAGCCCACATTGCTATGGGACGTATTAGAGAAGTCTACAAACAAGAGCTGAAGAACACTATATACCAGATATGTGGGCGCCGAGACGAACAATGGGAGATGATCAACACCAGGAGGGATAGATCCATTGCAGCATTCATCCAGGAGTTAAACGAGCACATTCGTCGCCAGGAGAACCAGATGTGCGCAAGCATGATAGATTTGAAGAAAGCAATGACAAGGATCACCGAGCTTGAAGAGGAACTCAAGGCTACATGTGACGATTACGAGGAGGAAATCATCATACTAGTGGAGAAGAATGACGACCTAACAAGGAAGCTAGGAGTTTTCATGGAAGACCCCACGCCAGGAGGAGAAGACGATGAACCTAAGGAGATTCGTTCTGAAGACTACATCATCATCGACGACACCGACTCCGACCCCGACGATAGTGATGATGACTATGAAGACGAAGCCGGAGCGGATATAATGGAGTCTTCCACCGAACAATATTTCTAGATGACCACCATATCACTAGTAGTTCCCCCCATGTATATAGTAGTAGTCCGAGCACTTTTAACAATAGTTCTAGACCGTTTGTATGCCCTTGCTTGATTGATTGAGTGATATGATATGATTGTGTTTGTCTCATGTGCATATGGGTAGTGCTATCTCACTAGACCTCATTCTATTCTAAACTCTTCCCTCTAAACCCATCAGATGCCTCCGAGACGTGACCCCAGTTTTGCTTTCCCACCGGAGCTCACTCAGTTGATCCAGTAGCAGAATACACTGATGTAGTTGTTAGTTCAGAATCAAGGCAACAACAACAATAACCCACCGCCACCACCTCCAGTTGACAACTTAGCCCGTTTTCTGAGGCTGCAGCCGCCGGTGTTTTCCAGTAGCACCGAGCCCATAGTTGCTGATGATTGGTTGCGCAGGATAGGAAGGGAGTTTACCACTGTAGGTTGCACATATGCGGAGAAGGTGCATTTTGCCGCACACCAATTGGATGGACCAGCAGTCGCATGGTGGGAGAATTACACAGCCACTTTTCCTATAGCCAATGTCACTTGGGAGCAGTTTCATCAAGCATTCCGCACAGCCCATGTATCCACTGGAGCTATGAGCATGAAGAAGCGTCAGTTTCACAACTTACGCCAGGGAAATCATACCGTGGCTCAGTACGTAGATGAGTTTAGTAAGCTATCTCGTTATGCCCCTGATGATGTGGCCACAGATGCCGTGAAGCAGGATAAGTTTATGGAAGGGCTAAATGATGAGATGAGCATGCAGTTGATGGTGGCAACATTCAACAACTACCAGGAGTTGGTAGAAAAGTCTCTTATGATTGAAGGGAAGCAGCAGCAGATTGAGAATCGCAAGAGGAAGTATGGACAGGGGAAGTACAATCCTGGAGCTCAGGAGAAGCCCCGTCTCACTCGAACTCGGGAGGACTTGTCCATAACCATGGAGGCCACACCCACAATGGAGGAAGTTCGCATAATCATAATGGCCCAAGGAATGTGAATGGGAACGGAGCAAGTAGCAATCAGAACCGCTCTAACCCAGCCACACCCGCCAAGAAGGATCAAAGTCACATTACTTGTTTGAAGTGCGGGAAGACTGGGTACTATGCCAACGATTGTCCGGAATTGAAGAACGGAAATGGAAATGGAAGCGCTGTGAAGAAGCCCAACCCTTTCAACAGAGGACAAGTGAACCACGTGAACGTGGAGGAAGTTGAGGAGCAGCCAGATGAAGTTATCGGTAAGTTTTTGGTTAAGTCTTTTACTGCAATTGTTCTTTTTGATACTGGTGCATCGCATTCATACATATCAAGGGGATTCGTGGATGAGTATAAGTTGCCCACTAAGGTACTTAGGACACCCATGTTAGTAAGTTCAACAGGAGCTGAGTATATGGCAAGTCAAGGATGTTTTCAGACGCCATAGACCACTGGAAGCCATGTTTTCCCCTCAGACCTGATAATTTTGGAGTCACAAGGATTGGATGTGATACTAGGAATGGATTGGCTATCGATGTATGGGGGAAACATCGATTGTGCCAGTAAGTCGACTCTGCTTACCACCCCGGAGGGAAAAAGGATCAAGTATGTTTCCAGGCATTCGCCAAGGAGAACCCAAGTACATTCTCTCACGGGAATTGTTCAGGAGGAAGTGCCTGTCATAAAGGATTACCCGGATGTATTTCCAAAGGAGTTACCAGGCATGCCGCCAGATCGAGACATAGAGTTTTTGATAGAGCTATTGCCAGGCACCGGGCCAATATCAAAGAGACCATACCGGATGCCCGCAAATGATCTGGAGGAGATCAAGAAACAGATTAAGGAGTTATTGGAGAAAGGTTACATTCGACGAAGTTCATCACCATGGGGAGCCCCAGTGCTATTGGTTGAGAAGAAGGATAAGTCCCTAAGAATGGTTTTTGATTATCGGGCATTGAATGAAGTAACGATCAAGAATAAGTACCCACTGCCGATGATCAATGATTTGTTTGACCAGCTGCAAGGAGCAAAGGTGTTTTCGAAGATCGACCTGCGATCAGGTTACCACCAGTTGAAGATTCGAGAAATGGATATACCTAAGACAGCGTTCACCACAAGGTATGGGCTATATGAGTATACATTTATGTCATTTGGATTGACTAACGCCCCGCCTATTTCATGAGTATGATGAACAAAGTGTTCATGGAGTTCTTGGATAAGTTTGTCGTGGTGTTCATAGATGATATCTTGGTATAGTCAAAGAATGAGGAGGAACATAAGGAGCATTTGCGTTTAATTCTCGAGAAGCTCAGAGAACATCAGTTATATGCCAAGTTTAGCAAATGTGAGTTTTGGTTGAAGGAAGTTGGATTTCTTGGACATGTTATATTAGGAGAAGGTATATCAGTGGACCCTATCAAGGTGAAATCAGTCACTGAGTGGTTGGCACCCACCTCAGTTGGAGAGATCCGCAGTTTTCTTGGACTCGCAGGATACTATAGGAGATTCATTGAAAATTTCTCTAAGATTGTGAAGCCTATGACGACGTTGTTGAAGAAGGACACCAAGTTCCATTGGACTGAGGAATGTGAAGCAAGTTTCCAGGAGCTGAAGAAATGTTTGACTACAGCCCCAGTGCTGATTCTGCCAGATATACACAAGGATTTCCAAGTGTATTGCGACGCCCCTCTCTTAGGACTTGGAGGAGTACTTATGCAAGACGGAAGAATTGTTTCGTATGCCTCACAGCAACTTAAACCGCACGAGTTGAATTATGCCACGGATGATTTGGAGTTAGCAGCTGTAGTGCATGCACTCAAGACCTGGAGACATTTTCTTATTGGAAATCATTGTGATGTGTACACGGATCATAAGAGTTTGAAGTACATTTTCACCCAGAAGGAGTTGAACCTCAGGCAAAGGAGATGGTTGGAGCTTATAAAAGATTATGATATGAAGTTGCACTATCATCCATGCAAGGCCAATGTTGTAGCATACGCCTTGAACCGGAAGACTTACGTCAACACCCTCGTAAGCGAAGGAATGCCAAAGGAGTTAGCAGAGGATCGCAGGGAACTTCGTTTGGAGATAGTTCCTAAATGTTTTGTTACAACCATGGAAGTGCAGTTGACATTGTTGGGAAAGATTCGAGAAGCTCAGAAGGATGACAAAGAAATTGCCGAGATAAAGGAGAAGATGAGTGCAGGATAAGCCAAGGGTTTTCGTGAGGATGAGAATGACACCTTGTGGTTCGAGGACCGTGTATATGTGCCCAATAATGTCGAGATCAGGAAGTTGACATTACAGGGAGCTCATGACTCACCATACTCGCTACACCCCGGAAACACCAAGATGTATTTTGATTTGAAGGAGCATTTCTGGTGGACTGGAATGAAGAAGGATATTGCCGAGTATGTAGCCGTATGTGATGTATGTCAGAGAGTGAAGGCAGAACATCAGAAGCCAGCAGGACTACTGCAGCCTATGCCGATACTCGAATGGAAGTGGGACAAACTTGGCATGGATTTTATCATAGGATTACCCAGGACCCGATCGGGATATAATTCTATCTGGGTAGTAGTGGGCCGCTTGACCAAAGTAGCTCACTTTATCCCAGTGAAAACCACTTATACAAGTGTGAAGTTGGCCAAGATATATATGACCAGGATCGTATGTCTGAACGGAGTTCTGAGGACCATCGTATCAGATAGAGGAACACGGTTTACTTCCATGTTTTGGCACCAGCTGCATCAGACTTTGGGAACCAGGCTGGAGTTCAGTACAACTTTTCACCCACAGACAGATGGACAGACAGAGAGAGTCAATCAGATTCTGGAGGACATGCTGAGAGCTTGTGCACTAGACTATGGATCTAGTTGGGATGATAATTTGCCCTACGCAGAGTTCTCGTACAACAATAGCTACCAGGCCAGTTTGAAGATGGCACCGTTTGAGGCCCTGTATGGAAGAAGGTGCAGAACACCGTTGATGTGGGATGAGGTTGGAGATAGACATCTGTTTGGACCCGATTTGATTAAGGAGTCCGAAGAGAAGGTTAAACTAATTCGAGATAGACTAAAGATAGCTCAGTCAAGAAAGAAGAGTTATGCAGACTCAAAATGCAAGGAGGTAGTCTATGAAATCGGAGACAAAGCATATCTGAGAGTGTCACCACTTTGAGGAGTTAAACGATTTGGAGTTAAAGGAAAGTTAGCCCCGAGATTTGTGGGACCGTACCATGTTTTGGAATGCATGGGAGAGGTAGCCTACAAGTTGGAGTTACCCGAAGGATTGTCGGGAGTTCATGATGTGTTTCACGTTTCCTAGTTGAAGAAGTGCCATGCAGGGATGGCCGATATCCCTCTGAGAGATACAGTGCCACTAGAAGCAATACAGTTGGATAGTGATTTGACCTACAAGGAGAAACCTGTCAAGATTCTTGAGTTTCCAGTCGAGTTACTCGCAGCAAGGTTATCAAAATTTGCAAAGTTCAGTGGAGCCACCATACCGAGGATGAAGCCACCTGGGAACGAGAGGATGATCTATGGAAAGACCATCCACACCTATTTTCTAGCCAAACCGAATCTCGAGGATGAGATTCATCTTAAGGGGGGTAGGTTTGTAACATCCCAAATATTCAATTTGGAATGTTATACATAGGTCATTCATGCATATCATATTTTGTGCATTTCGACTTCCGTGATCCTCAAAATTCTAAGCAACTGAAGGACCCTCGGAGATAGTTGGGGGATTTCACTGTTTTGCATATTTGAATTTTCTCAAATATGGAAACAAGGATCACTTTGGTTTTAATAAATTTTCTCTCCAAAAATATTTCATACCAAAATATATAAGAGGAGATAATATGACTTCTCCAAAATAAATGAAATATTGGAGGAAAAATATTATAATAAATTTGCATATTTTATTTGGATTTTATTGCAATTTTAATTGAATTAGGAAAAATATGCATTTTTCAAAATTGCATTATAGGCCCAAATAAATGTTCACCTTGTCCGGCTTATTTTTAGAGGACAGGGAAAATTTATTTCGGTATCTTTGGAGTCCGTTTAGTATTTATTTTCTTTGTTTTTCTGCCCGAGCCGCGACCCCGACTTTGGGCCGTACCCGGCCGGGACTCTCCAGGCCGGCCTCTTATAAGCTGCCCGAGCCGCGACCCCGAGGCCCAGCCTGCGCCACGCCGCACCAACCCTAACCCTAGCCAGCCGTCGCGCCGCCGCCGCCGCTGCGCCACACCCACCGCCGCTGCCCTCCGCCGCCGTCACGTACGCCGAAGTAGCCGCCGTTTTTTTCTAAAACTGTTCGGTTTATTTCAGAAACCCTAGATCTGTTTTTTTAATAGATCGGTTCGGTTTTTTCTCGGTTCGGTTAAACAGCGGACGTTCGTCCGTTCGTTCGTTTTAACGAACGCCGTTCACCCGTTAGTCACAGACAGTGAACGTTCGTTCGGTAGCCTGTTCATCAGTTTTTTCTTTTTCCAGGGTTTTTCGCGATTATTTTCGATCATGATCTCTGCCCTAATTTTCGATCTAGTTTATCTTTTCGCTCGTTTATCGGAATCAGGCGATTCAAGCGCCTAGATCTTCATCTCGAAGCCCTCTTTCCGTTTAACCTACTTTAACAAGATTTCGGTACTGTAAAATTTGACTTTAGTCCAGATTAGTTATCAGATCTTGTTTCTTTCGCAGTTTGAGTTTCGTTGCTCCGTTTGATTTGATTCTTTTTGCAAACCAGAGTTCTTAAGTTGAACTTTGGGGTTAGATATTTTTATTTGAGATTTACCCATGCATCTTTGCTTGATTTCTTATGTTTGCTATTGTTGTTTGCGATAGAACACCCGGAGTGCGAAGTGTGCAACTATGAGTCTTTAGGATTTGCGGATCGTCAGCAAGGCAAGTAACACATTGATCATACTTCTTTCATACCCAGTTTTTATGCATTAGTTCTAATCCTCAAACCTTGCATGATTAGGATGTGATTAACTTGTGGGTATTGGGAAGTAGATGGTGAGGTAGAACCTACTACCTGTTTTATTATCAAACCTTGGGAGTTACTTCTACGTTATGCTTATATTGCCATGCTATGCTCGTAGACGTGGTTTGGGTTTGAGAAATCCAGGAAAGATGTGAGATTGTTAATTAATGGTTCAACTAAAGGTGGAAACTTCAATACACATCTGGGTGGATTGCTTGTTTGGGCACCTGGGATATACCAGTGTTGTCCAGGAGATCCCTGGGATATACCGTGCGATCCTCCTATGGTCCGCCACCGAGGCTCAAAGGGGTCATGAGATTGTTCATGCTAGAAACTTCCTTGTGCACCCACAAGCCATTATGGGCTCTGGCATAGTTGAGTATGCTGTGTGACCTCTTTCAATGGTGGGCTAGCAGATGTAGTGGGAAAGTAGGTGTAACTGTCCACCCGGAGTAAAGAGTTAATGCTTCTGAAAGACTGTGTCTCGGTCATCCATTTCTCAAACACCTTGTAGTGCGAGAAATCCAACGGAGGAGATCGAGTCTTGTGGGGAAAAGTGCGCAAACCTCTGCAGAGTGTATAAACTAATCATGGTTAGTCGTGCCCCGGTTATGGACAACTTGAGTATCTAGTACTTGGATTATCCTATTGTATCTCATCACTCTAAACTAATTTGTTGGGTTGATAAATACTTTTAATTGTGATTTAGATGGGTGTACCATTCTCAATGGTTCAACTACCATGATAGTTAAATATAAATTTATTCCTTTGTTGTAGGGAAAAAATTAGCTTTTCACAAAAACCATATAACCATAGAGCCACCACCAGCCATATCTGCATGTAGTGTTAGCATTTATCTATTCATTGCTCTATGTGTTATATTGCCAGCATATTCCATGTGCTGACCCGCTTTTGGGCTGCAACGTATCATGTTGCATACTTCTCAGACGAGGAGTAAGACGCGATAGGTCGTTTGTCATGCACTCAGCTATGCCATTGGAGTTGATGGACTTACTTTATCTTCCAAGCCTTCCGTTGTTAACGTATTAGATGGCCTTAAGCCATATTTATTGTAATAAGCTCTCTTTTAAGACATTTGATGTAATAAGTGTGTGAGTGCTACTCTATTATAAATCCTTCGAGTACTGTGTGTGTGTCAGCATTACCAATCCAGGGATGACACTGAAGCATAGAGACTTGACCGTATGAGGTCGGGTCGCTACAATATCCAAAGTTGCCGTTGGGGTCGTACTAAGATGCAGCGGCTATTGCATCGTGGGCTGCAGCGTGGAGGCGAGCTGTCTCAGTCCTCCTCTCATACTCGTTCGCCTCTTCCCTAATTATGACATATCTCCCTTTTTCCTGAAAGTCAAAGAAAGTAGGAGCAGGGAGAACGATGTGATAGGTGCGTCGTCTGTCAAAGATTAGTCGGTACTGGAGAAACTGACCATTCCTCTCAACAAACTGATGACGAACCATAGCCTCATAATCTAAATAAACAGGAGGCAACTCAATATCATACCCATGTATGGGTATATCAAGAAAATTAGCTAGATGGGTTGCATAAATTCCACCAAAGAAATCTCCATTAAATATATTATTATGCAACCTACGTGTAACAATGGCTCCCAAATTATAATGTTTATCTCCTAATACAGCACTCCTGAGAACACTGAGGTCAGGGACACACATGTGACATGCTTCATCCTTACCATTTATGCACCTACCTATGAAGAGAGCAAAATAATGTATAGCAGGAAATGAATGCTCCCTATGGTAGCTTGTGTTATATCTCTAGATTCCCCCACAGTTATACTAGCAAGAAAATCTCCGAACTCATATTTGCGAGGCTCACTAGTGCTGCCCCATTGTGGAAGTTTGCAAGAAGTATTAAAATCCTCTAAGTCCATAGTATAAGAATTTTCATAAAGATCAAATAGGACAGTTTGAGAATTGCGTGATGATGAAGATTCAAACCTTCTCACAAAGGAATCAATGAGATAGTGGTATTGGTGGCACTTATCTGCCTCGAAGCTCTCAAGATCGGCATTACGCACATACACATTAAATTCTTCCTTGATTCCTGCTCGATCCATAAAGTCCTCTGACGGCCATTCACAAGCCCGCACCTGAGCTTCCCTCGGTGGTTCATCATCGGCATCACGTATTGCGAGCATGCGTCCTTGCTTCCTTGATGGACCACCTTGGTACATTTTCCTAAACATATTTCTTCCTCTGAAAAATTTCTAAAATTTTTAGTAACTTCAAAATAAAAGTGAACCAAACTCAACAAAATTGATAGCAACTACTCCCACAAGTGCCTAGAGGATATATCATGCATTAAAACTACTTTTAACCATATAAATTTGACATGCAAGCTCAAGAACAGGGTCACCTAAGCATAAAAAATTTGCAATGAATAAAGCACTAGAACAAAAAGTAATTGGACCATTGGAGGAGTCACATACCAAAGAACAATCCCCCAAAGCAGTTTTGTGAATGGAGCTTCGAGCAAGGAGATCGAAAATGGTAGCAAGATGAGCTTGGACTCGGGTTTGAGCTGGCTAGTGATCTTTTTGGGAGGAAGAAGGAGTGTGTGTGGTAGCTGGAATAAGTGGAGGGGATCCACCATGGGCCCACGAGGCAGGGGGGCGCACCCAGGGGGTAGGGCGCGCCCTCCACCCTCGTGGCCAGGTGCTTGCTCCCCTGCTGTGTTCTCAGTGCCAGATATTCTCAAATATTCCAGAAAAATCATATTTATTTTTAGGGCATTTGGAGAACTTTTATTTTTAGGGCATTTTTTATTGCATGGATAATTCAGAAAACAGACAGAAAAATGGTATTTTTGCTTTATTTAATATAAATAACATAAGGTAAAAAGAGGGTACAGAGATTTGTGTTTTCTAAATTCATCCATCTCATGCTCGTCAAAAGGAATCCACTAACAAGGTTGATCAGGTCTTGTTAACAAACCCATTCCGAATAACATGGAACCGGAGAATTTTCGAATAACACTAGATTACCTCAATGAGGATATGCATGTCCCCAACAATAAGACTATCGTATTTCTTCTTGATAATACGAAGAGGAAATTCAAAACCTCCAATAGTAATTGTTGAAAATTTTCCAATAGAATTGATACTATGGACTTGAGGTTGTTTCCTCGAAAAGTATACCGTATGCTCATTACCATTAACATGAAAAGTGACATTGCCTTTGGTGCAATCAATAACAGCCCCTATAGTATTCAAAAAGGGTCTTCCAAGAATAATAGACATACTATCGTCCTCGGGAATATCAAGAATAACAAAGTCTGTTAAAATGGTAACGTTTGCAACCACAACAGGCACATCCTCACAAATATCGACGGGTATAGCAGTTGATTTATCAGCCATTTGCAAAGATATTTCAGTAGGTGTCAACTTATTCAAATCAAGTCTACGATATAAAGAGAGAGGCATAACACTAACACCGGCTCCAAGATCACATAAAGCAGTTTTAACATAGTTTCTTTTAATGGAACATGGTATAGTGGGTACTCCTGGATCTCCAAGTTTCTTTGGTATTCCACCCTTAAAAGTATAATTAGCAAGCATGGTGGAAATTTCAGCTTCCGGTATCTTTCTTTTATTAGTAACTATTTCCTTCATGTATTTAGCATAAGGATTCATTTTAAGCATATCAGTCAAACGCATACGCAGGAAGATAGGTCTAATCATTTCAGCAAAGCGCTCAAAATCCTCATCATCCTTTTTCTTGGATGGTTTAGGAGGAAAAGGCATGGGTTTCTGAACCCAAGGTTCTCTTTCTTTACCGTGCTTCCTAGCAACAAAGTCTCTCTTATCATAACGTTGATTCTTTGATTGTGGGTTATCAAGATCAACAACAGGTTCAATCTCTACTTCATTGTCATTACTAGGTTGAGCATCAACATGAACATCATTATTAACATTATCACTAGGTTCATGCTCATTACCAGATTGTGTTTTAGCATCAGAAATAGAGATATCATTGGGATTCTCAGGTGTGTCAATAACATGTTCACTAGAAGCATGCAAAGTCCTATCATTTTTCTTTTTCTTCCTATTAGAAGGACTAGGTGCATCAATATTATTTCTCTGAGAATCTTGCTCAATTCTCTTAGGATGGCCCTTAGGATACAAAGGTTCCTGAGTCATTTTGCCACCTCTAGTCATAACTCTATCAACATTATCATTTTCTTACTATTTAATTCATTGAGCAAATCATTTTGAGCTTTAAGTACTTGTTCTACTTGAGTGGAAACCATAGAAGCATGTTTACTAATAATTTTAAGTTCACCTTTAACATTAGCCATATAATCACTCAAGTGTTCAATCATGTTTCAATTGTCTACCAACATAAGAATTAAAATCTGCTTGCTTAACCATAAAGTTATCAAATTCATCCAAACATTGGCTAGCAAACTTAGTCGGAGGGATTTCAGCTTTATCATATCTATAGAGAGAATTTACCTTCACTACCTGTGTCGGGTTATCAAGATCGTGTGTTTCTTCAATAGGAAGTAAATTAAGACCATGTATTTCTTCAACAGGAGGTAAATTCTTAACATCCTCAGCTTTAATACCTTTTTCTTTCATAGATTTATTTGCCTCTTGCATATCTTCAGGACTAAGAAATAGAATACCCCTTTTCTTCGGAGTTGGATCAGGAGTTGGTTCAGGAATTGGATCATGGATTGGATTAGGAAGTGTCCAATTATTTTCATTAGTCAACATATTATTCAATAGAATTTCAGCTTCATCAACAGTTTTTTCCCTGAAAACACAACCAGCACAACTATCCAGGTGGTCTCCAGAAGCATCGGTTAGTCCATTATAAAAGATATCAAGTATCTCATTTTTCTTGAGAGGATGATCAGGCAAAGCATTAAGTAATTGGAGAAGCCTCCCCCAAGCTTGTGGGAGACTCTCTCCTTCAATTTGCACAAAATTATATATTTCCCTTAAAGCAGCTTGTTTCTTATGAGTGGGGAAATATTTAGCAGAGAAGTAATAAATCATATCCTGGGGACTACACACACAACCAGGATCAAGAGAATTAAACCATATCTTAGCATCACCCTTTAATGAGAACAGAAATAATTTAAGGATATAATAATAGCGAGTTTTCTCATCATTAGTGAACATGGTAGCTATATCATTTAATTTAGTAAGATGTGCCACAACATTTTTAGATTCATAGCCATAGAAAGGATCAGATTCAACTAAAGTAATTATCTCAGGATCAATAGAGAAATCATAATCCTTATCAGTAAGAAAGATAGGTGAAGTAGCATAAGAAGGATCATATTTGATTCTAGCATTCAAAGTTTTTTCTTTCAGCTTAGCTAAAAGCTTCTTAAGATCACTCCTATCATTGCAAGCAAGAAAGTCTCTAGCAGTTTCTTCATCCATAACATAACCCTCAGGAACAACACGCAATTCATATCTAGGGGGAGAATCTTCATCATCACTTTCATCAATATTATCATTTTCAATAATTTCATTCTCTCTAGCCCTAGCAAGTTGTTCATCAAGAAATTCACCAAGTGGCATAGTAGTATCAAGCATAGAAGTAGTTTCATCATAAGTATGATGCATAGCAGAAGTGGCATCATCAATAACATGCGACATATCGGAATTAATAGCAGAAGCAGGTCTAGGTGTCACAAGCTTACTCAAAACAGAAGGTGAATCAAGTGCAGAGCTAGATGGCAGTTCCTTACCTCCCCTCGTAGTTGACGGATAAATATTGGTTCTTGGATCTTTCAAGTTCTTCATAATGATAAGCAGATATAAATCCCAAGTGACTCAAAGAATAGACCTATGCTCCCCGGCAATGGCACTAGAAAATAGTCTTGATAACCCACAAGTATAAGGGATCGCAACAGTTTTCGAGGGTAGAGTATTCAACCCAAATTTATTGATTCGACACAAGGGGAGCCAAAGAATATTGTCAAGTATTAGCAGTTGAGTTGTCAATTCAACCACACCTGGATAACTTAATATCTGCAGCAAAGAATTTAGTAGCAAAATAATATGATAGTAGTGGTAACGGTAGTAGAAGTAATATTTTTGGTGTTTTATAGTGATGATAACAATAGCAATGGAAAAGTAAATAAGAGAAGAACAATATATGGAAAGCTCGTAGGCAATGGATCGGTGATAGAGAATTATACCTGATGCGATCGATCATGTAATAGTCATAACCTAGGGTGACACAGAACTAGCTCCAGTTCATCAATGTAATGTAGGCATGTATTCCGAATATAGTCATACGTGCTTATGGAAAAGAACTTGCATGACATCTTTTGTCCTACCCTCCCGTGGCAGCGGGGTCCTATTGGAAACTAAGGGATATTAAGGCCACCTTTTAATAGAGTACCAGACCAAAGCATTAACACATAATGAATACATGAACTCCTCAAACTACGGTCAACACCGGTAGTGGTCCCGACTAATGTCACTTCGGGGTTGCCGGATCATAACACATCGTAGGTGACTATAGACTTGCAAGATAGGATCAAGAACTCTCATATATTGATGAAAACATAATAGATTCAGATCTGAAATCATGGCACTCGGGCCCTAGTGACAAGCATTAAGCATAGCAAAGTCATAGCAACATCAATCTCAGAACATAGTGGATACTAGGGATCAAACCCTAACAAAACTAACTCGATTACATGATAAATCTCATCCAACCCACCACCGTCCAGCAAGCCTATGATGGAATTACTCAAGCACGACGGTGAGCATCATGAAATTGGTGATGGAGAAAGGTTGATGATGACGATGGCGGCGGATTCCCCTCCCCGGAGCCCCGATCGGACTCCAGATCAGCCCCCCGAGAGAGTTTAGGGCTTGGCGGCGGCTCCGTATCATAAAATGCGATGAATCCTTCTCTCTGATTTTGTTCTCCTCGAAAGTGAATATATGGAGTCAGGGTTGAGGTCGGTGGAGCATCAGGGGGGCCCACGAGGTAGGGGGCGCCCCCCACCCTCGTGGACATGTGGAGGCCCTCCTGACGTGGATTCTTATTCCAATATTTTTTATATATTCCAAATAATTCTCAGTTGATTTTCTGGTCATTCCGAGAACTTTTATTTCTGCACAAAAATAACACCATGGCAATTCTGCTTAAAACAGCGTCAGTCCGCGTTAGTTCCATTCAAATCATGCAAGTTAGAGTCCAAAACAAGGGCGAAAGTGTTTGGAAAAGTAGATACGACGGAGACGTATCACACACCTTTTGAGAGAAACACACATGAATTAGAATTTATTAGAATACTCTATGTGCTTCACTTATATCTTTTGAGCTATATAGTTTTTGCTCTAGTGGTTCACTTATATCTTTTAGAGCACGGCGGTGGTTTTATATTATAGAAATAATTGATCTCTCATGCTTCACTTATATTATTTTGAGAGTCCTTTAGAACAACATGGCAATTTGCTTTTAGGCATAATAAAAACTTTCATACAAGTGCATTCAATACCAAGTGAAGTTTGATACTTGATGATTGTTTTGAGATATGGAGATGGTGATATTAGAGTCATGCTAGTTGAGTAGTTGTGAATTTGAGAAATACTTGTGTTGAAGTTTGTGATTCCCGTAGCATGCACGTATGGTGAACCATTATGTGATGAAGTCGGAGCATGATTTATTTATTGATTGCCTTCCTTATGAGTGGCGGTCGGGACGAGCTATCCCCTAGGAGCATGCGTGTAGTACTTTGTTTTGATAACTAATAGATTTTTGCAATAAGTATGTGAGTTCTTTATGACTAATGTTGAGTCCATGGATTATACGCACCCTCACCCTTCCACATTTGCTAGCCTCTCTAGTACCACACAACTTTCGTCGGTACCATAAACCCACCATATACCTTCCTCAAAACAGCCACCATACCTACCTATTATGGCATTTCCATAGCCATTCCGAGATATATTGCCATGCAACTTTCCACTGTTCCGTTATAATGACACGCTTCATCATTGTCATATTGCTTTGCATGATCATGTAGTTGACATCGTATTTGTGGCAAAGCCACCGTTCATAATTCTTTCATACATGTCATTCTTGATTCATTGCATATCCCGGTACACCACCGGAGGCATTCACATAGAGTCATATTTTGTTCTAAGTATTGAGTTGTAATTCTTGAGTTGTAAGTAAAAAGAAGTGCGATGATCATCATTGTTAGAGCATTGTCCCAGTGAGGAAAGGATAATGGAGACTATGATTCCCCCACAAGTCGGGATGAGACTCCGGATGAAAAAAAAGAGAAAAGAGGCCAAAAGAAAAAAGAGAAAGAAGACCCAAATAAAGAAATGAGAGAAAAGGAGAGAAGGGGCAATGTTACTATACTTTTACCACACTTGTTCTTCAAAGTAGCACCATGATCTTCATGATAGAGAGTCTTCTATGTTGCCACTTTCATAAACTAGTGGGAATTTTACATTATAGAACTTGGCTTGTATATTCCAATGATGGGCTTCCTCAAATTGCTCTAGGTCTTCATGAGCAAGCAAGATGGATGCACACCCACTTAGTTTCTTTTTTTGAGCTTTCATACACTTATAGCTCTAGTGCATCCGTTGCATGGCAATCCCTACTCATTCACATTGATATCTATTAATGGGCATCTCCATAGCCCGCTGATACGCCTAGTTGATGTGAAACTATGTTCTCCTTTTTTGTCTTCTCCACTCCCACCATTCTATTCCACCATAGTGCTATATCCATGGCTCACGCTCATATATTGCATGAAGATTGAAAAGGTTTGAGAACATCAAAAGTATGAAACAATTGCTTGGCTTATCATCGGGGTTGTGCATGATTTAATATTTTGTGTGATGAAGATAGAGCATAGCCATACTATATGATTTTTTAGGGATAAATTTCTTTGGCCATGTTATTTTGAGAAGACATAATTGCTTAGTTAGTATGCTTGAAGTATTATTATTTCTATGTCAATATTAAACCTTTATCTTGAATCTTTTGGATCTGAACATTCATGCCACAATAAAGAAAAATTACATTGACAATTATGTTAGGAAGCATTCCACGTCAAAAATTCTGTTTTTATCATTTACCTACTCGAGGACGAGCAGGAATTAAGCTTGGGGATGCTTGATACATCTCCATCGTATCTATAATTTTTGATTGCTTCATGTTATTATATTATCTATTTTGGATGTTAATGGGCTTATTTTTACACTTTTATATTATTTTCGGGACTAACTTATTAACCGGAGGCCCAACCCAAATTGTTGTTTTTTTTGCCTATTTTAGAGTTTCGCCAAAAAGGAATATCAAACAGAGTCCAAACTGAATGAAACCTTCAGGAGCGTTATTTTTGGAACAAACGTGATCCAGGAGACTTGGAGTGGACGTCAAGCACTCAATGAGGCAGCCACGAGGCAAGGGGGCGCGCCCTCCACCGTCGTGGGCCCCTTGTTGCTCCACCGACGTACTTCTTGCTCCTATATATATCCATATACCAACCCAAACATCCATGAGCACCACGAAACCCTATTTCCACCGCCGAAACCTTATGTACCCAAGAGATCCCATCTTGGGGCCTTTTCCGGAGCTCCGCCAGAGGGGGCATTGATCACGGAGGGCCTCTACATCAACTCCATGGCCCCTCCGATGATGTGTGAGTAGTTTACTTCAGACCTTCGGGTCGATAGCTAGTAGCTAGATGGCTTCTTCTCTCTCTTTGGATCTCAATACAAAGTTCTCCTCGATTCTCTTGGAGATCTATTCGATTAATCTTCTTTTGCGGTGTGTTTGTCGAGATCCGATGAATTGTGGGTTTATGATCAAGTTTATCTATGAACAATATTTGAATCTTCTCTGATTTCTTTTATGTATGATTGGTTTATCTTTGCAAGTCTCTTCGAATTATCAGTTTGGTTTGGCCTACTAGATTGATCTTTCTTGCAATGGGAGAAGTGCTTAGCTTTGGGTTCAATCTTGCGGTGCTCGATCCCAGTGACAGAAAGGGAAACAACATGTATTGTATTGTTGCCATCGAGGATAAAAAGATGGGGTTTACATCATATTGCATGAGTTTATCCCTCTACATCATGTCATCTTGCTTAAGGCGTTACTCTGTTCTTATGAACTTAATACTCTAGATGCATGCTGGATAGCAGTCGATGTGTGGAGTAATAGTAGTAGATACAGAATTGTTTCAGTCTACTTGTCTCGGACGTGATGCCTATATACATGATCATGCCTAGATATTCTCATAATTATTTACTTTTCTATCAATTGCTCGAAAGTAATTTGTTTACCCACCGTAATACTTATGCTATCTTGAGAGAAGCCACTAGTAAAACCTATGGCCCCTGGGTCTATTCTCCATCATACAAGTTTCCATCTACTTTATTTTGCAATCTTTACTTTCAATCTATATCATAAAAATACCAAAAATATTTATCTTATTATTATCATCTCTATCAAATCTCACTCTTGCAAGTGGTCGTGAAGGGATTGACAACCCCTTTATCGCGTTGGTTGCGAGGTTCTTATTTGTGTGTGTAGGTACGAGGTGACTCGCGCGTGGTCTCCTACTGGATTGATACCTTGGTTCTCAAAAACTGAGGGAAATACTTACGCTGCTCTACTGCATCACCCTTTCCTCTTCAAGGGGAAAACCAACGCAGTGCTCAAGAGGTAGCAAGAAGGATTTCTGGCACCGTTGCCGGGGAGATCTACGCAAAGTCAAGACATACCTAGTACCCATCACAACTCTTATCCTTTGCATTACGTTATTTGCCATTTGCCTCTCGTTTTTCTCAAGAGGTAGCACATGTCCACCGCCTGGGCGAGGGTAGGTTGCATTAGTCAAAAGGCATAAGCGAGCTTCACCTTGTCCTGCAAGCTTCTCCTCGTTCTATGAGTTTACGGGACACACCAAAAAGTAGTGCTAGCCCATACTCCCTCCTTTCCGGTTAATATGGCTTAATCTATTTTGCGGGTAAATGAGAGAGCTTTATTCACATATATAAGCATTCTTAGGACGATCAGCCAAGAGACTGGTCACTAGGAAGCAAGGTACCCCGCAAAAAAAGAAGGAAGCGAGGTGTTTCATCCAGCCAGCTCTCGGCCACATTCAAAGTGCAGCAAGCACGATTCGCACAACGATGTGCCGCAAGGTTTGCCGACCTGTTTACATGTTGAATAACCAAAAAAAGAGGAAATATTACCAAGTGCTACTATTTGTAACATGATATGAGCCAGAATTAAGCGAGAATTGTGGCGAGTGTTCCATGCAATCATCTTCCATATTATCACATGCGAGAACCCTCGAAGAGAACAAAATGTGTTGAAGATTGCTTTATCACATTTTTAAAATATAATAAGAGTGCAGGCGCTCCTTCATCTGGTTGCTAGTAGTATAGTACATACCTCTATAGTAGTGAAGGAAATATTCCCTAGAGGCAATAATAAAGTTATTATTTATTTCCTTATTTCATGATAAATGTTTATAATTCATGCTAGAATTGTATTAACCGGAAACATAATACATGTGTGAATGCATAGATAAACAGAGTGTCACTGGTATGCCCCTACTTGACTAGCTCATAGAATCAAAGATGGTTAAGTTTCCTAGCCATAGACATGAGTTGTCATTTGATTAACGGGATCACATCATTAGAGAATGATGTGATTGACTTGACCCATCCATTAGCTTAGCATGATGATCGTTTAGTTTGTTGCTATTGCTTTCTTCATGACTTATACATGTTCCTATGACTATGAGATTATGCAACTCCCGAATACCGGAGTAACACTTTGTGTGCTACCAAACGTCACAACATAACTGGGTGATTATAAAGGTTCTCTATAGGTGTCTCCAATGGTACTTTTTGATTTGGCATAGATCGAGATTAGGATTTGTCACTCCGATTGTCGGAGAGGTATCTTTGGGCCCTCTCGGTAATGCACATCACTATAAGCCTTGCAAGCAATGCAACTAATGAGTTAGTTGAGGGATAGTGCATTACGGTACGAGTAAAGAGACTTGCAGGTAATGAGATTGAACTAGGTATTGAGATACCGACGATCGAATCTCAGGCAAGTAACATACCGATGACAAAGGGAACAACGTATGTTGTTATGCGGTTTGACCGACAAAGATCTTTATAGAATATGTAGGAACCAATATGAGCATCCAGGTTTCGCTATTGGTTATTGACCGGAGACGTGTCTCGGTCATGTCTACATAGTTCTCGAACCCGTAGGGTCCGCACGCTTAAAGTTCTGTGACGATCGGTATTATGAGTTTATGTGATTTGATGTACCAAAGGTAGTTCGGAGTCCTGGATGAGATTGGGGACATCACAAGTAGTCTTGAAATGGTCGAGACGTAAATATCGATATATTGGACGACTATCGGACATCGGAAAGGTTTCGAGTGATTTGGGTATTTTTTTGGAGTACTGGAGAGTTACGGGAATACGGGGAAGAAGTATTGGGCCTCATGGGCCAAGTGGTGGAAGAGAGGAGGCAGGGCGCGCGCCCCCCCTAGCCCAAATCGAATTGGACTAAGGGGCCGGGCCCCTTTCCTCCTTTCCTCCCTCTCCTTCCTTCTTCCTCTCCTCCTTCCTTTCCTCCTCCTAGTAGGAGTAGTAAAGGGGAGTCCTACTCCTACTAGGAGGAGGACTCCTCCTCCTGGCGCGCCCTAGGAGGGCCGTCTGGCCTCCCCCTTTCTCCTTTATATACGGGGGCAGGGGGCACCCTAGGACATACAAGTTGATCATTGATCTCTCCCAGCCATGTGCGATGCCCCCTCCACTATAATCCACCTCGGTCATACTGTAGCGGTGGTTAGGCGAAGCCCTACGACGGTAGCTTCATCAACATCGTCACCACTCCATCGTGCTGATGAAACTCTCCCTCGACCTCTACTGGATCATAAGTTCGCGGGACGTCACCGAGCTGAATGTGTGCTGAACGCGGAGGTGCCGTACGTTCAGTACTGAGGACCGGTCCGTCGTGAAGATGTACGACTACATCAACGATGTTGTCATAACTCTCCCACTTAACGGTCTACGAGGGTACGTGGACAACACTCTCCCCTCTCGTTGCTATGCATCACCATGATCTTGCGTGTGCATAGGAAATTTTTGAAATTACTATGTTCCCCATCAGTGGCATCCGAGCCAAGTTTATGCGTAGATGTTATATGCACGAGTAGAACACAAGTGAGTTTTGGGCGATACAAGTCATACTGCTTACCAGCATGTCATACTTCGGTTCGGTGGTATTGTTGGATGAAGCGGCCCAGGCCGACATTACGCGTACGCTTAGCGAGACTGGTTTTACCGACGTGCTTTGCACATAGGTGGCTGGCGGGTGTCAGTTTCTCCAACTTTAGTTGAACCGAGTGTGACTACGCCCGGTCCTTGTTGAAGGTTAAAACAACACTAACTTGACGAAATATCGTTGTGGTTTTGATGCGTAGGTAAGAATGGTTCTTGCTCAGCCCGTAGCAGCCACGTAAAACATGCAACAACAAAGTAGAGGACTTTTAACTTGTTTTTGCAGGGCATGTTCTGATGTGATATGGTCAAGATGTGATGAGATATAAATTGTTGTATGAGATGATCATGTTTTGTTAAAGTTATCACCGACTGGCAGGAGCCTTATGGTTGTCTCTTTATTGCATAAGATGCAAGTGCCATGTAATTTCTTTTCTTTATCGCTATGCGATAGCAATAGTTGCAAAAGCAATAGCTGGTGAGGCGACCATGTGTCGACACGTTGATAAAAGATCAAGATGATGGAGATCATGGTGTCATGCCGGTAACAATGGAGATCATGACAGTACTTTGGAGAGATCAAAGGCACAAGATGATGATGGCCATATCATGTCACATATTTTTGATTGCATGTGATGTTTATCTTTTATACATCTTATTTTGCTTAGTTCGGCGGTAGCTTTATAAGATGATCTCTCACTAAATTTCAAGGTACAAGTTTTCTCCCTGAGTATGCACCATTGCCAAAGTTCGTCGTGCCGAGACACCACGTGATGATCGGGTGTGATAAGCTCAATGTTCATCTACAATAGGTGTAAGATAGTTTTGCACATGCAGAATACTTAGGTTAAACTTGACGAACCTAGCATATGCAGATATGGCCTCGGAACACTGAGACCCAAAGGTCGAGTGTGAATCATATAGTAGATATGATCAACATAGTGATGTTCGCCATTGAAAACTCCATTTCACGTGATGATCGGTTATGGTTTAGTTGATATGGATCACGTGATCACTTAGATGATTAGAGGGATGTCTATCTAAGTGGGAGTTCTTAAGTAATATGATTAATTGAACTTAAATTTATCATGAACTTCGTCTTGATAGTATTTTCATATCTATGTTGTAGATCAATAGCTCGCACATAGCTTCTTTATTTTTGATATGTTCCTATAGAAAAAAATAAATTGAAAGATGTTAGTAGAAATGAAGCAGATTGGATCCGTGATCTGAGGATTATCCTCATTGCTACACAGAAGAATTATGTCCTTGATGCACCGCTAGGTGACGGACCTATTGCAGGAGCATATCCAGACATTATGAACGTTTGGCAAAGCTCGGTATGATGACTACTTGATAGTTTAGTGCACCATGCTTTACGGCTTAGAACCATGACTTCAAAAATATTTTGAATTCCACGGAGCATATAAGATGTTCCAAGAGTTGAAATTAGTATTTCAGACTCATGCCCATGTCGAAAGGTATGAGACCTTTGACAAGTACTTTGCCTACAAAATGGAGGAGAATAGCTCTGCTAGTGAGCATGTGCTCAGAATGTCTGAGTGCTACAATCACTTGAATCAAGTGGGAGTTAATCTTCTAGATAAGATAGTGATTGACAAAATTGTCTAGTCACTATCACCAAGTTACTAGAACTTCGTGATGAACTATAATATGCAAGGGATAATGGAAACGATTCCCAAGCTCTTCATGATGCTGAAATCGACGAAGGTAGAAATCAAGAAAAGCATCAAGTGTTGATGGTTGACAAGACCACTAGTTTCAAGAAAAGGGCAAAGGGAAGAAGGGGAACTTCAAGAAGAATGGCAAGCAAGTTGTTGCTCAAGTGAAGAAGCCCAAGTCTAGACCTAAGCCTGAGACTAAGTGCTTCTACTGCAAAGAGACTAGTCACTGGAAGCAGAACTGCCCCAAGTATTTGGCGGATAAGAAGGATGGCAAAGTGAACAAAGGTATATTTGATATACATGTTATTGATGTGTACTTTACTAGTGTTTATAGCAACCCCTCAGTATTTGATACTAGTTCAGTTGCTGGGATTAGTAACTCGAAACGGGAGTTGCAGAATGAACAGAGACTAGTTAAGGGTGACGTGACGATGTGTGTTGGAAGTGGTTCCAAGATTGATATGATCACCATCGCACACTCCCTATACTTTCGGGATTAGTGTTGAACCTAAATGAATTTTATTTGGTGTTTGCATTAAGCATAAATATGATTTGATCATGTTTATTGCAATACGGTTATTCATTTAAAGTCAGAGAATAATTGTTCTTCTGTTTACATGAATAAAACCTTCAATGGTCATACACCCAAGGTGAATGGTTTATTGAATCTCGATCGTAGTGATACACATATTCATAATATTGAAGCCAAAAGATGTAAAGTTAATCATGATAGTGCAACTTATTTGTGGCACTG
This sequence comes from Triticum dicoccoides, assembly GCF_002162155.2. NCBI lineage: Eukaryota > Viridiplantae > Streptophyta > Magnoliopsida > Poales > Poaceae > Triticum > Triticum dicoccoides. Next base: position 169,126,125 of record NC_041392.1, read on the forward strand.
CCATTTAGGTCATATTGGTGTAAAGCGCATGAAGAAAATCCATGTTGATGGGCTTTTGGAATCACTTGATTATGAATCAGTTGATGCTTGCGAACCATGCCTCATGGCAAGATGACTAAGACTCCATTCTCCGGAACAATGGAGCGAGCAACAGACTTGTTGGAAATAATACATACTGATGTATGCAGTCCGATGAGTGTTGAGGCTCGCGACAGGTATCGTTATTTTCTGACCTTCACAGATGATTTGAGTAAGATATGGGTATATCTTCTTGATGAAACATAAATCTGAAACATTTGGAAAGTTCAAATAATTTCAAAGTGAAGTGGAAAATCATCGTAACAAGAAAATAAAGTTTCTACGATCCGATCGTGGAGGAGAATATTTGAGTTATGAGTTTGGTCTTCTTTTGAAACAATGCGAAATAGTTGCAACTCACGCCACCTGGAACACCACAACGTAATGGTGTGTCTGAACATCATAACCATACTTTATTAGATATGGTGCAATCTATGATGTCTCTTACCAATTTACCACTATCTTTTTGGGGTTATGCATTAGAGACAGCTGCATTCACGTTAAATAGGGCACCATCTAAATCCATTGAGACGATGCCATATGAACTGTGGTTTGGCAAGAAACTAGAGTTGTCATTTCTTAAAGTTTGGGGTTGCGATGCTTATGTGAAAAAGTTTCATCCTGATAAGCTCAAACCCAGATCGGAGAAATGTGTCTTCATAGGATACCCAAAGGAGACAGTTGGGTACACCTTCTATCACAGATCTGAAGGAAAGACATTCGTTGCTAAGAATGGATCCTTTCTAGAGAAGGAGTTTCTCTTGAAAGAAGTGAGTGGGAGGAAAGTAGAACTTGATAAGGTCACTGTACCTGCTCCCTTATTGGAAAGTAGTTCATCACAGAAATCTGCTCCTGTGACTCCTACACCAATTAGTGAGGAAGCTAATGATGATGATCATGTAACTTTAGATCAAGTTACTACCGAACCTCGTAGGTCAACCAGAGTGAGATCCACACCAGAGTGGTACGGCAATCCTGTTCTAGAGGTCATGTTACTTGACCATGACGAACCTACAAACTATGAGTAAGCGATGATGAGCCCAGATTCCGTGAAATGGCTTGAGGCCATGAAATCTGAGATGGGATCCATGTATGAGAAAAAAGTATGGACTTTGATTGACTTGCCCGATGATCGGTGAGTCATTAAGAATAAATGGATCTTCAACAGGAAGACGTACGCTGATAGTAGTGTTACTATCTACAAAGCTCGAATTGTCGCAAAATGTTTTTGACAAGTTCAAGGTGTTGACTACGATAAGATTTTCTCACTCGTATCGATGCGTAAAAGTTTGTCTGAATCATGTTAGCAGTTGCCGCATTTTATGAAATCTGGCAAATGGATGTCAAACTATATTCCTTAATGGATTTCTTAAAGAAGAGTTGTATATGATGCAACTGGAAGGTTTTGTCGATCCTAGAGGTGCTAACAAAGTGAGCAAGCTCCAGCGATCCATCTATGGACTGGTGCAAGCATCTCAGAGTTGGATATATGCTTTGATAAAGTGATCAAAGCATATGGTTTTATACAGACTTGCGGTGAAGCCTGTATTTACAAACAAAGTGAGTGGGAGCACTACAACATTTCTGATAAGTATATGTGTATGACATATTGTTGATCGGAAATATTGTAGAATTTTCTAGATAGCATAAAGGAGTGTTTGAAAAGAGTTTTTCAAAGAAAGACCTCGATGAAGCTTCTTACACATTGAGCATCAAGATCTATAGATATAGATCAAGACGCTTGATAAGTTTTTTCAATGAGTACATACCTTGACAAGATTTTGAAGTAGTTCAAAATGGAACAGTCAAAGAAGGAGTTCTTGCCCATGTTGCAAGGTGTGAAATTGAGTAAAGACTCAAAACCCGAACACAGCAGAAAATAGAAAGAGAATGAAAAGTCATTCCCTATGCCTCAGTCATAGGTTCTATAAAGTATGCTATGCTATTTACCAGTCCTATTGTATACCTTAGCATAATTCTGGCAAGGGAGTACAATAGTGATCTAGGAGTAGATCACTGGACAACGGTCAAAATTATCCTTAGAGGACTAAGGAAAATTTCTCGGTTATGGAGGTGATAAAAGAGTTCGTCATAAAGAGTTACGTCAATGCAAGCTTTTTACATCGATCTGGATGACTCTAAGTCTCGATCTGGATACATATTGAAAGTGGGAGCAATTAGCTAGAGTAGCTCCATGCAGAGCATTATAGACATAGAAATTTGTGAAATACATACGGATCTGAATGTTGCAGACCCGTAGACTAAACTTCTCTCACAAGCAAAACATGATCACTCTTTGGGTGTTAATCACATAGCAATGTGAACTAGATTATTGACTCTAGTAAACCCTTTGGATATTAGTCACATGGAGATGTGAACTAATCACATAAAGATCTGAACTAGATTATTGACTCTAGTGCAAGTGGGAGACTGAAGGAAATATGCCCTAGAGGCAATAATAAAGTTATTATTTATTTCCTTATTTCATGATAAATGTTTATTATTCATGCTAGAATTGTATTAACCGGAAACATAATACATGTGTGAATACATAGATAAACAGAGTGTCACTAGTATGCCTCTACTTGACTAGCTCGTTGAATCAAAGATGGTTAAGTTTCCTAGCCATAGACATGAGTTGTCATTTGATTAACGGGATCACATCATTGGAGAATGATGTGATTGACTTGACCCATCCGTTAGCTTAGCATGATGATCGTTTAGTTTGTTGCTATTGCTTTCTTCATGACTTATACATGTTCCTATGACTATGAGATTATGCAACTCCCGAATACCGGAGGAACACTTTGTGTGCTACCAAACATCACAACGTAACTGGGTGATTATAAAGGTGCTCGACAGGTGTCTCCAATGGTACTTGCTGAGTTGGCATAGATCGAGATTAGGATTTGTCACTCTGATCGTTGGAGAGGTATCTCAGGGCCCTCTCAGTAATGCACATCACTATAAGCCTTGCAAGCAATGCAACTAATGAGTTAGTTGCAGGATAGTGCATTATGGAACGAGTAAAGAGACTTGCCGGTAACGAGATTGAACTAGGTATTGAGATACCGACGATCGAATCTCGGGCAAGTAATGAAGGAAATATGCCCTAGAGGCAATAATAAAGTTATTATTTATTTCCTTATTTCATGATAAATGTTTATTATTCATGCTAGAATTTTATTAACCGGAAACATAATACATGTGTGAATACATAGACAAACATAGTGTCACTAGTATGACTCTACTTGAATAGCTCGTTAATCAAAGATGGTTAAGTTTCCTAACCATAGACATGAGTTGTCATTTGATTAATGGGATCACATCATTAGGAGAATGATGTGATTGACTTGACCCATTCCGTTAGCTTAGCACTTGATCGTTTAGTATGTTGCTATTGCTTTCTTCATGACTTATACATGTTCCTATGACTATGAGATTATGCAACTCCCTTTTATCGGAGGAACACTTTGTGTGCTACCAAATGTCACAACGTAACTGGGTGATTATAAAGATGCTCTAGAGGTGTCTCCGAAGGTACTTGTTGAGTTGGCCTATTTCGAGATTAGGTTTGTCACTCCGATCATCGGAGAGGTATCTCTGGGCCCACTCGGTAATACACATCACTATGAGCCTTGCAAGCATTGTCACTAATGAGTTAGTTGCAGAATGATGTATTACGGAACGAGTAAAGAGACTTTCTAGTAACGAGATTGAACTAGGTATTGAGATACCGATGATCGAATCTCGGGCAAGTAACATACCGATGACAAAGGGAACAGCGTATGTTATTATGCGGTTTGACCGATAAAGTTCTTCGTAGAATATGTAGGTGCCCATATGAGCATCCAGGTTCCGCTATTGGTTATTGACCGGAGATGTGTCTCAGTCATGTCTACATAGTTCTTGAACCCGTAGGGTCCGCACGCTTAATGTTCGGTGACGATTTGTATTACGAGTTTATGTGTTTTGATGTACCGAAGGTAGTTCGGAGTGCCGGATGAGACCGGGGACATGACGAGGAGTCTCGAAATGGTCGCTACGTAAAGATCGATATGTTGTATGACTATATTCGGACATTGGAAAGGTTCTAAGTGATTCAGGTATTTTTCGGAGTACCGGAGAGGTACGGGAATTCGCCGGGGAGTATATGGGCCTTATTGGGCTTTAGGGGAAAGAGAGAGGAAAGGTTGCGCCCCCCCCCCAAAGCTTAGTCCGAATTGGACTAGAAGGAGGGGCGGCGCCCCCTCCTTCCTTCTCTTCTCTTTCCCTTTCCTTCTCTCCTAGTCTTACTACTCGGAAGGGCTCCTAGTTCTACTAGGAAAGAGGGAATCCTACTCCCGGTGGGAGTAGGACTCCCCTAGGGCGCGCCATAGAGAGGGTCGGCCCTCCCCCTCCTCCACTCCTTTATATACGGGGAGGGGGGCACCCCTTGGAGACAACAATTGATCATTGATGTCTTAGCCGTGTGCGGTGCCCCCCTCCATCATATCGTAACGGTGCTTAGATGAAGCCCTGCGTTGGTAGCATCATCATCACCGTCACCACGCCATCGTGCTGACGAAACTCTCTTGTGAAGCTTTGCTGGATCAGAGGTCGTGGGACGTCATTGAGTTGAACGTGTGCAGAACTCGGAGGTGCCGTGCGTTCGGTACTTGGATTGGTCGGATCGTGAAGACGTACGACTACATCAACCGCGTTGTGCTAACGCTTCCACATTCGGTCTACGAGGGTAGGTGGACACACTCTACCCTCTCGTTGTTATGCATCACCATGATCCTGTGTGTGCGTAGGGAAAATTTTGAAATTACTATGTTCCCCAACAAGTAACGTACCGATGACAAAGGGAACAACGTATGTTGTTATGCGGTTTGACCGATAAAGATCTTCATAGAATATGTAGGGACCAATATGAGCATCCAGGTTCCGCCATTGGTTATTGACCAGAGACGTGTCTCGGTCATGTCTACATAGTTCGAACTCGTAGGGTCTGCATGCTTAAAGTTATGTGACAATCGATATTATGAGTTTATGTGATTTGATGTACCGAAGGTAGTTCGGAGTCCCGGATGAGATCAGGGACATCACTAGGAGTCTCAAAATGGTCGAGACGTAAAGATCGATATATTGGATGACTATATTCAGATATCGGAAAGGTTCCGAGTGATTCGGGTATTTTTCGGAGTACTGGGGAGTTACGGGAATACGGGGAAGAAGTATTGGGCCTCATGGGCGAAGTGGTGGAAGAGAGGAGGCAGGGCGCGCGGCCCCCCTAGCCCAAACCGAATTGGACTAGGGGGCCGACCCCCCTTTCCTCATTTCCTCCCTCCCCTTCCTTCTTCCTCTCCTCCTTCCTTTCCTCCTCCTAGTAGGAGTAGGAAAGGGGAGTCCTACTCCTACTAGGAGGAGGACTCCTCCTCCTGGCGCGCCCTAGGAGGGCCGGCTGGCCTCCCCCGCTTTCTCCTTTATATACGGGGGCATGGGGCACCCTAGGACACACAAGTTGATCATTGATCTCTCCCAGCCGTGTGCGGTGCCCCCTCCACCATAATCCACCTCGGTCATACTGTAGCGGTGCTTAGGCGAAGCCCTGCGACGGTAGCTTCATCAACATCGTCACCACGCCGTCGTGCTGACAAAAATCTCCATCGACCTCTACTAGATCGTAAGTTCGCGGGACGTCACCGAGCTGAACGTGTGCTGAACACGGAGGTGCCGTACGTTCGGTACTGAGGATCGGTTGATCGTGAAGACGTACGACTACATCAACCGCGTTGTCATAACGCTTCCGCTTAACGGTCTATGAGGGTACATGGATAACACTCTCCCCTCTCGTTGCTATGCATCACCATGATCTTGCGTGTGCGTAGGAAAAATTTGAAATTATTACGTTCCCCAACAAGTAGTAGTACTAGTACTAGTAAACTTTGCGCTTGGTTGTTCACCTCTTCGGGAAGTTGAACAATAATAATACTAGTATAGTGTATGCTTCTGGCAATCTGACACCGAATTAACTGTTGCACGTCCACCGCCTGAGCGAGGGAGAGCTTGCATTAGTCAAAAGTTTCTCCTTGTCCTGCGAGCCACCGCGCGCAAGCTTCTCCCGTCCTGCAAGCTTCTCCTCATTCGGCAAGTTGACGGGACACAACAAAGTAATGCTAGTCCATACTGCCTCCTTCCCAGTTAATATGGATTAATTTCAAACGAGATAAATACACTGTCTGACACTGTATATTTGTAAAAATACGGTCAGTGGACTTCATAATACGCTCATTGCGCTCAATATATACATTTTCCGGTGTTTATACGGTCACTAGCTCACCCTGGCTGAGTATGTGTGTGCATTCACGTGTAGGTTGAGCACTTGATCGTGAACGTGTGTGTTCCGTCGTGTGCTCGGACATGCATGCATTAGGGCGTCGCGCGCATTTTTGCGTCCATGTGTACATGTGACTATTGCATGCATGCACGAGGTTGTAGTCCCTCACATTCACATGTTCATAAGTCAATGCTTTGTCAAAATGTTGCATGCAAGGTTTATCATTCGTTGTTCACGCATACATTCCTGATATTAATACGTTGGTAAAGAAAATTTCTTGAGGAAAACGAGCCCATGAATTGAGTACAAAGGGGACTAATAAGCCAGGACAGAGGGAGTACGAGTAGTGAACCGGAAGGAGGGAGTAGGTACTAGTAGTACAGTACTACGTAACAACGTGCAGCAACAAAATTCCTCTATGTGCATCATGTCTACGTGTCATGCAAGAAAATAGAGATAAGTACAAGTGAGACTCGGGAATGGTCATACACATAGGGGGAGTACGTGTAGGGGCCACTAAGGAGCAGTCATATTCAATGACTCGTACGCAATATGTTGGGGATATTACTACTGGGCGTAAACCGGCCTATCTGGGACGTGTTAACTTCATCAGTAGTTAATTATGTTAAAGCCCAAGAAGGCAGATGAGATCTCAAGGCCCATAGTCGGTTCAAGGCCTGTAGACGTAAACCGGCGTTGGTATTTAACTTGTATTATAAGTTAGGAATAAATAGAGACCAAACCGGACACATCTATGAGCCGGTATTGGGACTCTGTGGACTGATGGGCGTCACCCGTGTATATAAGGGGATGACCCGGCGGCGGTTCAAGGACAACAGACAACAACTCGAGACTTAGGCGAAGCTTGTTTGCTCCCTAGTCATAGAAACCCCATCAATTCCATCACAGCTAGACGTAGGCTTTTACCTTCATCGAAGGGGACGAACTAGTATAAACTCTCTTGCGTCCCTGTGTCCGCTTTAACCCCTTCAAGATAACCCGTCGTGATGGCTCCACGACTAAGTCCTTTCTCTAGGACATCTGCCGTGACAAAACCACGACAGTTGGCGCCCACCGTGGGGCTATCGCACGATGGTTTCAAGTTCTTGGAGGGCCGCTTTGAAGGACTCAAGGGCTACGCTGTGGGCCGGATGACTAAGAGTCGTCGCGGCAAGTTCTACATCGATGACGCAGGCTGGGGCCCCGAGGCCGGCTCAGTTGAGTACGGGTACTGGGTCCCCTTTGGTGGCATACACGTTTTCATCGGCAAGATCGGTGAACCGGGCCCTGAGCCGGACATCTGCACCGACCTCGTCGAAATGGCTCAGTGTGCGCGGTCCGCCCGGGTTAAACCGACCGTGAAGCGTGCCTTCGTGGGAGTCATCCATGGAGGAAGTTACGAGGATGGATCGGAATCTCGCGGCGAGACCGTCGTTTATTTCGGCAACGAGTCATCAACCGGAGAAACCGAATCTCTATATCAGCTACAAGATGGCCGGATTGGGGGCTGTTCCGATGGCGACAGTATTCCGGACCCCTCTAATCTGCCCAACCGAGTTGGAATATTCATGGCCGGCACACAAGCAGTGCTTCATTCTTCGACCGCTGCGCCAATAACCTCCGGTTCAGTAGCGGTGACAACTGCCGGGGCAGGAAGCTCTACACGCCCGTCGGCTCAAGTTCTATCAGATCTATTTGATGCATTGGCTGTGCTTATGGCAGAAGCTAATCCGGCGGATCAGGAAGTCCACAACGCGGAGATTGCGAAGGTGAAGGAACAGATCACCCAGGCCAAGGCGGACCTGGCAGCTGAGAGTGCCAGGATGACCACGGAGCGGGCCGCTTTAGACGCACAAGCCTACAGGCTCATGTTGGACCAGAACGCGTCGCATGAAGTCATGAAGAGGAAGTACTGATCCCGTTTGCCTTCGGCTTTCGAGGCCAGAGACCTTTTCAACACCCCAGGAGCAGGAACCAGCAATCTGCTCGAGGGAAACCAGCCAGAAGCTCCGGGGACCGGTGTGCCGGTTCAGCCCCGTCCGATGAATCCGCCTCGTCAAAACACTGTTATACCTCAGGCTGTTTCAACACCTCCGGGTCACTACTCCAACCCAATGGACAATCTTGTTGCCACTGCTGCACGGCTGGAGGCCATTCCAATTGAAGGCGACTTGCCGCAGGCGGTAGAGACACGACGGGTCAAGGAGCTTCTTAGGACAACTTTGGTCCAATAGTAAGCGTACTCCTATAGCCGCGACCGGATCCACTCGACCCCTCGTCCAAGCCGGAGCTATAGCAGGCGTATGGATGAACCAGCAGTGTCAAGTAATGAACGACGTGGAGCACCCCGCAGCAACAACCCGACGGGTGGTGCTGATAACGCTCAGGAAGTGGTGGACCGGGCCCGAGCGCGCAGGGAGGCCGAGTTAGCCGCACAGTATCAGGCTCGGCAGCTTACGCCGGTTCGTCCAACTATTTCGGTCGAACCCGGTGTTACTTCTAGCTCTTTGGGGGTGCCTTGCCTTGTCCCCGCTTTACGCAATGTGTGCCTGCCCAAGGATTTCAAGGGCCCGCACAAGGTACCAAATTACACGGCGGATCAACCCCCAAAGACATGGGTGGAGAGCTATGAGATGGCCATGGAGATGCTTGATGTGGATGATGCGGCATGTGCGAAGTACTTCACCATGATGCTTGAAGGAACGGCCTGCACTTGGTTAAAAAGCTTACCGGCCAATTCTATCAGTTCATGGGCCCAATTACGAGCCCGGTTTATCAGTAATTTCAAGGATACATGTAAGCAGCCCATGTTGATAGTAGACTTAGCTGCCTGTGTCCAGGAGGAAGGATAATCGACGACTCATTGGGTGCGCCGGGTCTCACAAGTGTTGCATTCATCAGACCGCATCAACGCTGACACCGCAGTCTTAACCCTAGAAGGCAACTGCCGGTTTGGGTCCCTAAAGCTGAAGTTGGGATGAATGAAGCGCCATTGCACCGACATGGGGATCCTCATGGCTGCTTTGGTAAAGTATGCTGATTCTGATAGTACCAAGGATCCCGAATCTGATGATGACAAGGCAGGGAAGGGAAAGAGGAACAACAACTCCAAAGGTCAGCAGCATCACTTGACAGGCAATGGTGGTGGAGGCAAGCGTAAAGCGGATGGTAACATGGACTTTGTGGCTAATACCAACGCGCAGGACAAGGGCCAGCGACGCAGGGGTAAACCGCCAAATCGCAGTGGGGCACCCAACCCTAACCCGGACCGCCTAAATTATCTACTGAGCCAGCCCTGTCCAAGACATGGAACGAAGGAGGTGCCAGCAAACCACCTTTGGAAGGATTGCTTCATTATGCAGGAGTTCAAGAATTCTAATGCTTTCCGGTATGATCACGGCTCCGGCGGTGGCTCAGGATCCGGGCCGGGTTACGATGGAGGAAATTCCGGTTCAGGATTTAATGGTAATCCGGGCGGACATAATAATTAAAATAATCAGAACAACCAGGGTGGTTACAACCAGCAGCAGCAACAGTCAGGTTACCAAAGCAACCCAAAGCAGTTGAATAGTGGGCAGTACCATGTCTTCACCACTAGCTTGGACAAGCGAGACCGGAAGGTTCAGAGGCGGGCAGTCAACTCTATTGAACTGGCCGTGCCCCGTTATTTACGCTGGTTTGAACAGCCAATCATATGGAGCAGAGAGGATCACCCTCCCCAGGTTGATAATCCGGATCAGTTGGCTCTGGTGGTGGCGCCTTAGGTGGGAGGTTACAAGTTCACCAAAGTGCTCATGGATGGAGGGAGCAGCATTAATATCTTGTACTATGAGACCTTCCGTCGTATGGGACTAACAGATAAAAATCTCAAACCGTCTAATACGGTGTTCCACGGTGTGGTAGCTGGCAAGTCAGCATATCCTGTTGGTAAGATAGCTCTAGAAGTGGCCTTTGGAGATGATCATGATTCCAGGTCGGAAACATTGACGTTTGAAGTGGTGAAAATCCAAAGTCCATATCACGCCCTGTTTGGGCGACCGGCCTACGCCAAGTTTATGGCACGGCCCTGTTATGTGTATTTGCAGCTCAAAATGCCGGGTCACAAGGGGACAATAAGGGTTCACGGAAGCCGTAAAATCGCTTTGGAGTGCGAGGAAGGAGATGCGGCCTACGTAGAGTCGGTTTGTGCCACCGAGGAGCTGAAATATTATAAGGACAATGTTGATCCGGCGGACATGACTCCATTAAAGAAGCCAACTACGGAGCATGATCTGGCCCTGAAGTTCAAATCCGCAGTAGAAACTAAGCTTGTTGACTTTGTACCTGGCAATTCATCCAAGCAGTTCAGCATCAGTGCCAACTTGGATCCGAAATAGGAAAGCGCGCTCATCGAGTTCATCCGTGAGAATCGGGGCATTTTTGCACGGAAGCCCTCTGACATGCCAGGTGTACCGAGGCAACTCGCTGAGCACACCCTTAATGTGGATCCTAAATACAAACCGGTGAAACAGTTTCTTCGCCGGTTTAACAAAGAAAGACGCAAGGCGATAGGAGAAGAGGTAGCCAGGCTCTTAGCGGCTGGCTTTATTGTTGAAGTTTTTCACCCTGAGTGGCTTGCCAATCCGGTGCTGGTCCTTAAGAAAAACGGCACCTGGCGCATGTGTGTGGATTATACAGATCTTAATAAGGCTTGTCCAGCAGATGCTTTTGCCCTCCCCCGTATTGATCAAATTATTGATGCTACGGCGGGTTGCCAGCGTTTAAGTTTTTTGGATGCATATTCTGGCTATCATCAGATCAAAATGGCAGTTAAGGACCAGGAGAAGACGACATTCATAACTCCCTTTGGAGCCTTCTGCTATGTGTCTATGCCCTTTGGGCTCAAGAGTGCCCAGGCAACTTATCAACAGTGTGTACAAAATTTTCTTCACAAACAAATTGGCCGTAATGTACACACTTACGTGGATGATATCGTGGTTAAGTCCAGGGAGAAGGAGACTTTGGTTGACAACTTGAAGGAAACCTTTGATAACCTGAGGACGTACAAGATGATGCTTAATCCGGCCAAGTGTGTCTTTGGTGTACCGGCAGGCAAGTTATTGGGTTTTCTGGTGTCCAACAGGGGAATTGAGGCTAATCCGGAGAAGATCACAGCCATCACCTCCCTGGCTAAACCGAAGTGTATTAATGATGTTCAACGCCTGGCAGGCCGGATTGCCACGTTAAGCCAGTTTATCAGCCGCCTTGGTGAGAAGGCAATCCCTTTGTATCAGATGTTGAAGAAGACGGATCAATTTGTCTGGAGTTCCGCTGCTGATGAAGCATTTGAGGACTTAAAGCGGCAATTGATCAATCCGCCTGTGCTCGCCGCTCCCATTGACAAGGAGCCATTACTGCTATATGTTGCTGCTAATGCTCATGCGGTCAGCGTGGCTATTGTGGTGGAGCGAAAGGAGGCAGGTAAGGAGCATCCGGTTCAACGTCCAGTCTATTATATCAGCGAGGTACTCATTGAGTCCAAGCAAAGGTATCCGCATTGGCAGAAGCTGGTGTATGGAGTTTTTATGGCAAGCCGTAAGCTTAAGCAATACTTCCAAGAGCACCCAATTACGGTGGTCAGTTCTGCTCCTTTGGGGGATATCATCCAGAACCGGGAAGCGACTGGCCGGATTGCCAAGTGGGCTATAGAGCTTGGGCCGCACGGATTGAAGTATGTGCCTCGGATGGCGGTTAAGTCTCAAGCACTTGTTGATTTCGTCAATGATTGGACGGAACTGCAAGCACCTGAAGAAAAGTCGGATCACACATATTGGACCATCCATTTTGATGGATCTAGGCAATTGGAAGGCTCGGGGGCTGGAGTCGTATTAACTTCCCCGCGAGGTGATAAGTTTTGTTATGTTCTCCGCTTAATGTTCCCTTGTACTAACAATGCAGCTGAGTATGAAGCCTTGCTCCATGGTCTCCGGATGGCTAAGGAGATGAATCTAAGTCGAGTTAAGTGCTTCGGTGACTCAGACCTCGTGGCTCAACAAGTATCTGGCACTTGGGATTCCAAGGACCCACTCATGGCAGCGTATCGTCGTGAGGTGGATATTGTTGCAGGTCACTTTAAAGGCTATCAGGTGGACCACGTGGACCGACAGAAGAATGAAGCGGCGGACGCTTTAAGCCGGCTGGGCTCTCAGCGCAAACCGGTCCCGCCCAATGTTTTTCTGGATGTACTGCACAACCCGTCGGTCAAGCTCCCTGGTGAAGCGGATTTGCCTATTCCTGATCCGGAGGCTCAATTGGTGGCAGCTCTTCATATCATTCCGGATTGGACACTTCCTTACCTGGCATACATGAACTGGGGCGAGTTACCAGATGATGAGATTCTGGCCCGATAGATAATCCGGCGGTCCAAGTCCATGACTATTGTCAATGGCGAGTTGCATCATTGCAGTGTATCAGGGGCGTTTCAACGCTGTGTGTCTCCTGAAGAAGGCTGTGAAATTTTGCATGAGATCCACGAAGGAGATTGTGGTCACCACGCCGGTTCAAAATCTTTGGTAGCTAAAGCGTTTCGCCATGGCTTCTATTAGTTAACTGCTCATGCTGATGCGGAGGATCTGGTCAGACGATGTGACGGTTGCCAAAAGTTTTCAAGACGTGCTCATGTGCCGGCTCAAGAATTGAGAATGATTCCAATTACTTGGCCATTTGCGACTTGGGGGCTGGATATGGTTGGGCCTTTCAAAAGGTCCAAAGATAAGAAGACCAACCTCCTGATGGCGGTTGACAAGTTTACAAAGTGGGTGGAAGCAGAACCTGTTAGCAAGTGTGATGCGGCCATGGCGGTTCAGTTCATCAAAAAAGTGATTTTCCGGTTTGGCTTTCCACACAGTATCATCACAGATAATGGTACCAATTTATCCAAGGGTGCCATGAAGGAGTTCTGCAAACGGGAGCACATCCGGCTGGACGTTTCATCAGTGGCACACCCACAGTCCAATGGTCAAGCAGAAAGGGCTAATCAAGAGATCTTGAGAGGAATCAAGCCCCGGCTTATGGTTCCTTTGCAGAGAATGCCAGGTTGTTGGGTAGAAGAGTTACCATCTGTGTTATGGAGCATCAATACTACACCCAACAGATCAATAGGATACACGCCGTTCTTCATGGTCTACGGAGCAGAGGCGGTTCTCCCAAGTGATATCCGTCATGATTCACCTCGTGTGGCGACTTATGTTGAAGCGGACAACGAGACAACACGACAAGATGCTTTGGACCTGTTGGATGAAGAACGTGACATAGTAGCCGCCCGCTCGGCGATTTATCAACAGGATCTTCGTCGTTATCACAGTCGCCGAGTCAGAACCAGAGCTTTTCAGGAAGGAGATTTGGTGCTTCGGCTCATCCAAGACCAGACTGATATGCATAAGCTATCCCCACCTTGGGAGGGACCTTTCGTGGTCAGTAAGAATCTGCACAATGGGTCATACTATCTGATCGATATTCGAGAGCATAAAGACTCACGTACATCAGAGGAAGAGACCAACAGGCCGTGGAACATAGCTCATCTTCGGCCTTACTATACCTGAGCCATTGGCTCTACTTATGTACATATTACAACGATGTATATATTATGATTAAATATAATAAACCAGAACCTCAGCTTAAGCGGGGTATCTGTTCTTTTACATCATGTGTGGTTACACGGAGTTGTTCTAAAGCGACCTTCGGTTTACCCCTTGAGTTAGCTTTCCAAAAGCATCATGTTATATCACTTGGGGGCTTGGTCGTGTTCGAACCAATGCAACACCTCTTGATAGGCGAGAGCCACCAGATCACTTGGGGACTTGGTCACGTCTGAACCAGTCACGCCTCTTGATTGGCCTAAGGCCACAGAATCACTTGGGGGCTTGGTCGAACCCGAACCATTGCCACGCCTCTTGATCGACATAAATGCCACGGTTTCATTTGGGGACCTGGCTGACTTGAATCATAGCTACATCTATCGGGAGCTTGGTCATGTCCGACCATGGTAACGCCATCTGATCGGCTCAAATAAGCCTATTTTTGCAAACGGTTTTATCATTGCCTTTGATTCACAATTTTCTTTGATAGATATTTCTTTATTTTTGTTGCGTTTTTAAACCGACAAAATTTTAAACCGGTTCACACTGTCAATTGACGGAACACGGTCCATTTTTAATCCGGAGACTATTTGCTCGGTTTGATTTTTTGTTAACATCCTATTAAGGAGTAATATGGTGCTTTATTATAACCCGGCACGGTTTACATGGTAAACCGGCATCATATATATACAGGAGCTGCTATCTCCTCCAACAGTGTGGGTTTATGAAACCTCCGTTTCAAGATTGGCTAAAGCCAAACTTCATGCCCAACGATGGCAGGTATCATGTATCTCAAAGATTTGATCATATGCTTACATTTCAGATATTTTGATTTCACATATGCAGACATCATACTCCGCCTGACGGTACAACCGCGGTGGCACTTTAAGATTTTTATATTGCAGAAAATACTTTGGAAAGTTCATCACCCAAAGGAAGAACAAGTTGCAGTAATTATGCACGAAGGCATATCAAAATCAAGAGTATCGGCTAGCCTATTACAAGGCAACATGGTGCCCAAAACAAGATCATTGTTTTTTTCAAAGGAGAAGCAGTTTAAACCAGCTTCCGGTTCAAGCTTGGTCACCAGCCTGGCCTGATGGTTGTGGGTCATCCCGCGCCGCTTCAACTTCAGTTTCTCTACCCAACGGCTGGAAATCAACAGTTGTCCAGTCGATTCCCATTAATGCTTGAAAGACAACTTCATCATGGATCAGCAACAATGGTTCAATATCGGGAGCGTAAGTATGCTTACGGATTGGAGGGATAAGATTTTCCGCTTCATGAATTGGTGCAGCTACTCGCTTGTTTTGATTGTCATATTGGGCTTGATAATGAGACAAGTCTGCTTCTTCAGCCAATTGACAAGCTAGCGGACGCACCTCCCGGTTTATTGCCCGCAGATCTGCTTTACTAAACTCTGACCCGTCTTCCTTCAAGCTGGGATAGCCCTGAGCCGCTTCAATAGGATCAAAATCCGGCACCCAAGCTTTTTCCCAGATTAAGGCATTGATCGCACCGGTTCGAGCAGCAGATTTCTTCAGCTCTTCAACCCGGGTAGGAAGCACCGACAGTTTCTGCAGAGTGTCCTAAATCAAAGTGGGCGCCGGCTTGTTGTGGGATGCAATACAGATGATCCGCTGTGCACCAGTGTACAGTTGTTCGATCAACGTATAGGCGGCTTTCAATTTCTTCCGCACATTGGACCCCAAATGACCAATGCGTGTCCCTGAAATATCACAAAGGGTTAACAAACCGGCAGCTCTGTAAGACGGCAGAATTAATTCAGAAATCAAACCGACTTACCAAAGATAGCAGTGGTCATGGCATGCACGTGCCGCTTTATGCTGGTCAGTTCATCCACCACCAGTTTTAGTGCAGCCTCAGCGTCTTCTGCTCGTTTGGTTAAAGTGGATTTTTCAGTAGCCCAATCCGCCCGCTCCTTCTTGAAATCCTTCTTAAGCTATTCCATGACGCCTAAGGCGCTGGTCAACTCCTCTTTTGCTTTTGAGGTTTCAGTCTATTGGGACTTCAGATTTTCTTGGAGATCGGCGATTTGGGTCTCTTTTGTCTTCAGCTCAGCCTGCATACAGACAATTATATGATTCAGCAAGCAGTGCAAGAATTGAAGCACCAACCACATAACAAGTTATGCACTTGACGCTTGGGGGCTAATGCCTATTTGATCTTCATATTTCACTTGATTATAAAGTCCCAAGCTCAATACAAGTATTCAACTTGGCACTTGGGGGCTAATGGCTATTTGTTCAAATAAGTTTTGATGCGGCGATATTAATTACTTAAGTCCCGGTTTAACTACACTAAGTTGAACCGGCCCTTGGGGGCTACATCAGCGAATTTCGAGGCATTAAGATTTATATTAGTAAATCCCGGTTTGAAAGAAGATTACAAACCGGTCCTTGGGGGCTAGGTGAGTCAGCAATAATTGAAGCATACAAGCAGGAAAGAGCATATGGAAGTTACCTCATATTTATCTTTCATCATGTTAACCAGACCGGCTTCATAGTCACGACTGGTATACAGCCAGTTCATATAGCCGGAATGGATGTCTTGGGCGTTCAGAGCAGCGTAAGTCGCCAGATCAACATTCCACTTGCCCTTGCCAAAGGCAGCAAATTCTTCCTTGGCAGTATGTTTAGACAAAGCGACAGGATTGCTTGGCTCTGTATGGCCAATGCCAGTAATAAAAACTTCATCATCCTTGGCGTCGCCGATTTGCATTGGGGCCATCAGTTTATCAGTAGACTTGGATGGACTGGTGGATTTCTCAATCCGGATGGGGCTTCTAGGCTGGTCAACAGGACCGGAGGTATCAACATGTCTCTCTTCAGTAATAAAATCATCATCTTGTGGTGGTGGGTCGTTTGGCACATCCTCACGAATGGCCGCTTCAGGGTTGAGTACTCTGTCCGGTTCAGGAATAGCATCTTCTTCAGCCGCTTTATCTAGGCGAGCCTTCTTGCTTGGCTTAGGCTTGGCCCTGAAAGGAGTAACAAAGGTCAGTATAGTATATGCTACAAAGTAATACACCAGAAGCATTATGATAAGTATGGCTTACCCAAGCACCATTTTGAGCGGCGGCAGCTGGGTAGCTGATGACTCGCCAGATGATGAATGGGAAGTGACCTAATAATCGGAGTCAGACGGATTAAGAGGTTGACGAAAACAGCCCATTTTAGGACAAGCACTGACAGGCAAATTAGAGACCTTTGAATGGCGTTTCCGAACCGGACTATTCGGTAAACCGGCGGAGGTAACTACCTGGCCACTATGCCGGGTCGTGCGGCGAGCTTCGTGCTGTTGGGTCTTCATAAGAAATTTGGGATCCAAGTAAGCAAGAGGATGAGAAAATTTAACCTTCCGGTTTGCCTGACGGATTTTTAGTGAAGGCAAAGGATCTAAATCGGAGGAAAGAATAATTACCTCTGCAACATCAGCATGACTGGCTTTGGCATCATCCTGACAAATATCATCATCAATAAGGCGCGTGAAAAATAAGCCTAGTGAATCAAGTTCTACCTCAAGGTCCGGGTTACCCACATCATCATCAGCGGCCGGATCAGAGGATGCAGTGGTTCTTTTCCTGTGGGTAGTCTTCTTCACAGCTTTAGTCTTTTGCCGGATTGATCTTTCCGGTTTGTCTGGTTTTTCTGGTTTCTCCTGCGGCAGTTTCTTGCTCGAAAACGGATCATTGCCCTGTTTAAACAGGCATTGATATTAAACAATGACCATATATATCAATAACAGGTTCAGAAAAAAGAACAATCAAACTCTTACAGCTGGCGGTTTATTGGTGGCACAGAAGGGAAGCAGGCCGGTTCGAGCACAGACGTGTTCCGGTTCATTCAGCATTTTATTCACAGCCTCTGTGATTTCTTCGTCGGTAAGCTGGATGTTAGCATGTCGCAATGGGTCATCAACACTGCCAGTATACTCGCACATCAAACCAGAGCGCTGACTAAGGGGCAGTATGCTCCACGATATCCAACAGCGAGCGAGATCAACTCCTGTTAAACCATTGGCCATGAAGGCTCTGAGCTTGGACAGTTGAGGAGCGTATTTTCTTCTCTCCTTGGCAGTCAACCTTTGCGGAAAGGGGTGTGTATTGCTAAGCCGCTCCGGACGAAAGCCAGGCAAAGGATTTTCACCAGCAGGGGAGGTGTCTTTGCAATAGAACCATGTTTGATTCCACTCTTTGGGGTGGCTGTGCAGCTTGGCGTGAGGGTATGTGACCTCTTTCTTTTCTGAAGCCACACCGCCCAATTCCATATTGGAACCGTCAGAAAACTCAGTACAGCGGTTTAGATGGAAACAGTCTCTGAACAACTCTACTGTGGGCTCCTCTTGAAAGAACACCTCACAGAGCACTTGGAAGTGACACATGTTTGTAACAGAGTTGGGACCAGTGTCTTGTGAGTGGAGTTGAAAATCGACTACAATGTCCCAGTAAAATTTAGAACCGGGCGGCTTAAAGCCCCGGGCTAAGTGATCTACGAAAACTACGACCTCTCCTTCTTGAGATGTGGGAGGGCATTCTTTGCCAGGGGCTCTCCAATGGATGGTGTTTTTGCTGCCTAAAGCGCCGATCAGGACTAAATTGTTCAGTTGAGTCTCTGTGATGCGAGAAGGAACCCAGTTGCACTCATATACTTGCTTGGCCATGATGAAATCTACAAGATAGGTAATTCCGGTTCAAGAATGCATTGATTAAAGTGCACTGGTATGTACAATGTTAAACCGGAGACAGCTCTATCTAAACCGGAGTTTTATGAAGCAACAGCATCAGGCGGTTCAACAAGGGGACTAATGGTATATACCGGTTTGGCAATTTTTCTATAAAGTTAAACCGTCATATCTAAGCATTGAAATAGTTGAGATTACAGATAGATAAGTGTATAGAAACAGATTTCACAAGATCTCTCTACAGCGACGGATCTGAAGCAAGTTCAGAAAAGAAGGAAAATATTCAAGGTTCAAAAAAGAACAGTACCGAATCGATGGGCAGAGATACATGTAGATCTATGGTCTTGAGGCATATAAGTAAAGGCGGATGCTAAGAACTACCGCTACATAGAGCAAAGGTTCACAGGTTCATCTAGGATCTATCATATGAGTACGAAGCAGACGATGAACTCTGAAGAACTTGGAAACCCTAGAACGGATCTACGGAGGAAAAGTGAAGAACTCACCGGAGCCGAGGAAGAAACAGAAGGTCACCGCGATGCTCTGGTACAGTCAGGGTGATGCAGCGGCCAAGGTTGGAGCAGAGGTCGTTGACGGCAGTGGAGTTCCGAAGCTGGACGACGCGAGGAAGACGAAGCAGAAGGGCACGAAGGGGAAAAAGAGATGACCCTTCGGTCCTATTTATAAGGCAAGGGACAGGAGTCAGGCGCGAAAATCAAGGGATCGTGGGTTTGGAAATAAAACTGTCGCCTTAATTGTCGGAGACCTATCAAAGAAAAAACAAAAAGGGGGTATCATGGATAATGTTCTTTATAACAGGTGACGTCACGCCGGTTTACAACGACCAGAGAAGATGACATCATGACGGTTCAACAAACTACAAGAAGATGTTGAAGGTGAATATTTTTGCTAAGGATTGACATGAACCTGTTCAAATCAATCTGGGGCCTAATGTTGGGTGTCGGTGTCAAAACCGGCGGATCTCGGGTAGGGGGTCCCGAACTGTGCGTCTAGGTCAGATGGTAACAGGAGATAGGGGACACTTTGTTTTACCCAAGTTCGGGCCCTCTCGATGGAGGTAAAACCCTACTCCTGCTTGATTAATATTGATGATATGGGTAGTACAAGAGTAGATCTACCACGAGATCAAGGAGGCTAAACCCTAGAAGCTAGCCTATGGTATGATTGTTGTGTATGGAGTTGATTGCCTACGGACTACAACCCTCCGGTTTATATAGACACCGGATAGGGTTAGGGTTACACAGAGTCAGTTACAATGGTAGGAGATCTTGAATATCCGCATCGCCAAGCTTGCCTTCCACGCCAAGGAAAGTCCCATCCGGACACGGGACGAAGTCTTCAATCTTGTATCTTCATAGTCCAGGAGTCCGGCTGATGGTATAGTCCGGCTACCCGAACACCCCCTATCCAGGACTCCCTCAGTAGCCCCTGAACCAGGCTTCAATGACGACGAGTCCGGCGCGCAAATTGTCTTCGACATTGCAAGGCGGGTTCCTTCTCCAAGTCCTTCATGGAAGATTTGTAAACACCAAGAGTAGTGTCTGTCTCTGTAAAATAAGTTTCCACATATTGCCATAGAGAGAATAACATTGACACAAATCAAATCTGCTGACGTATTCCGTAGTGCGTCATCACACTACGGCCAAGTCCTTTACTTGAATCGTTTTTACTTTTCCACCTCAGCATGTTTTGAGAGGCGGTTTCCTTGGCACGTCTTGTTAAAGCAGAGATCGTGTACCCTTATTACGGATTCTCATCAATACGGACATAGGTAACCCTAACCGCGCCATTTATCACGGCGCTTGGGAGGCAAGCGAGTTTTACTAGGCTGGCGGGGACGCACAACCGCATCCGCCCATATAAGGGGATAAGGATCCACCTTTTTACCTATGCCTTCTTCCTCCTTTGCCTGTCAATCTCCTGCGCACTCGAGCTCCAGCGCCCAAGTCCGCACTTCCCAGCTCTAACGCCGGAATGTATCCGAGCTCCAACGCCGGACTATGTATCCGAGCTCCAACGCCGGACTGTATCCGAGGTGTCGTAAATCACCTTGGTTCAAAGAAGTTTTGAAGAAGTTTAACCGAGCTTAATGCCGGAAATGCCCTCTATGGAGCCAGCCACTAGCGCCCGAGCTTTATGCCGGGCTGCTTCCGAGGTGGTGCACCACCCCAAATGTGGGCCGATTTTTGTGAATATATTTTTTTATTGACGCAATTTATTCTCTACCGAGATATTTAGCCAGTAGCCCTCACGGTGTGCGTCGGTCTAAAACCCGAGATGCACCCGAAGGATGACGTAAGACCGCTGATTCCAGTAGCCGCTGAGACTCAGGTTGATTTGCAAAATCGGCCTGAGGATCAAGTCCAAGCTCGGCAGAATACTTTGGGACACTAAAAGCAGCGTGCTCAGTCCTCGAGACTCAGGTTGGGTGCGGCCGACCAACCTGAGGATCAAAATCTCCTCGGAAACTATATTGCACATAAAATTTTCTGCATTGGACAAGCAATGCAGTAGCCCCTGAGACACTGGTCCGGTGGCAACACCAGATCAGGGGATCGATGTGCCCCTTTAATATTTGTAAATAATAAGCCCAAAGCCCAGTAGCCCCCGAGCCTTAATGCAAGCACGGGTGGCCGAATTAAGGATCAATATCCATAGTAAAATCACAAATTATGTGTAATGACTCTATGTATCCAATTTACTTTACGTCATGAATGCTCAGATCCGCATTGTACAAAACTTTGTTGACCGACCATCGGCTTCCACCTCCTCGGCCAGTAGCTGAGGAGTGTTTGTCCTACTTTATAGAGCTTTTATGAGGGCAGAGATTTACAACAAACAAGGCAATATGGCCATACGGTTTTATAAACAAAGGTACGCAAAGAGATATGTTATATTACTGTTTAATAGTAGAAATGTCTTCCAAAGAAAATAGTCCCGCTATCGGTTCCTTTCTTTGGGTTGTCATGCTAAGCATGATCATTAAACCTCAGCTCTAATGTAAGAGCAAAATATCGAGGATTTAGTTTGGGAGGCCAGTTAATAGCCCCCGATAGTGTTCGGCGACAGTCGAGGTCAAGCCATAAACACTTCGGCCAATGTTATGAATGGCCCGTCATAGTCATCGGATCACTGACCAGTTTACGCTTATTGTGACAGTCAGTTTTCGGCTTTCTCCACTAAGGTGCTTAACCATGTGAGCTGGAAGCACAATCGCAGTGGTTCTCCCTTTGCACGCCTAGCCGAACAAAACGGAGCGTAGGAAGCAAGTGCAGGAGCCGGGCAACCCAACTATTGACCGAAGACACAATTCGAAACCGATGCATATATAGCAATATCCGAGAATGTTTTTGCCGAATTCCTAAAGGTGTCCGGCGTTGCACTGTGAGACTAATGCTAGAAAAGCACAACTAGTTTAAAAGTGCCAAAAAGCTTGGAAAACCAAGAAACGTCAGTAAAAACATGACGTCCGAACAAGATCAAGTGTTCGGTGCCAATCCGAAAATTGGTCTTAGAAAAAAAGAAGTGCTTCTGTTGTGCTTTAACATGATACGTCCTATCTCAAGACTTCGAGCGGGTCAGCCTACGGCTTCAACCTCCTATCCCGAGGGCGGAGTACTTCTCATTAGGCCAGTTTAGCAAACTAAACTCTAGCGGCTTTGAGAGAGAAATTAGGCTCTCCGGCTGGTGACCGCACACTCGTGTCGAAAAAAGGAGTGATAAATAATAATAATAAAACTTTGCAACGACTAAGAAGAAGAACACTTATTATAAAACGGCTCAAATAAACTTAAGAGCCCCCAAGTGACTTGGGTAGAAGAATGATTGCATGTACCGAAGTACTTATATCATATCTATGTTCAACCAAACTTTAAACGCGTCTTAACCGACCGTCAGCTTCTCCCTCTTCGGTCAAGGACCGAAAAGTGTTATGTACTCCATCGGTCGAGAATATCGACGGTGTTTCCAATAACCAGGCAATCAGGCCATAAGGCTATAACAGACAAAGCGCGCTCAGGGAACTTATGCTATATTACTGCGAAGAGTAAGAAGCATCTTCGAAGAAAATAGTACCCCCACCGATACCTTTCTTCGGTGCTCATTGTTATTATGAGACTTGTGCAATAGATTTTTTGTACTCATGAGTTCCATTGCGTGCCGACCATCATTGAATAACTATAAGAGCGCTAGCTTTCAGCTTCACCCAGTCCGAGGTCCGGCTCGGGTGACCCGATCGTGACAATCGCAGAGGTGCTCCCTTTACTCCCTAGCCGAACAATCGGGAACGTAGGGGTAAACACAGGAGCGAGGCAACCCAGCTTGCAAATCGCTTAAGTCAATGTGGTGCATATTGTGGCGTAATACACGAACAAGGAACGAAGCCGTACAAGTATAATCATATGCAAGAGGAAAATCTTCATAAAGGAAGCCCCCAAGTGAATTGGGTCCTTGAATTTTTGTGTCACAAACAAAGTTTGGACAAATTTTTTTAGAAGCAACTTTTTTCCAAAAAAGTATAATGCTTGGTCGAACCGAACACAAGTTAAAAATTTAAAACTTTGAGCATGAAGGCAACTTAGCTGGTTAATGTGTTCGTTATTGATGACGTGGTCCGAGCTTGATGCGGGACAAGGTTCCATCCCCCAAGCTGGTCCTGAGGTGGCGGAGCGAAGAGTTCGACACGCCGAAGTGGTGACATAGCATGGTCAATGCAAACCGGCAGAGTGACACCGAAGTCCCCGGATCATTTTCCTGTGCATAAAAAATAGTGCAAACCGGAGATAATAGTAATAATGATAATTAAAAAAATGTGTTGCATAATAAATAATTGATGCAAAGTGAGGAATAGAAGAAATATGGCCTGGCGCCAAAGTCAATGTAGATGCAAGGCGTCGGCGTGATGTAGTAAAGGCGTGGCAAAGCCTGAATTCACAGGTCAGTCCGAGCTTCGGATGCGGCATTCGCCGGACTATGTACGGAGACTGACCGGACCACCATGCGACCGTCGTTAATGCGGCCATCATTTGATAGACATGTGCACACATGATGGACAAACCAGAGTAATAATTCCTTGGGAAAAAATGAACCCAAACAAGCAAAAAAATATTGAGGTTAATAGCACCTGGTTTATTTGTTGTAGCCATCCGAAGGAAGGTGATTCCCAAAATTGGGACTCGCTCTGCACACCCATTGCCTGACGGGCGATAAAACGATGGCATGGCAATGTTGGTAAAGGTTGACTCGCCGAGGCAAAGCCCTCGGCCCAGCTAACGTGACGGAGCTGGTCGGCTAGTGACGTCGAAGTGTCTGGAGTAGGTTGATGAAGAGATGGCGAAGCCCCCGGTCCAGCCGAGATGTCGAAGCCTCGATGTCAGCCGATGAGTCGAAGTAGGTCGGCGTGATGGACACCAGCTTGAAGAAGCAATAGTGCGGCCCTGTCAATGCAGGTCGTGACGTGGTCGATGCCGGCTTGATGAAGCGACCGTGCGGCGATGCCGGTATGCCCGCTCCGTGTAATCCGCGGGGCGGCGATGTTGGTGATGATTTATCCTTCACGATGCCGGACTCTTGTTCGGCTTGCCGAGATGATGATCCGAAGAGGTTGAGCTCGGCTCAACAAAGTGACGCCGTGTCTAGCGCAGGTCGGCAGCCGTGGAGTAATATTGCCGGACTGGTTTGACACCAGCATGATGTTGAAGATCATGTTCAAAAGATCTTACAGTTAGTGGGATGTGTTCGGGAACAAAACACAATACCCCATACAAAACTTCCTTTAAAAGGGATGTCCGAAATCCTGTTCATAAAAAAGATGAACTCGGGTCGGATTCGTTTTCGCGCAGAAAACAGATCCGAAAAGTGATGCACTAATCAGAAGGTTCCCGGAGTTTGGACGGTCGGATCGAGCCAAAATTTTGAGAGGTGGTAGATATAGGAATTCCGCAGCAGATCAATGGTTGGATCTTCCAAAGGACGTCCGAGCTAGAAGCTGGACACCACGCCCTAAACTCATCCAAATTCCCGTCCAGATTTGACAGGGCTCCGGTATATCGTGGATTGCCAGAGATTCCTCCATCGGAACTTGACGAAATTTTCCAGGGTTGTTGTAGACTCAATTCCGCACAATTCCACCAAAGCGATCGTCAAAGCGATACTCGAGGAGGTGGTGGTGGCAGATACGAGTTCGATGTCCAGAAAAACAGCACGGTCGCTTGAGGGCAATGTTGACGTTGAGCCCCCGAGCACCATAGATGATTCCTCCGTGATCTTGATAGAGATCGGAGTTGATGTTTGATGAAGGCCCTCGTCCGGACATGGTGATCCAAACATGGGGCGCGATTCTTGGTCGAACCAAGGTGACCAGTCGAGCTGGTGATGAAGGTGCCGAAGTCGCAGTTGATCTGTAGGCAAGCCATCGATCCTTTTGTCGATCACACAGTGGAACTCTCAATGAAAGCACCAATGTCGGTGTCAAAACCGGCGGATCTCGGGTAGGGGGTCCTGAACTGTGCGTCTAGGCCGGATGGTAACAGGAGACATGGGACACTTTGTTTTACCCAGGTTCGGGCCCTCTCGATGGAGGTAAAACCCTACTCCTGCTTGATTAATATTGATGATATGGGCAGTACAAGAGTAGATCTACCACGAGATCAAGGAGGCTAAACCCTAGAAGCTAGCCTATGGTATGATTGTTGTGTATGGAGTTGATTGCCTATGGACTACAACCCTCCAGTTTATATAGACACCGGATAGGGTTAGGGTTACATAGAGTCGGTTACAATGGTAGGAGATCTTGAATATCCGCATCGCCAAGCTTGCCTTCCACACCAAGGAAAGTCCCATCCGGACACGAGACAAAGTCTTCAATCTTGTATCTTCATAGTCCAGGAGTCCGGCTGAAGGTATAGTCCGGCTACCCGAACACCCCCTATCGAGGACTCCCTCATTGGGGATATTACTACTGGGCGTAAACCGGCCTATCTGGGCCGGGTTAACTTCATCAGTAGTTAATTATGTTAAAGCCCAAGAAGGCAGATGAGAGCTCAAGGCCCATAGTCGGTTCAAGGCCTGTAGCCGTAAACCAGCGTTGGTATTTAACTTGTATTATAAGTTAGGAATAAATAGAGACCAAACCGGACACATCTATGAGCCGGTATTGGGACTCTGTGGACCGACGGGCGTCACCTGTGTATATAAGGGGACGACCCGGCGGCGGTTCAAGGACAACAGACAACAACTCGAGACTTAGGCGAAGCTTGTTTGCTCCCTAGTCATCGAAACCCCATCAATTCCATCACAGCTAGACGTAGGCTTTTACCTTCATCGAAGGGGCCGAACTAGTATAAACTCTCTTGCGTCCCTGTGTCCGCTTTAACCCCTTCAAGCTAACCCGCCGCGATGGCTCCATGACTAAGTCCTTTCTCTAGGACATCTGCCGTGACAAAACCACGACACAATATAAAATGGTTGATATAGAGAGAAAAAGAAAACCACTATATATACACTAGCAGGAGCCTAAGCTACAAGCCTGCTTGCTTGGCTTGCTCTCTTCACAAGCATAGAATGACGGTGGCCACACTGCTGGTCACATATCCAGCCTGATCCCGCTGCAGGGGGAAGGGAACAATGTTCTGCGTAGACGCGGTCCACATCGGCGAAGGAGAAAACCCACAGTTGATGTGTCCCAATTGGGGGTCCCCGCGGTATGGGCTGATGCCGCCTCCCAACCGCCCTTCTAGCTACAGCCCAACGTCCCAGGTAGTACATCTTCCTTTTGGAGCTGGCTTGCTCCATTGCCGCAGCTCCCCACGTAGCTCCATCTCCATATCGATCTTTCTCTACTTCTACCGGCTTTTATTTGTGATAGTTTATGTCTCATGAACTAGTGCCAATACTATTATTCTAATCACACTTCTTCAATATCTTTGTCATCAGGGATGCTCAGCTCGATTTTAGTGGAACTGCACAAAAGCATTGTATGATCCGAGGGTGCCAGCCGCCTTTCCTTCGACATGTTCTACCTAGCTAGGAAATTAAATCATGTTTACGGTTTAGGGTTTAAGTCGTAGTGACCCCATCAGTAGTTTTTCTTTTGTACACGCTCTCACAACTTTTGTCTTTAGTTGTAAAGTAAATATTGGCTATGATCTGTGAATCATTGAGATGCATCAGCATGCGTGTTAGTTTTCCTTTGTATTTGATGGAATGTTGTAACAGGGCAACCTTGGAGTAGGAATGAAAATGGAGTGGAAAGTTTCCGTTTTTCCAGAGAAAAAATGGGAACGGAGAGAAACCAACATTTTGTTTTGTTGGACCGCGCCATCGAGCAAAATCAACATTTAAATCACGCCTGTCGCATTCGTGTCTCACCCTCCTCCACGGCTCCACCCCACATGGTCGCTCGGCATGCTACTCACCGCAAACCGAGTATATGTTAACTTTCCCGCCTGCTTGTCGATGGATCACTCCATGGAGTACTAGCACTAATGGAAGAGATTGACGAGTTGGGGGAGGACAGGTAGCTATAGCACGAACTCCCAAGAACTTTTTACATGCATGTTGTGGTCAGCTATTGCGACCTTTGAATGCCGAGTAGTCGCGTGCACCGGGAAGCGGCGCGGGTGACACTCTCTCGGTTGGTGCGCCGCTTAAATGCCGGTGCCAGTGAGAGGTCATGTCCACTTTGGCCGGGCATGAATGCGGCATTGACCGTTTCAGGCAGGAAGCACGCGTGGGTGATGAAGAGGGTTCGGGTTGGTCAGGAGCGGGCGTGGCAGCGGTCCGGACGCCCGCAAACAAGAGATGTTGTATGTTAATATTGTTGCGTATATAATTAACAACGTAAATAATGTGCCAGTTGGACAAATATGATTGGAGATGGAGATGGAATTTTACGTAAACACAGATATGCATGTCTATGTCTATGTGTGTGTGCGCGACGACTCTCGCGACCTGGAAGTGGGGGCGTGTTTTTTTGATCGAGTTTTCTTTCTTGGTACGTTAAAAATTGTCCGCCACTTTTCGTTTATTTTTTCTAGGAACGCGTGTATTCTATCTAAAACCACTGCTATGGAGAGATTTTTTACTCCATTGTATATATAGCCTCTTGTTTGATAGGGTTTCTCGTGTCTCGCTCTCTCACCCTCTCCATATCAAAACAAGATGATAGTGTCCACTCTATCTCTCTCCTCACCGGTGGTCATAGATCCGGCCAAATCCCGTCCGCTGCGGGAGGTGAGGAGGTGCAGTGTTGACGTTATCGCCGTCAGCGATGGAGGAAGCCGATGCGCACTATCCTCTGGGAGCTGGCGCTGGCGCGGACGAAGGTCGTCCACGCCCTTGTTCGCTGTCGTCGTGTGGGCATCTCGCCCGCCTAAGCGACATCTCGCCAGCCTGAGGTATAACTTCTTGTACTAGTCTAGCTCCCCAGGTCACTGCATGCGGGTTTTCTTCTATGCGACTACTCCCCGGCCCCCCATGTATAGTATCTAGGGTTCGTCGGCTGGTCCAACATCACCTACTATTATAGAGGAAATGCCACTCGAAAAGTTGTCCTGATTTATGCCTCGGTGGAGGTATACATGTTGTTTCGACAAAAAGTACATGGTGGTTGTGCGGTCATTGTCCATATGCTCCTATTGATGCTGCTAATCTAATACTATCACTGGTTAAATGAAGAAATGCTTTTTTCTCTGGTATCCTGGTTTAGAGCATCTCCAATAGCTTGTCTATATGGATGTCTATACTCGTTATCCATGACGTGAGGCCAAAACAGGCGCCCAACAACTTGTCTATATGGTCGTCCAAATATACACATCCTCTAAATGTCGTTGTTAATCTTGTGCCACTACCAAAACAAAGTAACAACACTATATCCCTTTTTTATATTTTTGCAAACAGCGATGCGTATCTCCATGCTCGGGCATGTCTTCCTCAACTTTAGTGGAACTGCACAAAATTGGATGGCCATTGTTGTTCCGCCTCACTGTCCTCTGCCACGTGGTTCTTCCTTCCTCGAGCTTGATTAATGAGAATAAACAAATCACAATGAGGATTTGTTGAAATTCGTAAGTGCCTCACCCAAACTTGATACCAAATGGATGATGCATCACCACGCTGACCTGTCGATGCTCATGGTTGCGCCTCATGGTTGCGTCGGCTGGTGAAGCCGATCGATTTTCCACGAAAAACAAGCTGCCTTCCATCAATGCTCTTTGCTTGTTACCCACAAAGATGATATCCTTCATCAGTTCACCTTGGTTGCGTTGGAGATGCAGTCGTCTTTCACGTTGGTGCAATTTTATCACACAATTGACTATGAACCAAATGTTTCCTGAAGAAGGATCGATGTTGGTACTAAGAGCATAAGTTTTGTATTGATTTCTAAGCCTTCTCACAACTTTGTCTTCAGCTCCCCTGTAATTTTATTTGTCCAGCTATTAACTTTGATTAAAAAATGGTGTGGACTAAAAACCCGGATGGACATAGTAGCCCTCCATTTTTATTTACTCTGCATATTAGATTTGACTGAAGTCTAACTTTGTAAAGTTTGACCAAGTTTAGGCCAAACACAACAAACCATAATTATTGAGAGAGGGCAAACTATACATACTCTCAATCCTTTCCGACAATTGAAATTAAAATTCTTTATTTGTACACACTCTCACACGTTTTCGATAATTTGGCGCATGTGTGGTTGTTCACTTAGACTAGTCACAGTGGGGAGTAACTTAGAGAGTAGTAACATGCATATGTTACTAGTCTATGTTACTACCTCCACAGTGGGTAGTAACATATGTGTTATGTCATGCCACTTCATTTATTAGGTTGAAGACTCATCTTTTCTTGATATATGCGATGTTACAGTAACTAGCTATGTTACCACATGTCTCTCTTTCTTCATTAATTACATGCCACATCATCTATTTTGCTTAGATAAGTGTGATGTTACCACCTATGTTACTCCCACTGTGGGTAGTCTTAATGGAGGGTAGTGTACCGCACGTGAAGGACAAGAAGTGTGACCAGGACGCGTGGATCGTTACTTCATCGGAAGTACTTAGTTTTCTTCACTGGTACGTTAAATAAAGAGTTTTGTTTCGTACTTACACAATTTAAAACGATTGTTATGGAGAGAATAAGAAAACCACTCCGCTATATATTAGTAGTATACACGAGTACTATATGGACGCGGCTTTATTGACTTAGTGCACCTCCCTTTGGGTGTATGACAGGTGGGCCCAAAATGTGGCTAGCCCACCTATCATACAGCCAATGGCAGGTGCAGTTAAGGCACTGGAGCTCCGTCCGTAATATAGTATATATGTAGTACACTATATAAGCTGGAGCCTCAGCGCTTGTTCGCTAGGGTTTGCATTCTCCACACCGTCGTCGCACTATATATATATATATATACACGCTGGAGGCTCATTATTCCTTTGCTAGGGTTTGCTATATACACAGTCTCTCACCCTCTTCACCAGATCTAAACAAGACTGCGTTGTGACCTCTGTCTCTCTCTCCCCCTCATAGCTGGTGAAGGAGGCGTCCGGATCCCGTCGCACCGGGAAGGGGAGGAGGTGCAACGTTCACTCTATCGCCTTCGGCGAGGGAGGCAATCCACTGCCGGCTGCGCTGTTCTCTTTCACCCAGCGCCTGTGCGGGAGGGCCACCGACCCCTTCTTCCTCGCTGCCGTATGTAGTATGGGCAGATCCGGCCTCCTACCGCACGCCTTGCCACATCCCAGCGACCCTAAGGTATAAGTTTCTTTGAAACCGTCATTGCTCTAGCTGCATGCGGATCTTTTTTGATTCTGTAGTCGAATCTAGGTCTTGGTTCAAAGAGGAAAGAAGGGTGCGGTGGAGTGGAGCATGAATCTAGGACATTGTTCAATGAGGAAAGGAGGGAGGGAAAGTAGTATAGACTGGCTATCCAGCCGCTTTGTTGGTCGAAAAGGGAAAAAGGGGGTAACCCAGTACACACATCTGTAAGGAACCAGTCTCTTTGTTGAAAAGGGAAAGAAACTGGGGGGTTGGGTAGTTTGTGCAGGACTAGATTTGCTGCCCTCGCATAGGAAAAACGTTCAAAGAGATCAAATATGGGACCAACACAGATATGCTGCTTGGCTACATACTCTGCATCACCCATTTATACGTGTGAACGCACATGGTGCTGGCATGTCCCATGTCCCAGACAACTATTTTGCTATTGTTAATCTAAGAATGCTGCTGGAAAATTGAAGCAATGCCACTGTTAAAAGTAAATTACATTCTTAATGAATGTTGTTTTAAGAGAATGTCTTTGTTAATATGAATCAATGCAACCGTTTTAGAAATGCTATTGTCCTACTTTGTTTTCCATCAAGATAAGTTAGATGCTTCTTTTTGTCGCCGTTTGTTTCATCCTCCTTTATTGGCCAGTAATTGTTTCTATTTTGCCTCTGTTAAAATAGGGATATCTATTCAACTTGTTGCTATAGCAAACTCAAACGTCACACCGGCGACTTTTCTTGATTTCAGTGCAACTGCACAAAACGAGATTGGATTTCCTATTTGTGTTGGCAGATTCGTAGGTGATCTTGTGTGCATCATGACAGGTTGGTACTTGCCTTCATCCACATGATCGTGCAGTGTGTTTTGAGATGTTGTGCTACTTGTATTGGTACTGTTTTAAATAAATGTTGAATTGAAGCTATTGTATTGCTCTCTTTTCACATTAAGTAGTGAACAAAAATGGTACCAACCCAGACATGATGCTTGTTGCTTTGTTACAACAAACTCTGCATCACCCCCTTTATAAGTAGATGGAAGCACATGGTGTTGTTGCGCCCACTCTCCCCTGGAACTGTTTATGCTTTTTCTTAATCTAATGCCGCTAGTAAAATTAAGCAATGCCACTCTCAGAATTAACTACTGAACTATTTTAAGATAATTTCTCTAGTAATATGAATCAATGCATCCGTTTCAGAAATGGTACTGTCCTATACTTTGTTTTCCATCAAGATAAGGTAGATGCTTCTTTTTGTGGCAGCATGTTTCATCCTCCTTTATTGGCCAGTAATTGTTTCCTTTTTTGCCTCTGTTAAAACAGGGATATCTATTCAACTTGTTGCTATAGCAAACTTAAATGTCACACCAGCGACTTTGCTTGATTTCAGTGCAACTGCACAAAACGAGAGTGGATTTCCTATTCGTGTTGGCAGATTCATATTTTATCTTTGTCGTCTCATGAAAGGTCAGTACAGGCTTTCATCCACATGATGCTGCAGTGTGCTTTGAGATGTTGTGCTACTTGTATTGGTATTGTTTTGGATAAATGTTGAATTAAAGCTATTGAACTGCTGTCTTTTACCATTAAGTGGGCAAAAATTGTTCCAACCCATATATGATGCTTGTTGCTTTGTTACAACAAACTTTGCATCACCCCCTTTATATGTAGATGGAAGCACATGGTGTTGTTGTGCCCACTCTCCCCTGAAACTGTTTATGATTTTTCTTAATCTAATTTTGCTGGTAAAATTAAGCAATGCCACTCTCAGAATTAACTACTGAACAATTTTAAGAGAATTTCTGTGTTAATATGAATCAATGCAACCATTTTAGAAATGCTACTGTCCTATACTTTGTTTTCCATCAAGATAAGGTAGATGCTTGTTTTTGTGGTCGCATCTTTCATCCTCCTTTATTGGCCAGTAATTGTTTCCTTTTTTGCCTCTTAAAACAGGGATATCTATTCAACTTGTTGTTATAGAAAACTTAAATGTCACACCGGCAACTTTGCTTGATTTCAGTGTAACTACACAAAACGAGATTGCATTTCCTATTCGTGTTGGTAGATTCGTATTTTATGTTGGTCGTATAATGAAAGGTCAGTACAGGCCTTCATCCACATGATTGTGCAGTGTGCTTTGAGATGTTGTGCTACTTGTATTGGTACTGTTTTTAAATAAATGATGAATTGAAGCTATTTTATTACTGTCTTTTCTCATTAAGTAGTGAACAAAAATGGGACCAACCCAGACATGATGCTTGTTGCTTTGTTACAACAAACTCTGCATCACCCCCTTTATAAGTAGATGGAAGCACATGTTGTCGTTGTGCCCAGT
Source organism: Triticum dicoccoides (assembly GCF_002162155.2). Taxonomy (NCBI): domain Eukaryota; kingdom Viridiplantae; phylum Streptophyta; class Magnoliopsida; order Poales; family Poaceae; genus Triticum; species Triticum dicoccoides. The sequence goes on from NC_041392.1 coordinate 169,158,968, forward strand.
CTCCCCTGGAACTGTTTATACTTTTTGTTAATCTAATGCCACTGGTAAAATTAAGCAATGCCACTCTCAGAATTAACTACTGAATCTTAGTTCAAAACTGCAACACTTGTTAGGGATTGGCGGGATTACCATTTTTGTGGCTGCATGTTTCATCCTCCTTTATTGGGCAGTAATTGATTCTTTTTTGCCTCTGTTAAAACAGGGATATCTATTCAACTTGTTGCTATTGCGACATTTTGCTTCGCTTAATTTTGGTGGAACTGCACAAAAGGAGACCAGATTTCCATATATGTGTTGAGATCTCTTTTAGGTCTTCCTCACGAGTTGTTTCAAATCTTGGTCTTGAAAGGTCAGTACCGACTTTCCTCAGAATTAACTACTGAATCTTAGTTCAAAACTGCAACACTTGTTAGGGATCGGCGGGAGTACCATTTCTGTTAGGGATCGGCCGGAGTACATGTTTAAGAAATGTATTGTTCAGATAATGTCTCTGTTATTATATATCAGTTACAGTGTTTTACAAATGGTACTATCCTGCTTTGTAGCTATTTCTACATGTTTAACCAAGGTATTGTTAAGATAATGTCTCTGTTAAAATGAATCAGTCGCATTGTTTTAGGAATGGTACTTTTCTGCTTTGTCGGTCTTTATACATGTTGAAACAAGGCATTGTTAAGATAATGGCTTAGTTAATATCAATGAATCACACTGATTGAGATTGCTACTCTCCTGCTTTGTTTCCCATTAAGATAAGGTAGATCAGTAGATTTTTTCTTCTGGGAGTACAAGTCATCAGCCGTTATTTCTCTATAATTATTTCCCTTATACCTATTGTTGCTTACTGGGATATCAAAATTAAAGCTCGGTTTTATTCCGACTTTGATTTTAGTTGAACTGCACAAAAGGAGCCAATGTGTCTAAGGCAAACTGCTGCATTAGTGGGTCCAGTTGGTCTTACCACCTTGTAGAAAGAAGCAGTCACTGTTTGTGCTACATTTCACAAGGAATGACCGAGAAGCTTTACAGAGTATTAGTAGACGCTGGTGACATGACTAGTCTGCAGAGAGCATAGGAAACTCTACAACACGTGGAGTGCACTGGGAAAAAAGTGCCCAAACAAGTACAAGAAGCCAGGACAGGACTCCAAATCTGTCAATGTCATTCTAAGCAACAATGATGGGGCATCTGGGTATGGTAATCTGTTTACCGTACTTTCAGTTTATTAGTCCACCAATTGGTGGGTTGACACTAGGGCCAATATTCATGTGTGTGCTGATGTGTCTTTGTTTTCTTGCAGCATATAAATACGAAATCCACAGGGATGCTCAGCTTGATTTTAGTGGAACTGCACAAAATGTTTAGATGGTTTGTGTCCTCCATAATACTTCATCATGCACAATACATCGAATGGTTTTCTAATCATTCGTCGTCACCTTGAGCCACCGAACTATATGTTTGAATGGAGCTGCCAGTGTCAGCCATTAAGAAGGGTAAGAAGAAAGACAACAGGAGAGATGGCTGCTTTACTTGTGGTTCAGAGGAACACTGGGCAAACAAGTGCCCAAACAAGTACCAAGAAGCCAGGACAGGAATCCAAGTCTCTCAATTTCACTCTAAGAAACAATGATGGGGCATATGGGTATGGTAATATGTTCACTGTACTTTTAGTTTGTTAGTCCACCGATTGGTGGGTTGACACTGGGGCCAATATTCATGTGTGTGCTGATGTGTCTTTGTTTTCTGGCAGCATATAAATACGAAATCCATAGGGATGCTCAGCTTGATTTTAGTGGAACTACACAAAATGTTCAGATGGTTCCTGTCCTCCATAATACTTCATCATGCACAATACGTCGAATGGTTCTCTAATCATTCATCGTCACCTTTAGCCACCGGACTATCAGATGACAAACTGATGATAAACCCCGCCCGTTCCACAATCATAGGCATTACATATTTTGAATGGGAAAAGCTTGTCAAAGTTTAATCATTGATGTTAGCAAGAAGACATTAGTTTAATATATTGGAATTGGAAAACCATGTCAATTTTTGCTCATTGATGTTAGCCAGAAGACATGCATTTGATATTTTTGAGTGGGACTCCCTTTGCTGTGAGCAACGTCCATCATTTTTTCCTATTCCTATCTTCAGTTCAGAAGTAAATATTTACTCTGTTGAGATGCATAGTCACATGAATGTTGACTTATGTAAGGTATTTTAAGAGTTTGTTCTGAATGTTTTCCATGTAATGATAGGTGTCGGTGTCAAAACCGGCGGATCTCGGGTAGGGGGTCCTGAACTGTGCGTCTAAGACGGATGGTAACAGGAGGCAGGGGACACGATGTTTTACCCAGGTTCGGGCCCTCTTGATGGAGGTAAAACCCTACGTCCTGCTTGATTTATTCTTGATGATATGAGTATTACAAGAGTTGATCTACCACGAGATCAGAGAGGCTAAACCCTAGAAGCTAGCCTATGGTATGATGGTATGTTGTCCTACGGACTAAAACCCTCTGGTTTATATAGACACCGGAGGGGGCTAGGGTTACACAAGGTCGGTTACAAAGGAGGAGATATTCATATCCGTACTGCCTAGCTTGCCTTCCACGCCAAGTAGAGTCCCATCCGGACACGAGACGAAGTCTTCAATCTTGTATCTTCATAGTCCAACAGTCCGGCCAAAGGATATAGTCCAGCTGTCCGGAGACCCCCTAAACCAGGACTCCCTCAGTAGCCCCTGAACCAGGCTTCAATGATGATGAGTCCGGTGCGCAGTGTTGTATTCAGCATTGCAAGGCGGGTTCCTCCTCCGAATACACCACAGAAGAATTTGAATACAAGGATAGTGTCCGACCCTGCAAAATAAGTTCCACATACCACCGTAGAGAGAATAATATTTCCGCAAATCTAATCTGCTGACACGTTTTGGAAACATGACATCATGCCATGGCTCGGTGATTATTCAAACGGTTTTTGTTTAACCAGCCCCGCACATAACGCGAGGCAGTTTCTTGACATGTCTTGTCAAAGCAGAGATTGTGTCCCCCTTATTACGAGATTCTCATCAATACGGGCATGGGTAACCCAACCGTGCCACCAATTATGGCGCTTGGGGGATAAGCAAGTTTTACCAGGCTAGTGGGGGTGCATAGTTTCGGCCGCCCTTATAAAGGGATAAGGTTTAACCTTTCTCTACCCATGCCTTCTTCCTCCTTGCTCATCCATTCTTGCGCACTCGAGCTCCAACGCCCAAGTCCACATCCTTCCTCTCAAGCTTCTCCAAACATGTCCGGAGCGGGAGGCAAATGGATGGCTTCCTCCGTTACGGAGGGACACATCAAGAAGCTGCGCGGAGCCGGATACTTAGCCGCGAATATCGCGCATCGGCTGCCCGCTGTGGGGCAGATTGTTCCTACCCCGGAACCTCACGAGAGGGTAGTTTTCCTCCACCACTTCCTCCGCAGACTGGGGTTTCCCCTCCATCCATTCGTCCACGGTCTCATGTTCTACTACGGGCTGCACTTCCATGATCTGGCCCCGAACTTCATCCTCAACATTTCGACGTTCATCATCGTGTGTGAAGCTTTCCTCCACATCCGGCCCCACTTCGATCTGTGGTTAAAGACCTTCAATATCGAGCCGAAAGTGGTGGGAGGCCAACAAGTGGAATGCGGCGGAGCCATGGTGGGCAAGATGCCCAATGTTACATGGCTTGAAGGCTCCTTCGTGGAGACCATAAAGGGGTGGCAATCGGCGTTGATCTACATCACCGAGCCGCGCAACACCAACTGGGTGGTGGCCGCTGAGTTTCGATCCGGAATCCCCACGCGGCTCACCTCCTGGAAAGAGAAGGGCCCATCCTAGGGCTCATGCTTGTCAACATAGTCCAGGTCATGCTCTTCCGCCGGATCGTCCCGTGTCAACAACGGTATTTCAACTTGTGGGAGTTCGACCCGGCCCAGCACCAGACTCTGAGCGAGCTCTACGATACGACGCACAAGGACGTTTGGAGGGTGCTGTTCAAGGGCGTCGAGGTTCCTCCCTCTCTCACCGAGGACCGCGGGCTAAGCGCGAAGCGCCTAGCGCATTCGGTGAGTTCTATACATCCGGTAGGATATGTATTTCCCCTAGCTTAACCATGTGCGGGGTCTGAGCTCCATGCCTTTCACAGGAATGGGTGGAGACGTCGGAGCAGATTAACTGTCCGGCCCCTCTGCCCGAAGACACTGCGGACGCTCTCCTGACGGAGATGCTGACTCCGGCTCCTTACAAGGTGCCGGAGAAGACCAAGAATGCCAAGGGAAGCCAAAAGAGTTCCCGACGCCGGGTGGTATCGGACTCATCGTCCGATAACTTTGCGACGCACTCCTCCCCGAAGACGAGGAGGAAGATGAAGACGCTCCCCCTTCAGTTGGGGGAGACAAGAAAAGGAAGGCCGCCCCGACCGGGGGGGTGAAGGGTCCAAGAAGGGGAGGACCCTCCTTCTGGACTACCCCACCACCTCCGCTGAAGGCGAAGACGAGTGGCTGCTCAGGGTCAAGCCCCTGGCGAAGTCGTAAGTATTCGGATACCAGAGTAACTCATGGCATACGTTTCTCGCACTGCTTCCCCTAACGCCGAATATGATTATGCAGACCGCCCCAAGCCCATATCAACGTATCTTCGTCGGGCGACTCCTTGGACTCATCGGATATGGATAGCGATCCACTTCCGACCGCCATCTCCCCTTGCCCTATGGACAATGTCGAGGTATTGTCTCAAGCGGCACCGGGTCGAGGGGAGACAATCCCGAAGGCGCCTCAAGGCGACCTTCCGGACTCCAGGAGCAGAGGGAGGGAGGCTCCCGAGGGCTCCGAGTTCGGTCTTCAGCCGAACACCGCGTCGGAACCTCCAGTGGTTCCGGACTCAAGCAGGCGGCCTCCTTCCAAAAGGGGCAAGACGCCTGGCCGGTGACCTCTGTCCATCCAGAGGCACCGGACAATCTGCTGGGAGCACTTCGCAGCGCTTCCATCAATGAAGAGCACCGCACTATTATGAGTGCGGTGATCCAGAAGGTTCAGTCCGCCAAGAGCGGACTGACTGAAGCCTGTGCCAGCCTTCTAACAGGCTTTGAGGTAAGTATTTGAAATATAGGAAAAATATTACCACATAGACAGTAGCCCCTGATGCTCTGTTTGGTGTTCAAAAAGAAAAGCCGAATAGAGGATCAACTAATATCTGCAGGAGTCTAATATAAGTATGTCTATATGCATATGCAGGCTTCGCTGCTGACCTCTGCCGCACTGACTGCGGAGGTCGCCGTACTGAAGCAGGACCTCGAAGGGTCCAAGAAAGAGCTCGGCCTTGCCAAGAGGCAGCTCGAGGAGAACAAAGGTAAGTAGTACCTAGTCTATGGATATATATAAAAAGAATGTGATTGCAAAATGACGGGATCATCATAAATTTGCCAGGGGCAACGACCGAGGTGGTGACCCTGAAGCAAGCGCTATCCGAGGCCGAAAACAAAGCGGCCAAGGAGCGCACCAAGCGGGAAAAACAAGAGGCACGGGTGGGCGAGGTGCAGCAAGAGCTCCACGCTCTCGTGACGAAGCACGAGGCGTTGGAGCTTGACTTGAGGACGCGAGAGTCCGAGCTTGCCGCGGCCCTTGAGAGTGCAAAGAGTGCCAAGGCTGAAGCCCAAAAGGCTCTCTAGGAGATTGATGCGATGAAGAAGATAGTAGCGGGTAAGGCATTCTATATGCAAAGCAAGCATGTGAAAGTAAACTACTTGTTACTTACCCGAATCCGGAGCTCTCCAGGAGCATTCGCAGATTTGCCCCGCAGCGTGTCGGATGCCGCACAGTTTTACCAGGCCGAGGAGGGAAGCTCAACGGAGAAGCTGTTCTGGTCTCAGTATACTGGGACCGAACACCCGATGCCTCTGAGCGACCAGCTGAAGCAACTGGTCGAGCTGCACAAGGCGGCCGAGCAGGCCATGAAGGGCTTTATAGTCCGGATGTGGCCTGGCGACGCCCTTCCCACCAGCTATTTCGGCCTGGTGAGGCGGCTTGTGGATGCCTGCCCACGGCTGGAAGTCATTAAGCGGTCCGTCTGCATCGAAGGTGCACGCCGGGCTTTCGCACGTGTCAAGGTGCAATGGGCCAAGATGGATGCCGTGAAGCTGGTGAAGGAAGGGCCGCCTGCGGGCAAGGAGCATCGCCACCCCGAGATGTACTATGAGGGTGTCCTGAAGGGTGCCCGTTGATGAAGCTATGTACCTAGGGTAGGGTCACGGACCTGTCCTAACTGCCCTACCCAAGGACACCTCTAGAATAAATCACCTTTCAATCGACTTGGAGGTGTTCCACTCGACAGACTCGAAGACATTCGACCAAGAAGCAATTACTCGACCAAGATCCAACCACTCGACGGCCAGGAGACCTTAAGTCACTCCGCACACTAACGGTCGGTCATTAAGTAGCTTTTATGGTCATCATAGCACTTTATTACTAGCGTTATCAGTAACGCCCTACCTTAATATACATTGAACCCTTCGTAACGTGGGCTGGCCGGGGTCCTAGCGCACTCTATATAAGCCACCCCCTCCTCCGAGACAAGGGTTCGCACCTCTGTAACTCATACACACATAATCTAGTCGACCGCCTCCGGGCTCCGAGACATAGGGCTTTTACTTCTTCCGAGAAGGGCCTGAACTCGTAAACCTTGCGTCCTTACAACCTCTCCATAGCTAAGACCTCGCCTCTCCATACTTACCCCCCTACATCACTGTCAGAGTTAGAACCACGACAGTTGGCGCCCACCGTGGGGCTAGGAGTCTTAGCGCCTAGTTTGAGAAGTTGCGATTTTTTCCGATCTCCTTGATCATGGTTTCGAGCGGAGCTTTGGTGGAGGGCCGCGAGATCCGTCTTGGCGCGCTCACGTTCATCGCCGACGTCTCCGCTTGGCTTCAGGAGGCTCCACTCGACGTCGACGCGCTCCCCGTCCGCGGGGCGATGCACTTTCGCGCATGCGTCCATGGTGTCCTCCTGCGGCAGCCGTCGACCCAGTATCGGTCGGCTCCCGTGGCATCTCCCCGCCCTGTTTCTCGCCGGCACAAGCGCTCCGGTCGGTCGAGGCTTCAGAGGTGGGTGAGGCATGCGGTGGCCCGCCAGTCGGCCACCCCACAAGTCGCGGCAATCGAGCCCGACGAATCCCTCTACAGCCTGTTCGACCTGTCGACTGGCTCCACAGAGACCGCATCCGAATGCGACAACAGTGACCCAGCTACAGAGGTTCTGGTGATCGATGGGCCACACAGTCCTCCCGGTTTCCCCCGCGCTGACGGAGGCGCGGATGGGGGCGACCCGTCGCGTCCTCACGAGGAGTATCTCCCCGAGCCTCTCACGTTGTTGCAGCGGGAGGAACTTCGCCGCCGGAACATGGATGCACTCCACACTCCTATCATTGGAGAAACCCTCGAGGCCCGAGCCTTGGAGGACGCGCGCTTGGCTAACTTCGCCGAGCGCACTCGACTGGAGAATCTCCAGCGAATACTCAACGAGCGAGTGCGTCAATGGGCTCCAGAATCCAGTCGACGTCAACTCTTTCCGCCCCTGCAGGTATATCATACTCCGATTCAGAATTTGGCGGCTACGGCCCGTATAGCAGAGTCAATTCAGCCCTCCCAGTCAGAGGCTGGCAGAGGCTTGTTGCAAATCAGAGCGTTGGTCCGGGCAGCGGGAGACCAGAATTCCGCTGTTTCTCAGTCGCGGAACAGGATCCACAGTCGATCCGTTGCAGCGGATACAGTCCAGTCGGCTCATAGCCCAAGATCGCCTCCGAGGCATGAGGGACGTGGAGATCGGCGTGATCAGTACAGAAGGAATGAGTAGTATGATCACCGATTCGATCGTGATGATCGGCGTCGAGTGCCAACCCCTCCCCCGAGGAGTGGATCATATGTGCCTCGACAGCAGGTGGACAGACGCCCTCATAGTGTTGGGCGGAGAATTCCAGTCGACCCCAGGGAACCAGGCTTTGATGCGAGATCCATTCTCGTTCAAGGTTTGGTTGACAGGAATAGAGCTCACAGAGAAGGCCACGACAGAGATGCGCCTACCAGTAGCAGAGTACATGTTTCGGGGCCGGAGTGTTTCAGTCGAGCCATCAGAGCCGCTGTAATTCCTCCCGACTTCAGGTTGGCGACTGGAGTTAGTAAGTTCACCGGTGAGTCCAAGCCCGATACTTGGCTCGAAGATTACCGAGTGGCTATCCAGATTGACGGTGGGAACGATGAGGTAGCCATGAAGCACCTGCCTCTCATGTTAGAAGGCTCGGCCAGAGCGTGGCTGAATCAGTTAGCACCCAACAGCATTTACACTTGGGAGGATCTCTCCCGAGTGTTTGTCACCACATTTGAAGGAACATGCAAGCGACCTGCAGGCCTTACGGAATTGCAGTCTTGCGTGCAGAAACCGAATGGAACTCTGAGGGATTACATCCAGGGGTGGATCACATTGCATCACACAGTTGAAAATGTACCAGATCATCAAGCAGTTTGTGCCTTTAAAGAAGGCGTTAAGTACAGACAATTGAATCTAAAGTTCGGTCGAACCGGAGAGATGTCTCTGAATCTGATGATGGAGATTGCCACCAAATACGCTAATGTTGAAGATGAGGATCGACTCCGGAGTGGCAAGCATAAAGCAGTCGCCCAGGAAACCGGAGGAAATTCCAGTCGGAAACAGAAGCGGAAAGCCGAGCCAGCCGCTCCTGAGGAGGCCCTGGCCGTAACCCAGGGAAAATTTAAGGGAAAACCCAAAGGACCTTGGAACCCCAAGAAAGTTAAAGACCAAGATGGAAATGATGTTTTGGATCTACCGTGTCACATCCACACCAAGAAAGATGAAGAGGGTAAACTCATTTACCCAAAGCATACCACTCGACAGTGTCGGCTTCTGATCCAGCAGTTTCAGGGCAAGTAGTCCAAAGATAAGGAAAAGGAGTCGGACAAAGCTGAGGACAAGGAAGATAGTGATGATGGGTACCCACAGGTCAATTCCACCTTGATGATTTTTGCTGATGTTGAGAGCAAAAGTCGACTGAAGGTAATTAACCGTGAGGTAAATATGGTTGCTCCAGCAACACCCAATTATCTGAAGTGGTCCCAGACTGCCATCACATTCGACTAGTCTGATCACCCTACGCACATTGCCACCCCTGGGAGGCAAGCTCTGGTGGTCGACCCAGTTGTCGAAGGCACTCGACTGACCAAAGTCCTGATGGATGGAGGCGGCGGTTTGAACATACTGTATGCAGAAACATTGAAAGGGATGGGCATTCTGATGTCCAGGATCAGCACCAGTAACATGAGTTTCCATGGAGTCGTTCCTGGGAAGAAAGCCGAGTCACTCGGCCAAATTGCTCTTGATGTGGTTTTTGGTGATTCCAAGAATTACCGCAAGGAAAAGTTGACATTCGAAGTTGTGGATTTCCAAAGTGCTTATCATGCTATTTTGGGCAGGCCAGCTTATGCATGCTTCATGGCTCGACCATGTTATGTGTATCTCAAATTGAAGATGCCTGGTCCCAAAGGTGTGATCACTATTACAGGAAATCGGAAGAAAGCAGAAGCGTGTTTTCAGAAAGGCTCAAAGATTGCTGACTCTCAGATGGCGGTGGTCGAGCTGCAAGAGTGTCAGAAGACTGCAGATCCGAGTGAGTTGCTACGAGCTAAGAAGCCTGCTTCAGAATCAGCTTTTTAGTCGTCCGGTGAAACGAAGGCAGTTCACATTCACCCGACCGATCCAAACGCTGCTCCGACTCACATCTCAATGACGGTCGACTCCAAATAGGAAGAAGCGCTCATCCAGTTCCTCCGTGAGAACTGGGACATCTTCGCATGGAAGCCTGTTGACATGCCCAGAGTTCCCAGGGGGCTGGCTGAGCACCGTCTACGAGTCGACCCAAAATTTAAACCTGTGAAAGAACATCTTCGACGGTCCGCCGTCCAGAAGAGGAAGGCCATTGGCGAGGAGGTGGCTCGGCTCTTAGAAGCGGAGTTCATCCGAGAAATTTACCACTCCGAGTGGCTCGCCAATGTTGTCATGGTCCCCAAGAAGGACAAGTCACTTCGCATGTGCATTGATTTCAAGCATATCAATCGGGCCTGCCCGAAAGATCATTTTCCTCTCCCCCGCATCGACTAGATAGTCGACTCGACTGCGGGATGTGAGTGTTTGTCTTTCCTAGAAGCCTATTCCGGGTACCATCAGATCCGTCTGTACGGGCCCGACGAGATCAAAACAGCTTTCATCACTCCATTCGGGTGCTTCTGTTATGTCACCATGCCGTTCGGCCTCAAGAATGCCGGAGCCACGTTCATGAGGATGATTCAGAAGTGTTTGCTCACTCAAATCAGTCGGAATGTGGAGGCATACATGGATGATATTGTGGTAAAGTCACGGAAGGGTTCCGACTTGCTGACTGACCGTGCTGAAACCTTTGCCAACCTCAGGAGGTATGATATCAAGCTCAATCCATCAAAGTGCACGTTCGGAGTTCCAGGTGGGAAGTTACTCTGTTTTCTCGTTTCCGAATGGGGAATCGACGCCAATCCTGAAAAAATTGGTACTATACTCCGGATGAAACGTTCTGTGCGTGTGCATGACGTCCAGAAGCTTACAGGATGCTTGGCCGCTTTAAGTCGATTCATCTCTCGCCTCGGTGAAAAGGCATTGCCTCTTTACCGACTGATGAAGATGTCCGACAAGTTCGAGTGGACTCCAGAAGCTGATGCAGCGTTAACAGAGCTCAAAGCTCTGCTCTCCACCCAGCCGGTGCTTGCTGCCCCAATCAGCAAGGAGCCTTTGCTGATTTACATTGCAGCCACAGGACAAGTTGTCAGTACAGTACTTACGGTCGAGCGGGAAGAAGAAGGAAAGGCCTTCAAAGTTCAGCGCCCAGTATATTATGTTTCTGAAGTTTTGACTCCTTCAAAGCAAAGATATCCTCATTACCAGAAGCTTGTATATGGGATTTATATGACCACGAAGAAGGTTGCACATTACTTCTCTGATCATTCCATTACAGTCGTCAGCGACGCTCCACTATCAGAGATTTTGCACAACAAAGATGCAACTGGTCGAGTGGCCAAATGGGCGATTGAACTTCTTCCCCTAGATATCAAGTTTGAGGCAAAGAAAGCTATCAAGTCCCAAGCAATTGCAGATTTTATCGCCGAGTGGATCGAACAGCAACTTCCGACTCAAGTTCACTCGGAGCACTGGACCATGTTCTTCGATGGATCTAAGATGCTGAATGGTTCCGGTGCTAGGGTAGTATTGGTTTCCCCCCGAGGAGATAAGCTCATATATGTTCTCCAGATTCACTTCGATTCCTCCAATAACGAAGCAGGATATGAAGCACTTTTGTATGGGTTGCACATGGCCATTTCACTCGGCGTCCGTCGCCTCATGGTCTATGGCGACTCAGATTTGGTGGTTAATCAGGTGATGAAAGAATGGGACGTCATAAGTCTAGCTATGACTGGTTATTGCAATGCAGTGAGAAAGTTAGAGAAGAAATTCGAGGGGTTAGAGCTTCATCACATCCCCCGACTGAAAAATCAAGCGGCTGATGATTTGGCAAAGATAGGATCCAAGAGAGAAGCCATCCCCAGCAATGTGTTTTTGGAACACATCCACTCGCCATCAGTCCAAGAAGATCCTTTTAGAGATGAAGCCCCGCAGCCAAAGAGTGCCACAGATCTGACTGAAGTTGAAATTCCGGCAGTGGTCGACCTAATCATGGAAGTTTTGGCAATCACCCCTGACTGGACGATACCGTACATCGCGTATATCCTAAGAAAGGAACTCTCGGAGGACGAAGAAGAGGCTCGACAGATCATCCGTCGATCCAAGGCCTTTACAGTCATAAAGGGACAGTTGTATAGAGAAAGCGCAACTGGAGTCGGTCAGAAGTCTATAACACCAGAAGAGGGTCAGATAATCCTTGATGATATCCACTCGGGGACCTGTGGTCATCATGCGTCCTCTCGGACCATTGTGACTAAAGCATGCCGAGCGGGATTTTACTGGCCAAGAGCGAATGAAATGGCAAAAGAGATACAAGTGTGAAGGGTGCCAGTTCTACTCCAACATGTCGCACAAGCCTGCATCAGCCCTGAAGACCATTCCACTCGTCTGGCCCTTCGCTGTTTGGGGACTGGACATGGTTGGCCCATTGAGAACAGGCAGGAGCGGTTTCACACATGTGCTTGTGGCAGTCGACAAGTTTACCAAATGGATTGAAGCTAAGCCTATCAAGAATCTTGATGCTTGCGCTGCTATCAATTTCGTCAGAGAGTTAACATTCAGATATGGAGTCCCGCATAGCATCAGCACCGACAATGGGTCAAACTTTGATTCAGACAAGTTCATAGCCTTTTGCGCCTCTCAAGGCACACGAGTCGACTACGCATCGGTCGCTCACCCCCAGTCGAATGGACAAGCAGAAAGGGAAAATGGTCTGATTCTCAAAGGACTAAAGCCTCGGCTGATGCGTGATCTCAAGCACGCAGCAGGCGCTTGGGTCGACGAGCTTCCGTCAGTTCTGTGGGGATTGAGGACTACCCCGAATCGGTCGACTGGAAGAACTCCGTTCTTTCTGGTTTACGGAGCGGAAGCAGTCCTGCCGAGTGATCTACTTCACAATGCACCCCGAGTCGAGCTTTATACCGAAGATGAAGCAGAACAAGCCCGACAAGACGCAGTCGACCTCCTGGAAGAAGAAAGAGAAATGGCTATGATCCGATCGACCATTTATCAGCAAGACTTGCGTCGATTCCATGCCAGAAATGTGAAGAGTCGAGCCTTCCAAGAAGGAGATTTGGTCCTCCGAGTGGATCAACAGAAACCACACAAGCTCGCTCCTACTTGGGAAGGTCCCTTCATCGTCACCAGAGTCCTCCACAATGGAGCGTATCACCTTTACAATGTCGATCGCCAGATCGATGAGCCACGAGCTTGGAATGCAGAACTGCTCCGCCCCTTTCACACTTGAATTCTCACTCGGATGAGATGTAATAAGAAAAACTTCTGTAGTCTATTTATCAAAGACAAGAGTGTTACAAATTTTCCTATAATTGTTGTTGCTTTTGTTTGCGTGTGAAATCCCCCAGTGGGTGGCTTAGCTGCGAATCCGTTTCGCCTAAGTTTGTAAAAA
>NC_041392.1:169172764-169227933 GCF_002162155.2 Triticum dicoccoides
CACTAGAAGACTTAGCTGCAGTCAGGCACTCGCCTAAGTTTGAAAAAATCCTATCGAGTGGAGAGCAATCCTCCCACTCGGGGGCTCAGCTGTAGTCCAGTACTCGCCTAAGTTCTCCCACTTAGAGACTTAGATGCAGTTAGGCACTCGCCTAAGTTGGAAAAAAATCCTACCGAGTGGAGAGCAATCCTCCCACTCGGGGGCTTAGCTGCAGTCCAGTACTCGCCTAAGTCCTCCCACTTAGAGACTTAGCTGCAGTCAGGCACTCGCCTAAGTTCGAAAAAAATCATACCGAGTGGAGAGCAATCCTCCCACTCGGGGGCTTAGCTGCAGTCCAGTACTCGCCTAGGTTCTCTCGCTAGGAAACTTGGCTGCAGTCCGGCACTCGCCTAAGTTTGAAAAAAAATCCTACCGAGTGGAGAGCGATCCTCCCACTCGGGGGCTTAGCTGCAGTCCAGTACTCGCCTAAGTACGAAACACATCTCTATCCTCAAGGATGACGAGGGGCGGGTCGACTGCCACCTTCTCCTGGAGAGCTTCGCCACAAATATAAGACATGGGTCGACTGCTTCCCTCTCCTTCGGAACTGTGCTACGAGTGCAAAAGTTGTCTCAAGAATGGGTTCACTCAGCAGGAGATTCATAAAGATATTCAACGGTAAACCAAGTTCAGATAAATTCTAAAGGTTCTAGACCCAGATCGAAGTACTCGGGCATGCAGCCCCAAAAAGTTTAACGGTTACAAAAACCACTTGGCATTCCGAGGCAAATTTAAGGAGGGACATAAGAGTTTGTTCACTCCGCGGGAGGAGGGCTGGCAGGCTCGACGAACTCATCCAGGTCGACGCCGTCGGCTATCCGAGTGGTTGCAGCGATGAAAGTCTCCATAAAGATTCGGAAGTCATGCTTCTGGGTGTTGGCGACCTTGATTGCTGCCAGCTTGTCTTGTCGCACCTCCTTGCAGTGGACACGAACCAAGGACAGAGCCACATCAGCGCCACACCGAGCAGAAGACTTCTTCCACTCCTGCACTCGGTCAGGGATTCCGTTAAGTCGAGTCATCAGAGACTCGAGATCGTTTTGGAGCGTAGCCTCTGGCCAAAGCGCCGGGTCGATCCGTGACATGGCGGCCTTCAGTCGAGCCAAGTAGTCCACGGCATCGTCGATGCGAGATTCCAGTCGGAGCAAATTCATGGTAGTTTCATCTTTCACGGGAGAGTTGATTGGATCCAAACCTGGTTCGATCCACCCAGTCTCCTCTTCAAAGTTCTGGCAAAACTCTGCATTCACGATCCAAGGATAAGTCAATTTTCATACACTGAGTCGACGCAAAAAAAACACCAGTCGGAACTAAATGTGCACCTTCAAGCTTGTTGTACAACTTCTTGGCGAGGCTCCTCAAGTAGCTCTCCAGATCGTCCCTCCTGCAAGCGATGCCTTCCATCTTTTCGTTCAGGTTGAGGTTATCCTTCTTCCAACGTGTACACTCCCTGTTGGCTTCATTCAGAGCGGTCTTCAGCCTGGTATTCTCTTCTTCTAACTGGCCGACCGAAGCCAGCTTCTGTTCGGCCAGAGCGGTCTTGTCGTCAGCCTCCTTATGGGCAGCAGCCAAGTCCTGATCCTTCTTCGCCAGAGCTTCTCTCAGTTTTTTCTGCAAAGAAATGATGATTGATTCGGGTATAGCAGAAGGGTACTCAAGTCTAAAAACTAACCAGTCGACAAAATCATCTTACTTGCGGCGCCGTCTCTGACCTTTTGCAGCTCTGTCCTGGTCAGCTCCAAATCAAGGTTCAGTTGAATCTGCTGCTTCTCCAAGTCAGCAAAGCGAGCTCCAAGATCGCAAGATTTCTGAAATAAAAGGGGAGAAGTTATCGTTACAGCAAAAAAAACAACAAAGGCAATAAATATTAAGACTACGGTCGACTGCCAGCAGTCCACCATAGTCTCGGGGACTACACCCAGTGGGTGCACTTAGCGTGCCCCCACCGGTTCTGATCCCACTCGACCGGCCCGCCGAAGTCGAGTTCAAAAAAACAGAGAGAAAGAAAGTAGAACTCAGACTACACTCGACTGCAAGCAGTCCACCATAGTCTTGGGGACTACACCCAGTGGGTGCACTTAGCATGCCCCCACCGGTTCTGATCCCACTCGACCGGCCCGCCGAAGTCGAGTGGAAGAGACAAACTACCAGCTTGGTTTATACATTCGGCAAAATACAAAGACTATAGTCGACTGCCAGCAGTCCACCGTAGTCTCCACTAGTCCAAAACATCAATTGACGCACCCAGTGGGTGTACAGACGCAAAGATTTTCGGAAAGAATCTTCAGATAGCCGACTAACCTGAATGTTGCTTTGGAGAGCCGAGCTGGCATCATAGGCGGCTTGGCTGGCGTCCCGCACCATCTTCATCTTCTCCATCATAATGCCCGCCTGGCGTATGGCTTCCCTAGCAGCATTCACCTCGTCCTATGGGACATGATGGGTTGCAAAAACTGAAGGCGGGTCGACAGGGGCTTGAGCAGTTGAAGAAGAAGGCAAGGCACTCGACAGGGGCTCCGCGAAGGTAACAGAACCCCGATTGACGTCACCAGTGTCCTGAACGACTGGTTCCGCCCTCGGCGTCGACTGTAGCACCTCACTTGCAGGAGCTCGCCTACTCTTCCTCGTCAAATACCTCTCGGGCTCTTCATCATCATCAGGGAGGTCAATAATGTTGGGAGCTGTGCAAAGTTCAAATTGCCAAAATCACGTCACCCAATGATGCACGATGTAGTTGAATCGACCAAAGAAAGATAGTATGGCGGAAATCATACCTGGATTAGAAGTGACCGCATCCTCCATCACCTCATCATCATCCCTGTAAGCTGAGGTCCCGAAAGTGGCAGCGCTAACAATACCAAAGTTCGTCCAGTTAAAACAAGAAAAACAAACAGCGCGGAGCATCGAGTGAATACAAGGAGAGACACTCACGCGGAGGCGACAAGGATATCGATCTTGATCTTTGGCAGCGCCTTCCGAGTCTTCGGCTCTGCAACTTTGGGGTGCTTTGGCGCCTTCTCAGTCGGGGTTGGTGAAGAGACCCGAGGACGCTTCGAAGACTGGCCAGCCTGAGCAGTTGCCTTGTCGCGGGCACTCGGCCGTTCTTGGTCAAGCTTGGATCGTCTCTCTATTCGAGGAGGCGACTCGACTTCTTCCCCATCACTTGAGTCGTCACTTCCACCATCCCCCTCACCATCAGAAGTCCACTCGCCACTTTCACCACCACTCTCCTCGCCTTCCAGATCTTGCTCTTGCTCCCCGTTGGGCATCGAATACATTTCAGTAATGGCCTGAAAGAAAGCAGGGAGAACAAAGTCAGTCGACACAATACAGACAGCTGCGCGAGTGAATTCGGATTACAAGCAAAAACTCAGAATTAGACCTGCTCTGGTGCACGCGACTGGTCGAATGGGGGAACTCTCCTGGCTCCTCTGGGATTGTCCTTGTACCCGGTAATGCTCGACAGCCACTTCTCCAGCGTGTCGTCATCGACCTCCTCCGGGTAGATCCGAGTGGAGTCTTCTAGACCCGAATACATCCACATCGGGTGGTCTCGGGCTAGGAGAGGCTGGATGCGCCACCGAAGGAAGACCTCCAAGAGATCCATACCAGTGACCCCGTCACGAATGAGCTGGACCACTCGGTTGACCAACACCTTCACGTGCGCCTTCTCCTCCGGGAGCACCTTCAAAGGGGAGGGTTTTTCCACTCGGTCCATGGTAAAGGGAGGGAGGCCAGTCGATTGCCCTGAC
This sequence comes from Triticum dicoccoides, assembly GCF_002162155.2. Taxonomy (NCBI): domain Eukaryota; kingdom Viridiplantae; phylum Streptophyta; class Magnoliopsida; order Poales; family Poaceae; genus Triticum; species Triticum dicoccoides. The sequence continues at coordinate 169,176,556 of NC_041392.1, forward strand.
GTCGACTGGTCTTTGCAGTAGAACCAGGTCGACTGCCATCTGCAAACTGAATCGGGAAGAATCATGGCCGGAAAGGAGCTTTTTCCCCTCGTCTGGATGCCAAGACCCCCACACATTTGGATCACTTGGGTCCTCTCGTCACTCGGATTAGCCTTCTCCACTGTCTGGGAGAGACAAGTGAAAATATGCTTGAAAAGACCCCAGTGAGGTCGACAACCCAAGAAGTTCTCACACAAGGAAATGAACGCGGCAAGATAAACGATTGAGTTGGGGGTAAAATGGTGGAGTTGAGCCCCAAAGAAGTTCATAAACCCTCGGAAGAAAGGATGAGGAGGCAAGGAAAACCCACGGTCGATGTGGGTGGCAAGAAGAACGCGCTCACCCTCCCGGGGTTGCGGCTTGGATTCCTTCCCCGGAAGCCGCGCCGAGTCGTAGGGGATCAGCCCTCCCTCGGCCAGGTCATCGAGGTCTTATTGGGAGATCCTCGAGTGGATCCAGTCGCCCTGGATCCAACCCTTCGGTAGGCCAGTCCACGAGGAAGATCCGCCCCGGCTCGTCGCCTTCCCCTTTGACCTCGCCGTCGCCTTCTTTGCCCACTCCAGAGCCGCTGTCTTCTCCTTCACCATTGTCGCTGACGAGATGCGTGTGGCGCGGTGGTGCTGGAGCGAGAGCGAGCGCAGAGAAGAGGCGTGAGGAGGAGAAGAGATAATGGGGCACACTATTCGGGAGACTCCGGTCCAACGCCTTATATGAGGCCGCTTCCGAGTGGCTGACAGGTAGGCCCAGATGGCTCTGTCAAAACCCGTAACGACCGCGCAAGCGATACATGGCGAAAAAGGTGGCACGGGGATCGAGGCAGCTCCGCTCTATCTCATCCGATTACTGCGGCCTCCCCCGTCCCGTGCGCTTCCCAAAATTCGGATCCCACTAAATCCGCGAGCAGCAAATAACTTGTCAGACCAAAGATCTCGTCCGCACCGTCACTCGGAGCCTTACAAGTAAAGAAACTCACTCGGTGAAGAATTAAGAATGGATCAAGGCGACTGAAAAGGGAGTTGCTGTCATCACTCAGGTCCGTTGATCCAAAACAAGATATGCTCACGGCATAGAAAACGAGTCGGAGAAGTCCTCAACTCCTTCCCCACTCAAACCTCGATCCATTCAGGGGCTAATTATGAAGCTATGTACCTAGGGTAGGGTCACAGACCTGTCCTAACTGCCCTACCCAAGGACACCTCTAGAATAAATCACCTTTCAATCGACTTGGAGGCGTTCCACTCGACAGACTCGAAGACATTCGACCAAGAAGCAATTACTCGACCAAGATCCAACCACTCGACGGCCAGGAGACCTTAAGTCACTCCGCACGCTAACGGTCGGTCATTAAGTAGCTTTTATGGTCATCATAGCACTTTATTACTAGCGTTATTAGTAACACCCTACCTTAATGTACATTGAACCCTTCATAACATGGGCTGGCCGGGGTCCTAGCGCACTCTATATAAGCCACCCCCTCCTCCGAGACAAGGGTTCGCACCTCTGTAACTCATACACACATAATCCAGTCGACCGCCTCCGGGCTCCGAGACGTAGGGCTTTTACTTCTTCTGAGAAGGGCCTGAACTCGTAAACCTTGCGTCCTTACAACCTCTCCATAGCTAAGACCTCGCATCTCCATACTTACCCCCCTACATCACTGTCAGAGTTAGAACCACGACACCCGTCTCGTAGCGGACGAGTGTACGAAAGATGTAATATTTGAGTAAACATGCTCGTGTAATCCTGTATTATGAAAACTTGTTCATATGCGCTATGCAACGCTTGTTTGAATTTAAAATATTACCTTCTATTCGGTTGTTTATCAAATCTGAGAGATGGCTAGTCGTCGGCTTCTGCCCCCATGCCACGAGTGCTGGGGTGTTCGGGATAAACCTGAGCACTCTTGTTCCCATTTTTGGGTCCTTCGAGGGAGGTGCTCAGCACAACGAACAAGGCAATCGGACTACAATGCGTTATCACTCTCACTTAGCCATATAATTCTATAATTTTAAATTTTGGCGAAGCCCCTAGTATTCGGAAGGCCGAATTCAGGGTGCAATACACGCCTTAAGCCGGACAGGGCCGACTCCTCGCTCTAAGCGGCATAAGTCTTTAGGGACTTGAAACCTCTCGAACAGCGACCAGTCTCTCGCCTTATCATGACAGTCAGTTTTAGCTTTCTCTACTGAGGTGCTTAGCCCAGCAGAATCGGGGCACAATCGCAGTAGTTCTCCGAGTGCTACCTTAGCCGATATAGCGGAACGTAAGGTACCAAAAGATGGGAGCCAGGCAAACCCAACTATTGACCCAAGACATGGTTCGGAGCTGATGCATATAATGCTATAAGTTCGGGGTGCCGCACTGTTGAAAGTGTTCGGGCTTCTCACACCGTATTATGGGGTATGCTTAAGCCCCTAGCGTATTGGCCGTACCAGAGTGTACGGGTGCTAGATGTCATGAATGAACGTATATATATATATATAGGAAGAATGCAATAATAGTCTTAATGCTATGCATTGTTTTATTCAAAAAGGTGCATTAGAGCAGAATGATACAAGTAGTGCGGTAAGCAAAAAGTAGGACTATTTGACATGTCCCTTCCAAGGGCGAGCTGAGGAATAGTATTAAAGCAAGTATTTCACTCGTTATCGTAATCCACCTAGGAGTTACATGGTGTGACGTAGCTCTCTGCCTCCTTGGTTGCTGCATCATGTGTTCGGCAATCATGCTACTGGACAGGGTTTCCAGAGATTAAAGTCCTGAAAGAGAAAAATAGCAAAGCGGGAAGCCCCTAGTGCGGTTTAAGCCGCGTCTTGGGGCGTGCCGTAGTTGTGCCCCCCTCCCCACCTGTGCCCATGGTATTTTTAATGCGTAATTATGTACGTGTGGCACGGATTTCGCCGTTTGGCTAGGACCGGGGTGGGGGGCTTATTGCTATGCAAGCTCGGAACGTGCCAGGCGGTCCAGTTGCCGATTACTCCGGGCACGCTTGAAGGTGTCCGGGCCCTTAATCGCCGAACTAGTGAATTGCCTTGAAAGGTTGTTTTGCGCTTCTGCTGCGAGGGCCGCAGTGTGCTCCTCCATGTAGAGAGAGCGCTCTATGTTTCCATTGACTATTATGACCCCCGAGGTCCTGCCATCTTGGGCTTGAGATATGCATAATGCGGTACCGCATTGAATCTCGCAAATGCGGTTCACCCGAGCAGTGCATGGTAGCCACTGCGGAATGGGACTATGTCGAAGATTAACTCTGCGCTTCGGAAGTTATCCGGGGATCCTAAGACCACTTCCAGTGTGACTGAGCATGTGCAATGGGCCTCTACACCTGGTATGGCACCTTTAAAGGTCGTTTTTGTGGGTTTGATCCTTGAGGGGTCTATACCCATTTTGCGCGCTGTGTCCTGATAAAGCAGGTTCAGGCTGCTGCCGCCATCCATTAGGACTCGAGTGAGGTGAAATCCGTCAATGAAAGCACCAATGTCGGTGTCAAAACCGGCGGATCTCGGGTAGGGGGTCCCGAACTGTGTGTCTAAGGCGGATGGTAACAGGAGGCAGGGGACACGATGTTTTACCCAGGTTCGGGCCCTCTTGATGGAGGTAAAACCCTACGTCCTACTTGATTTATTCTTGATGATATGAGTATTACAAGATTTGATATACCACGAGATCGGAGAGGCTAAACCCTAGAAGCTAGCCTATGGTACGATTGTATGTTGTCCTACGGACTAAAACCCTCCGGTTTATATAGACACCAGAGGGGGCTAGGGTTACACAAGGTCGGTTACAAAGGAGGAGATATCCATATCCGTACTGCCTAGCTTGCCTTCCACGCCAAGTAGAGTCCCATCCAGACACGAGATGAAGTCTTCAATCTTGTATCTTCATAGTCCAACAGTCTGGCCAAAGGATATAGTCCGGCTGTCCGGAGACCCCCTAATCTAGGATTCCCTCAACAGGCCTTGTGAGTTTGATTGCAAAGTTGAGCTTGGAATGATGTGGCATGCAGCATCACGAGCTGTTAACCGTGACTCCTGAGAATAATGCTTCATATTGTTTTGCATGTTTATCTAATGCCCTTGATTTGCATGTTAACAAGATCATCCTCTTCTGTGGTTTCTGTGCTTAAGAAGTTCATTGTCTTATGTTTCATTCATAGCCTATACGAGAACTCGGGTAGGTTAGAGATGAAACCATTGGATCGTCGTTTTCCAACCAAAACCGCTTGTAAAACTGACGCTTGTAAATAAAAGCAGATGGTCTCGGGCGAAGTGCTTGGTTGGTCGATTTCGACTAGTAAAATATACACTGGTCTCTCAAATTACACGCGTAACCCGCCGGTTTTACTTACAGACCTTGGGCCCTCGGTTTCATTACGCTTGTATTTTACGCGTTGTTTCCGATGACGAGTAAGTTACACTTGTATCTTAATACAGGTGTGAAATAAACCAGAGCTCCCAAGCGCGGCCTTACCATTTCATGCCGTCTCAGTCTCTCGAAGGTGCTCATAGGTGTCCGATGATCCTAGCTTCCTGAATGAGCAGCAGATGCTGTATCAGACCATCCGTAGGGTCCGCGAGGCCCTCTCCATCGTCCTTCGAGTTGTTGCACTCGCCATGGCGTCGAGCATTGTCAACATGGTCAACGAACATGAGGATTCAGGAGATGACTTTATTTTGACTGGATGACAGTAGGGACCCACTAGGGGCATAGTCGTACGTACGCAAGTGCCTCCTTATTATGTACCACTATTTTTTTTGCTTCCTCCTAGTTTCCTGACATCACGGTCCCACACCAATGTCAACCTATGTAGTCAATAAATGAGAGAATTGCACAATGAGCGGCCGACAGCTGGGACCAAGCAGCTCGAGCAGTATTTGTGTTTTTGAGGTGTGAGCACTGCAGAGTTTTTCTTGAGCGATGTTTTCATTGTTGTTCAGAGGAGAGCAGGGTATTAACTGGGCGGACTGTGGCCTGTCTAGTGCTACCTCTTGAGCATGCGTTGGTTTTCCCTTGAAGGGGAAAAGGTGATGCAGCAAAGTAGCGTAAGTATTTCCCTGTTTTGAGAACCAAGGTATCAATCCAGAAGGAGACAACGCACAAGTCACCTAGTACCTGCACAAACAATCAAGAACCTTGCAACCAACGCGATAAAGGGGTTGTCAATCCCTTCACAGTCACTCGCAAAAGTGAGATCTGATAAAGATAGTAAAGTAAATATTTTTAGTATTTTTGTTGTATAGATTGGAAAGTAAAGATTGCAAAATAGTAAACGGGATGCGATGTAAATAAAAGAGATGCAATATAATAAGAAAGAGACCCAGGGGGCATAGGTTTCACTAGTGGCTTCTGACATGATAGCATGTATTATGTTGGGTGAACAAATTATTGCCGAGCAATTGATAGAAAAGTGCATAGTTATGAGAATATCTAGGCAATGATCATGAATATAGGCATCACATCCATGTTAAGTAGATCGAAACGATTCTGCATCTACTACTATTACTCCACACATAAGATCGCTATCCAGCATGCATCTAGAGTATTAAGTTCATAAGAACAGAGTAACGCTTTAAGCAAGATGACATGATGTAGAGGGATAAACTCATGCAATATGATATAAACCCCATCTTTTATCCTCGATGGCAACAATACAAGAAGTGCCTTGCTGCCCCTACTTTCACTGGGAAAGGACACCGCAAGATTGAACCCAAAGCTAAGCACTTATCCCATTGCAAGAAAGATCAATCTAGTAGGCCAAACTAAACCGATAATTCGAAGAGACTTGCAAAGATATCAAATCATGCATATAAGAATTTAGAGAAGAACCAAATAATATTCATAGGTAATCTTGTTCATAAACCCACAATTCATCGGATCTCGTCAAACACACCGCAAAAGAGTATTACATCGAATAGATCTGTAAGAACATCGAGGAGAACTTTGTATTGAGAATCAGAGAGAGAGAAGAAGCTATCTAGCTAATAACTATGGACCCGAAGCTCTATGGTAAACTACTCACGCTTCATCGGAGAGGCTATGGTGTTTATGTAGAAGCCCTCCGTGATAGATTCCCCATCTGGCAGATCGCCGGAAAAGGCCCCAAGATGGGATCTCACGGGTACAGAAGGTTGCGGCGTTGGAAAAGTGGTTTCGTGGCTCTATGCGATCGATCTAGGGTATAAGAGTATATATAGGCGAAAGAAGTACGTCAGTGGAGCTACGTGGGGCCCACGAGGGTGAGGGGCAGGCCCTCCTACCTCGTGGCCACCTCACGGAGTTCCAGACTTCAACTCCAAGTCTTCTGGTTTGCTTTTGGTCCAAGAAAGATCATCATGGAGATTTCATTCCGTTTGGTATTCCTTTTCTGCAAAACTCTAAAATAGGCAAAAAAATAGAAACTGGCACTGGAGCTCCGGTTAATAGGTTAGTCCCAAAAATAATATAAAAGACCATATTAAATCCCATTAAACATCCAAAAAAGAAAATATAATAGCATGGAACAATAAAAAATTATAGATACATTGGAGACGTATCCCGCATCCCCAAGCTTAGTTACTGCTCGTCCTCGGGTAGGTAAATGATAAAAACAGAATTTGTGATGTGGAATGCTACCTAACATGATTATGAATGTAATTTTCTTTATTGTGGCATGAATGTTCAGATCTAAAATATTCAAGACAAAAGTTTAATATTGACATAAAAATAATAATGCTTCAAGCATACTAACAAAGTAATCATGTCTTCTCAAAATAATAACATGGCCAAAGAAAGCTATCCCTACAAACTCATATAGTCTGGCTACGCTCTATCTTCATCACACAAGATATTTAAATCATGCACAACCCCGATGACAAGCCAAGCAATTGTTTCATACTTTTGATGTTCTCAAACTTTTTCAATCTTCACACAATACATGAGTGTGCGCCATGGACATAGCACTATAGGTGGAATAGAATGGTGGTTGTCGAGAAGACAAAAAGGAGAAGATAGTCTCACATCAACTAGGCGTATCAACGGCCTATGGAGATGCCCATCAATAGATATCAATTTGAGTGAGTAGGGATTGCCATGCAACGGATGCACTAGAGCTATAAGTGTATGAAAGCTCAAAATGAAACTAAGTGGGTGTGCATCCAACTCCCTTAGTCACGAAGACCTAGGGCATTTTGAGGAAGCCCGTCATAGGATTATACAGGCCAAGTTCTATAATGAAAAATTCCCACTAGTATATGAAAGTGACAAAATAGGAGACTCTCTATCATGAAGATCATGGTGCTACTTTGAAGCACAAGTGTGGAAAAAGTATAGCAGCATTGCCCCTTCTCTCTTTCTCTCTCATTTTTTATTTGGTCCTTTCTCTTTTTTATGGCCTCTTTTTTTTCAGCCGGAGTCTCATCCCGACTTGTGGGGAAATCATAGTCTCCATCACCCTTTCCTCACTAGGACAATTCTCTAATAATGGTGATCATCACACTTTTATTTACTTACAACTCAAGAATTACAACTCGATACTTACAACAAAATATGACTCTATGTGAATGCCTCCAGTGGTGTACCGGGATGTGCAATGAATCAAGAGTGACATGTATGAAAGAATTATGAATGGTGGCTTTGCCACAAATATGATGTCAACTACATGATCATGCAAAGCAATATGACAATGGTGGAGCATGTCATAATTAACCGAACAGTGGAAAGTTGCATGGCAATATATCTCGGAATGGCTATGGAAATGTCATAATAGGTAGGTATGGTGGCTGTTTTGAGGAAGGTAAATGGTGGGTTTATGGTACCAAAGAAAGTTGCGCGGTACTAGAGAGTCTAGCAACGGTGGAAGGGTGAGAGTGCGTATAATCCATGGACTCAACATTAGTCATAAAGAACTCACATACTTATTGCAAAAATCTATTATTTATTGAAACGAAGTACTACGTGCATGCTCCTAGGGGGATATCTTGGTAGGAAAAGACCATCGCTCGTCCCCGACCGCCACTCATAAGGAAGACATTCAAAACATAAATCATGCTCCAACTTCATCACATAACTTTTCACCATACGTGCATGCTACGGGAATCGAAACTTTAACACAAGTATCTCTCAAATTCACAACTACTCAACTAGCATGACTCTAATATCACCATCTTCATATCTCAAAAAATCATAAGGAATCAAACTTCTCATAGTATTCAATGCACTTTATATGAAAGTTTTTATTATGCCCATCTTGGATGCCCATCATATTAGGACTAATTTTATAGCCAAAGCAAAATACCATTTTGTTCTAAAGGACTCTCAAAATAATATAAGTGAAGCATTAGAGATCAATAATTTCTATAAAATAAAACCACCATCGTGCTCTAAAAATATATAAGTGAAGCACTAGAGCAAAATTATCTAGCTCAAAAGATATAAGTGAAGCACATAGAGTATTCTAATAAATTCCGATTCATGCGTGTATCTCCCAAAAGGTGTGTACAGAAAGGATTTTGGTTGTACATGAATTTTGAGCAAAACATACAAGACTCAAATCATACAAGACGCTCCAAGCAAAACACATATCATGTGGTGAATAAAAATATAGCCTCAAGTAAAGTTACCGATAGACGAAGACGAAAGATGGGATGCCTTCCGGGGCATCCCCAAGCTTAGGATTTTGGTTGTACTTGAATTTTACCTTGGGGTGCCTTGGGCATCCCCAAGCTTAGGCTCTTTCCACTCCTTATTCCAAAATCCATCAAATCTTTACCCAAAAACTTGAAAACTTCACAACGCAAAACTCAACAGAAAATCTCATGAGTTGCGTTAGTATAAGAAAATAAACCACCACATTAAGGTACTATAATGAACTCATTCTTTATTTTTATTGGTGTTAAACCTACTATATTCCAACTTGTCTATGGTTCATACCTGATACGTCTCCAACGTATCTATAATTTTTGATTGCTCCATGCTATATTATTTACTATTTTGGACATTGTTAGGCTTTATTATCCACTTTTATATTATTTTTTGGGACTAACCTATTAACCGGATGCCCATCCCAAAATAGTTGTTTCTGCCTATTTTGGGGTTTCAAAGAAAAGGAATATCAAACGGAGTCCAAATGGAATGAAACCTTGGGGAACGTGATTTTCTCACCGAACATGATCCAGGAGACTTGGACCCTACTCAAGAAACAAAGGAGGAAGCCATGAGGTCGGGGGCGCCTACCCCCCCCCCAGGCGCGCCCTCCACCCTCGTGGGCCCCCTGTTACTCCACCGACGTACTCCTTCCTCCTATATATACCGACCTACCCCCAAACAATCAGATACGGAGCCAAAAACCTAATTCCACCACCGCAACTTTCTGTATCCACAAGATCCCATCTTGGGGCCTGTTCCGGAGCTCCGACGGAGGGGGCACCCATCACAAAGGGCTTCTACATCAACACCATAGCCTCTCCGATGAAGTGTGAGTAGTTTACCTCAGACCTTCGGGTCCATAGTTATTAGCTAGATGGCTTCTTCTCTCTTTTTGGATCACAATACAAAGTTCTCCCCCTCTCTTGTGGAGATCTATTCGATGTAATCTTCTTTTTGCGATGTGTTTGTTGAGATCGATGAATTGTGGGTTTATGATCAAGATTATCTATGAACAATATTTGAGTGTTCTCTGAATTCTTTTATGTATGATTGGTTATCTTTGCAAGTATCTTCGAATTATCAGTTTGGTTTGGCCTACTAGATTGACCTTTCTTGCAATGGGAGAAGTGCTTAGCTTTGGGTTCAATCTTGCGGTGTCCTTTCCCAGTGACAGTAGGGGCAGCAAGGCACGTATTGTATTGTTGCCATCGAGGATAACAAGATGGGGTTTTTATCATATTGCATGAAACTATCCCTCTACATCATGTCATCTTGCTTAAGGTGTTACTCTGTTTTTAACTTAATACTCTAGATGCATGATGGATAGCGGTCGATGAGTGGAGTAATAGTAGTAGATGCAGAACCATTTCGGTCTACTTGCATTGTCCTTTCCCAGTGACAGTAGGGGCAGCAAGGCACATATTGTATTTTTGCCATCGAGGATAACAAGATGGGGTTTACATCATATTGCATGAGTTTATCCCTCTACATCATGTCATCTTGCATAAGGCGTTACTCTGTTTTCATGAACTTAACACTCTAGATGCATTGTCACACCCATGATGCGGCTATATCTCCCACGTGTCGGAGCACGACTTAGAGGCATAACCGCATAGTAGGCATGTCGCAAGAGGGGTAATCTTTACACATCCCATGTACTGAATAAGAGAGGGATAAAGCGTTGGCTTACAATCGCCACTTCATAGAATACATAAATATAGCATTACATCAACCAAAATACAATCAAGGTCCGACTACGGAACCAAAATAAAGACAACCCCAAATGCATAAGATCCCCGATCGCCCCGACTGGGCTCCAATACTAATCAACAGGAAACGAAACAAGACAACGGACGCGATCTTCATCGAGCTCCTCCTTGAGCTCGGTTGCGTCACCTGCACGGTTATCATCGGCACCTACAACTGTTTGAAGTAATCTGTGAGTCACGGGGACTCAGCAATCTCACACCCTCGCGATCAAGACTATTTAAGATTATGGGTAAGAAAAGGTAGTGAGGTGGAGCTACAGCAAGCACTAACATATATGGTGGCTAACTTACACAAATGAGAGCGGGAAGAGAAGCAAAGCACGGTCGTGAACTAGAAGTGATCAAGAAGTGATCCTGAAACTACTTACGTTCAAACATAACTCCAAATCCGTGTTCACTTCCCGGACTCCACCGAAAAGAGACCATCACGGCTACACACGCGGTTGATGCATTTTAATTAAGTTAAGTGTCAAGTTTTCTACAACCGGACATTAACAAATTCCCATCTGCCCATAACCACGGGCACGGCTTTCGAAAGTTCAAAACCCTGCAGGGGTGTCCCAACTTAGCCCATCACAAGCTCTCACGGTCAACGAAGGATATTCCTTCTCCCAGGAAGACCTGATCAGACTCGGAATCCCGGTTACAAGACTTCTCGACAATGGTAAAACAAGACCAGCAAGACCACCCGCTATGGCGACAAATCCCGATAGGAGCTGCACATATCTCGTTCTCAGGGCACACCGGATAAGCTAAGCGTACAGGAGCCGACGTAACCCAAGTTGCCAAGGGATGGCCCTGCACGGTGCTCTAGTTTGGACCAACACTTAGAGGAGCACTGGCCCGGGGGGTTTAAAATAAAGATGACCCTTGAGTCTGCAGAACCCAAGGGAAAAAGGATTAGGTGGCAAATGGTAAAACCAAGGTTGGGCCTTGCTGGAGGAGTTTTATTCAAGGCGAACTGTCAAGGGGTTCCCATTATAACCCAACCGCATAAGGAACGCAAAATCAAGGAACATAACACCGGTATGACGGAAACTAGGGCGACAAGAGTGGAACAAAACACCAGGCATAAGGCCGAGCCTTCCACCCTTTACCAAGTATATAGATGCATTAATTAAATAAGAGATATTGTGATATCCCAACAATAATCATGTTCCAACAAGGAACAAACTCCATCTTCACCTGCAACTAACAACACTATAAGAGGGGCTGAGAAAAGCGGTAACATAGCCAAACAACGGTTTGCTAGGAAAGGTGGGTTAGAGGCTTGGCTTAGCAATATGGGAGGCATGATATAGCAAGTGGTAGGTATCGCAGCATAGGCATAGCAATAGAGCGAGCAACTAGCAAGCAAAGATAGAAGTGATTTCGAGGGTATGGTCATCTTGCCTGAGATCCCGAAGGAAGAAGAACGAGTCCATGAAGAAGACAAACGGACGGAGACGAACGGATCCTCACAACTCCGGAACGTAACCGAAGCTAACAAGAGAAACAACCCGGAAAGAAGCAAACAACATAGTAAACAATCATCACATAAGGATGGCACAATGCGCAAACAAGTATGATGCATGTCCAATTTAATGAAGCATGGCATGGCAAAGTGCACAAACAACACTACAAATTAAGTGGAGCTCAATATGCAACTCCGTTGCATATTGACGAAACACCACGTGACTTATTTAGTTCTCTCTCGTTTATGTACTCAACAATATTAAATTTTGATTAACATGGCAAGGGGTGAAGCACAACAAAACTACCTATCTAGGCAAGTTTAAATGAGGCCGGAACAACAGGCAACAAGTCCGGAAAATCCTCATGTGCAAATTTTGGTTATGGTACTATTCTACCCTAAACACAATTTCAGAGTTATTAAACATGCAAAGTAATGACACCATGTTAAACTAGGCATTTTTCTACCCCATTTACATATAAAGATTATTTAAAATGGAGCTACGGTTATTTAGTTATAAAATAAAGCATTTTAGCATGGCAAAGGCAAATTTAAACAAACAACAATTTAAACATTTTAAACATGGATGGGAGTGACATATTATGAAACTAGATGAATTTCTAAGCAACTTTCATGTTAAGTTTGTTTAATTCGGATGCACGGTTTGTGAGATATGATAAGCATGAAGAAAGAGGGGTTTTCTGCAAAACTGCCAACTCTGGAAAATTGGACAAATTCGTAGAATGAAAAAAAACACAACCGGTCTGAAGCTAGCAGGCGCAGAAGTGCACAGGGGAGGCGTTGGAGGGGCTGCTCACATTGGCCTGGCCCGGTCGGCACAGCAGAGGAGGAGAAGGGCCGACCCAGGGGGGCGGAGAGCGCTGCTGGGCCGGGCGAGGCCAGCCCACGCGCGTGCGAGGGAGGCAGCCAGCGGTGCGCTCATCCTCTCCCTCCGCCCGAGGGGAGGCAAGGGCGGCGACGACCAACTGCGACGACGGGGAAGGGCGTCAAAGGCCGGGAACGGGTGCGGGGCGATGGATCCGGCCTCGGGGCGACGCGAGGGCACCGGATCTGACAACGAGGGCGGTCAGAGAGACGCGCGGCGAAGGTGGTGGACTCCGGCGAGGTCAACTGGGCGAGGGCGACTGGATCTTCACCGGTGATGATGCCCTGCGCGGGAGAGAGAGAGAGTGAGAGAGATGAGGGAGAGTGAGGACAAAGGGAAAGGAGAGAGAGGCAGAACTGGCCTGGGGTTCCCGCCGGCGATGCAGCTGCAAGGCGGCGGGGTCGGGCGCCCTTGCTCCAACGAGACCCGTGGTGGCCAGAGCGCAAGGACGAGGCGGCGGCGAGGAGATCGAGCGGGAACCGGGCAAGCGGGCGAGGGAGTCAGGGGCGCACGGCGTCGGGCCCGGATGGGCTCCACGGGCTCTGCGCAGGCATGGGCGGGCCTGCGGCAGCGGGGAGCGGTCAGGGGACGCGCTGGGGACGCCTGGCAGCTCCCCAGTGGCTGCGGGCGGCATGGAGGGCGATGTGGCGGCATGGGATAGGCCGAAGGGCGTGGCGGCGGCGACAAGTGGCGGCGCGCGGGTGGATGGGCGCGGAAATGGAGGAGAAGGTGGGAGGAATGTCCAGATTTGGAAGGAGGAGGGTTCTATTTATAGTCGGGGAGGCTAGGGTTTGGTCTAGGGGTGGTTTGGGGCCGTTCTGGAGCCTCCGACCGCGATCCGACGGTTCTGGTCGGAGGGTGGATTTAGTGGCCTGCAGGTGGGGTGATGAGAGTGGGTTGGGCTGAGAGAAGAGAAGAGAGAGAGGCCCGGCGACTATTTCCGGAGAACGAAAACGTCCGACATTCTGACCGACTAAAATGCCGCTATAGTTAACCGTTGCGGCGTCAAACGAACTCTGAATGCGATGAAACTTGGCAGGCGGTCTACTGACAACATAACAAGACCGCACGCCAACTTTCAACCCATTCTGAGAACATTTTCTGGCCACTTAAAAATAATATTTCAGACATGCCGCGGGCGCGTGCAAGTGTGTCTGGGCTCAGAACGGACAATGGAAGGAACGGGGAGACCGGGACGGATGCAATTTGTGAAAACATGATGATGCAATGCATATGATGCAATGACAAGATGCGACACACAAGCGAATGACATGGCAACGACGGCGAATAACTGGGAGCCACCTAGCGCATCGGTCTCGGGGTGTCACAACACTCCACCACTACGAGAGGATCTCGTCCCAAGATCTAGGATGGCACCAGAGGGAAAAGGAAGAGGAAGAGAAGAGGTAAAACTAAGTTGCTTCTTTGACAAATGAGTGAAACCACGAACCTTGAGAGGTTGACAAATTGAACGAAAGAAAACAACGAAGATGCACAAAGTTGAAAACACTCCAGTTGAAACAATATAGAGAAGGAATAAGAATGATATAATTTGGGCAGCACTCCGACTGTAAATGGAAGGAATTGAACATGAACTTGACAAGATACGAGTATGCTTGATGAAATGAACAACACACTGCCTCCGGAACTATTGAAAGAATGGAACAAGGGTAAGAAAGATTTCCGACAACACTCCAGTTGAGAAGGGAGGTAAAACTTGATAAGATGAGAGAACTTGAATGAAGGACACGACACTCTAGTTGAATGGATAGACAAAGGAAAGAGCATGATCTTTGAAAAATGAGATGACAAGACGAAGAGAGCAACATCACAATGCCTCTGGAACAAAAGAATGGAAAACTAGATGGTTGGAAAGAAAACAACGGAGAAGAAGAATGACAACTCTCACAAATAAAATTGAAGGAGCATGCTTACGAAGAAAAGGTTGAAAGGAGTTGTTGGATTATCAACAACAAAAGCATAAGCTTGATGTGGGCTAATGGAAGACATCTCGAAACTGAGGTGAAATTCTGCCACTAACGAAAAATAATAGATTGGATTGATAAGAACAAGGAGACGGGAAACTTATTTCACCGGGAGGATAAATGAAGAACTTGGGTCATCTATGAGCACCATAAATAGCAACAATCCTTAGGGAAAGTTTTAGGTGAAAGTAACCCAAGATAACTCCATGGAAGAAAGTGATGGGTTCAAATACCTCATTCTTGTGAATGAAGAATGATATATTGCCACCTCAAAAGATAAGGAAGAACAATTGCACTCCGGATTGCAAGATGAAGAATGCTTGAGCTCCTCTGAAAAGAATCTCAATGAACACTTCAAGAAGGAAAATAAATCCTTGATGAACCATCATGTAGAGCCTCCATGAAGAACTCCGGTAATAAAGGATGAAAGAAAGAAAGAGAAGTTGAAAACACACGGTGAATCCTTGCAATGCTTTAGATTGATCTTCACGATGATATAACCGAGAAAACTTGGAACTCCGGAAAGAAAGATGATAAATTGAAACCAAGAATTTTCGATGAACCTCTGGAATAAGGAATTGAATTTACTCGATGAAACAAGAATAAGAATTATGTTATGCGTATCCTTCACCAATTTAGATTGATGACAAGCAACGGATTTGGCATACTACTTATTCTCTTAGAAATGATTAAGATAGATATAGCGCCAACTTGGGAAGGTCTCCAACGATCCACCGATAGGATTGAAACAACGAATGAATTGATATGATAACAAGGTAAGAGAAATCTTGAACGAACCACCGTAAGAATTAAAAATGAAAGTGGCAAAGGCACAAAACACAAGAAAGAATTGGAAAACGAATGATGATACTTGAGGGGATTTAGATACAAGTGAACGAAGAGATCGTGAACTGATTAGATAATACTTGACTGATGCACCGGTAAGATTTCGAGAATAAGAGCTGAAAGCTGAGAATGAATAATTTTAAGATGATGGCCTCCGGAGAATCAAACTGAAAAGACTCCTGAAATGCTCCAGATGGGTGAAATGAATTCTCACAATCGAAAACAATTATGAGAGGATGGCATAAAGCTAGCACCAATAATCTTCAAGAGAACGGATAAGGATTTAAGAGGAACTCTTCTTCGGTCTTCAAATCCGAGAATGACGAAAGAAACACCTCCATGAATTGTTGAGATACCCCGGGATGACGAATAGAAAGGTTGAGCCAACGGTGAATAGAATTCGATAGATCTTGGAGAAAGACATTTGACTGATGACAAATCATTCTTATGCCAAACTTGGAAAAGAATTTGGGAGTAACTCCGAGAAAAATTAGAAGAGTCAGGTAAGATCCTGGAAAAAGACCTGTGGGTTAGGGCCCACCCAAGAGAAAACACCGTTGAACGATTTAAAAGATAGATTGCTCAGGTTGAGTTAAATGGCTTGAATGAGATAACAACCTCAAAATAGGTTGAAGGGATCTTGAATGAGAATACGAAGGCTACAATATGGAACAATGAATAGCAAGCGGGGAATGATTAAGAGGTGCACCGACATAAGAAAAACATTTGAACCGAGGAAAAGATATGATCGACAAAGCTTGAATTGAATCCACCGGAGAAGAAAAAGAATGAGGAATGACGAACTAGAAGCTCCGTTAGAATCTTCATGAGAATCACCGGGTAAGAACATTGACGGAAAAGAATGGAGATACTTCACATGAATAAAATGGATACTTGATTAAGATATATGAGTCCTTGAAGAAAAAAGGGTGGGAGGGCGGAAAAACAAAGACAACTTATGACGGATGAAACAAACAACGTTGAGAAGACTTTGAGTTGATCTTGCGGATGTTGAAATGAACGTATCCACTTGAAGAGAAACACGCCGGTTGAAAAGAATTGACATGACAATCTCAATTATCATGAAGGATTAGTATTCACATAGAAATATGAGAACACCACTTAGGAAAAAGTATGGAATCAACATTTGACATTGAAGCAACTCGAATACCACAAACCAAAACAAAAACAAAGGATTGGCTTGCAGAATAAGCCGGAACAAACATATGATAGAGATTTCATCCGAAGTTTTCGTGGTGGTGCCCACACAGGCGCGATCGTACAGCACCATCATGTACAAGGCAGTGCACATGACATACGAAGCGTCCCCGAGTCAGCATAGCCAAGGACTATTTAAGACACAATGAGACCACTATAAAACCAACCGTGGATAGGCGGACCACTAGACGTCGAACCCCAATCTCATATCATACACCTGTCGGCAAGATATCCTAAGAGCTACTTGAATTCCCACTTATAAACTCCCAAAACTCTCTGGTTATGCAATCAGGTGTTGGGGATACATGGGAAGCATAATATCTCACCCAAAACTAGCAAATCCTACATCCAGTTGTATCCATCCTTCAACACATAACCAGGAAACCTTTGGAAATCATTTACCTCAACCTTTGAAAAGCATCTGTTATACGAGTTATGGCAATACTCCCTAACTCCCGCCCCAGTACTGGGTGGCGTCGAGGTTATCTCACCAACAACTGCATAAAAGAGTTTTCGATGTCGGCGAACTCAAGTATTCCAGAACTGCAACGATAAAATTGTGATGACAACACCTCGGAGCTCAACTCCTCGGGACACTGCCACAACCCCTAAATGTCAGGAGGCACCAAGAACAATGTTCTAGTCACAAAACCATCGGAACAATTCCAAGATACCCGCGTGATCCTAAAAAAATCGTGAAATTTGAGAAGAGAAGAGTCAAAACTCTACGTCAGGATGCCTCACCAGAGCGATGAAGGAACTGAGGAGTAAAAGAATCCTATCTCCGATATATATAATCCTATAAGACTCAAAACATTTTTCTAGACTCAACAACACCAACGATTCGATCAAGCAGGGGGCTCCTAAGTCGGGGAAGGCTCTGATTACCAACTTGTCACACCCACGATGCGGCTATATCTCCCACGTGTCGGAGCACAACTTAGAGGCATAACCGCATAGTAGGCATGTCGCAAGAGGGGTAATCTTTACACATCCCATGTACTGAATAAGAAAGGGATAAAGCGTTGGCTTACAATCGCCACTTCGCAAAATACATAAATATAGCATTACATCAACCAAAATACAATCAAGGTCCGACTACGGAACCAAAATAAAGACAACCCCAAATGCATAAGATCCCCGATCGCCCCGGCTGGGCTCCACTACTGATCAACAGGAAACGAAACAAGACAATGGACGTGATCTTCATCGAGCTCCTCCTTGAGCTCGGTTGCGTCACCTGCACAGTTATCATCGGCACCTGCAACTGTTTGAAGTAATCTGTGAGTCACGGGGACTCAGCAATCTCACACCCTCGTGATCAAGACTATTTAAGCTTATGGGTAAGAAAAGGTAGTGAGGTGGAGCTGCAGCAAGCACTAACATATATGGTGGCTAACTTACACAAATGAGAGCGAGAAGAGAAGCAAAGCACGGTGTGAACTAGAAGTGATCAAGAAGTGATCCTGAAACTACTTACGTTCAAACATAACTCCAAAACCGTGTTCACTTCCCGGACTCCGCCGGAAAGAGACCATCACGGCTACACACGCGGTTGATGCATTTTAATTAAGTTAAGTGTCAAGTTTTCTACAACCGAACATTAACAAATTCCCATCTGCCCATAACCGCGGGCACGGCTTTCGAAAGTTCAAAACCCTGCAGGGGTGTCCCAACTTAGCCCATCACAAGCTCTCATGGTCAACGAAGGATATTCCTTCTCCTAGGAAGACCCGATCATACTCGGAATCCCGGTTACAAGACTTCTCGACAATGGTAAAACAAGACCAGCAAGACCACCCTCTATGCCGACAAATCCCGATAGGAGCTACACATATCTCGTTTTCAGGGCACACCGGATAAGCTAAGCATACAGGAGCCGATGTAACCCAAGTTGCCAAGGGATGGCCCTGCATGGTGCTCTAGTTTGGACCAACACTCAGAGGAGCACTGGCCCGGGGGGTTTAAAATAAAGATGACCCTTGAGTCTGCAGAACCCAAGGGAAAAAGGATTAGGTGGGAAATGGTAAAACCAAGGTTGGGCCTTGCTGGAGGAGTTTTATTCAAGGCGAACTGTCAAGGGGTTCCCATTATAACCCAATCGCGTAAGGAATGCAAAATCAAGAAACATAACACCGGTATGACGGAAACTAGGGCAGCAAGAGTGGAACAAAACACCATGCATAAGGCCGAGCCTTCCACCCTTTACCAAGTATATAGATGCATTAATTAAATAAGAGATATTGTGATATCCCAACAATAATCATGTTCCAATAAGGAACAAACTCCATCTTCATCTGCAACTAACAACGCTATAAGAGGGGCTGAGCAAAGTGGTAACATAGCCAAACAACGGTTATGGTACTGTTCGCTCTCATTTATGTACTCAACAATATTAAATGTTGATTAACGTGGCAACGGGTGAAGCACAACAAAACTACCTATCTAGGCAAGTTTAAATGAGGCCGGAACAACAAGCAACAAGTCCGGAAAATCCACATGTGCAAATTTTGGTTAGGGTATTGTTCTACCCTAAACACAATTTTAGAGTTACTAAACATGCAATGTAATGACACCATGTTAAACTAGGCATTTTTCTACCCCATTTACATATAAAGATTATTTAAAATGGAGCTACGGTTATTTAGTTATGAAATAAAGCATTTTAGCATGGCAAAGGCAAATTTAAACAAATAATAATTTAAACATTTTAAACATGGATGGGAGTGACATATTATGAAACTAGATGAATTTCTAAGCAACTTTCATGTTAAGTTTGTTTAATTCGGATGCACGGTTTGTGAGATATGCTAAGCATGAAGAAAGAGGGGTTTTCTGCAAAACTGCCAACTCTGGAAAATTGGACAAATTCGCACTGCGAAAAAAAACACAACCGGGCCGAAACTAGCAGGCCCAGAAGTGCACAGGGGGGGCGCTGGAGGGGCTGCTCACATTGGCCTGGCCCGGTCGGCACAATAGAGGAGGAGAAGGGCCGGCCCAGGGGGACGGAGAGCGCTGCTGGGCCGGGGCAAGGCCGGCCCACGCGCGTGCGAGGGAGGCAGCCAGCGGTGCGCTGGGCCTCTCCCTCCGCCCGAGGGGAGGCAAGGGCGGTGACGACCAACTGCGACGATGGGGAAGGGCGTCGGAGGCCGGGAACGGGTGCGGGGCAACGGATCCGGCCTCGGGGCGACTCGAGGGCATCGGATCTGATGATGAGGACGGTCAGGGAGACGCACGGCGAAGGTGGTGGACTCCGGCGAGGTCAATGGGGCGAGGGCGACTGGATCTTCACCGGCGACGATGCCCTGCACGGGAGAGAGAGAGAGATGAGGGAGAGTGAGGATAGAGGGAAAAGAGAGAGAGGCAGAACTGGACTGGGGTTCCCGCCAGCGATGCGGCTGCAATGCGGTGGGGTTGGGCGCCCTTGCTCCGGCGAGACCCGTGGTGGCCGGAGCGTAAGGACGAGGCGGCGGCGAGGAGATCGAGCGGGAACAGGGCAAGCGGGCGAGGGAGCCAGGGGCACACGGGGGCGGGCCCGGATGGGCTCCGCGCAGGCCTGGGCGGGCCTACGGCAGTGGGGAGCGGTCAGGGGACGTGTGGCAGCTCCCCAGTGGCTGCGGGTGGCAGGGAGGGCGATGTGGCGGCGTGGGATAGGCCGAAGGGCATGGCGGCGGCGGCGACAAGTGGCGGCGCGCAGGTGGATGGGCACGGAAATGGAGGAGAAGGTGGGAGGAATGTCCAGATTTGGAAAGAGGGGGGTTCTATTTATAGCCGGGGAGGCTAGGGGTTGGTCTAGGGGTGGTTTGGGGCCGTTCTAGAGCGTCCGATCGCGATCCGACGGTTCTGGTCGGAGGGTGGATTTAGTGGCCTGTAGGTTGGTTGATGAGAGTGGGTTGGGCTGAGAGAAGAGAAGAGAGAGAGGCCCGGCGACTGTTTCTGGAGACAGAAAACGTCCGATGTTTTGGCCGACTAAAATGCTGCTACAGTTAACTGTTGGGGAGTCAAACAAACTCCGAATGCGATGAAACTTGGCAGGCGGTCTACTGACAACATAACAAGACCGCACACCAACTTTCAACCCATTCCGAGAACATTTTCTGGCCACTTAAAAATAATATTTCGGACATGTCGCGGGCGCGTGCAAGTGTGTCTGGGCTGAGAACGGACAACGGAAGGAACGGGGAGACCGGGACGGATGCAAGTTTTGAAAACATGATGATGCAATGCATATGATGCAATGACAAGAGGCAACACACAAGCGAATGACATGGCAACGACAGCGAATAACTAGGAGCCACCTGGTGCATCGGTCTCGGGGCGTCACATGCATGATGGATAGCGATCGATGAGTGGAGTAATAGTAGTAGATGCAGGCAGGAGTCGGTCTACTTGTCTCGGATGTGATGCCCATATACATAATCATACCTAGATATTCTCATAACTACGCTCAATTATGTCAATTGCTCAACAGTAATTCGTTCACCCACCGTAAAATACTTATGCTCTTGAGAGAAGCCACTAGTGAAACCTATGGCCCTGGGGTCTATCTTCATCATATTAATCTTCCAATACTTAGTTATTTCCTTTGCTTTTTTACTTTGCTTTTATTTTACTTTGCATCTTTATCATAAAAATACCAAAAACATTATCTTATCATATCTATCAGATCTCACTCTCGTAAGTGACCGTGAAGGGATTGACAACCCCTTATCGCGTTGGTTGCGAGGAGTTATTTGTTTTGTGCAGGTACTACTGACGCGCGCGCAACCTCCTACTAGATTGATACCTTGGTTCTCAAAAACTAAGGGAAATACTTATGCTACTTTGCTGCATCACCCTTTCCTCTTCAACGAAATCCAACGCGGTGCTCAAGAGGTAGCAAGAAGAATTTCTGGCGCCGATGCCGAGGAGGTTCGCGCACGTCAAGATCTGACTCCCGACAACAAGCCATTTCTGGCGCCGTTGCCGGGGAGTCTACACAAAAGTCAACATACCAAGTACCCATCACAACCCTTATCTCCCGCATTACATTATTTGCCATTTGCCTCTCGTTTTCCTCTCCCCCACTTCACCATTGCCATTTTATTCACCCTCTCTCTCTATCCTCCCTCTCTTTCTCTATTTCCCTCTTTTTGCCCGCTTGCTTTTTGTTTGCTTGTGTGTTGGATTTCTTGCTTGTCACAATGGCTCAAGATAACACTAAATTGTGTGACTTCACCAATACCAACAACAATGATTTTATTAGCACTCCGATTGCTCCTCTTACCGATGCTGAATCTTGTGAAATTAATGTCGCTTTGCTGAATCTTGTCATGAAAGATCCGTTTTCCGTCCTTCCTAGTGAAGATGCCGCTACCCATCTAAATAGCTTCATTGATTTGTGTGATATGCAAAAGAAGAAAGTTGTGGAAAATGATATTGTTAAATTGAAGCTATTTCCTTTTTCGCTTAGAGATCGTGCTAAAGCTTGGTTTTCATCTTTGCCTAAAAATAGTATTGATTCTTGGAACAAGTGCAAAGATGCTTTTATCTCTAAGTATTTTCCTCTCGCTAAGATCATCTCCCTTAGAAACGATATTATGAATTTTAAGCAACTTGATCATGAACATGTTGCAAAAGCTTGGGAGAGGATGAAATTAATGATACATAATTGCCCTACTCATGGTTTGAATTTGTGGATGATTATAAAAAAAATTATGCCGGATTGAATTTTGCTACTAGAAATCTTTTAGATTCGGCCGCGGGAGGCACTTTTATGGAAATCACTTTAGGATAAGCAACTAAACTCCTAGATAATATTATGGTTAATTATTCACAATGGCATACTGAAAGATCTACTAATAAAAAGGTGCATGCGATAGAAGAAATTAATGTTTTGAGTGGAAAGATGGAGGAACTTATGAAATTATTTGCTAGTAAGAGTGTTTCTTCTGATCCTAATGATATGCCCTTGTCTAATTTGATTGAGAATAATAATGAATCTATGGATGTGAATTTTGTTGGTAGGAATAATTCTGGTAACAACGTGTATAGAGGAAATTTTAATCCTAGGCCTTATCCTAGTAATTCCTCTAATAACTATGGTAATTCCTACAACAATTCTTATGGAAATTATAATAAGATGCCCTCTGATTTTGAATCTAATATTAAAGAATTTATTACTTCGCAAAAGAATTTCAATGCTTTGATTGAAGAAAAATTGCTTAAGATTGATGAGTTGGCTAGGAACGTTGATAGAATTTCTCTTAATGTTGATTCTTTGAAACTTAGATCTATTCCACCTAAGCATGATATCAATGAGTTTCTCAAAGCCATGAGAATTTCCATTGATGAGTGCAAAGAAAGAACCGCTAGGATGCGTGCTAAGAAAGATGCCTTTATAAGAGCGTGTTCTTCTAGTTCCTATGAAAATAAAGATGAAGATCTAAAAGTTATTGATGTGTCCCCTATTAAATCTTTGTTTTGCAATATGAATCTTGATAATGATGGGACTGAATATGATCCACCTTTACCTAGAAGGCGTTCCAAAAATTCGGAGTTTTTAGATCTTGATGCTAAATTTGATGAAAGTGGGATTGAAGAATTTAAAACCCTAGATGTTGCTAAACCCACTATTTTGGATTTCAAGGAATTTAATTATGAAAATTTCTATTTGATTGATTGTATTTCCTTGTTGCAGTCCGTGCTAAATTCTCCTCATGCTTATAGTCAAAATAAAGCGTTTACTAAACATATCGTTGATGCCTTGATGCAATCTTATGAAGAAAAACTTGAGTTGGAAGTTTCTATCCCTAGAAAGCTTTATGATGAGTGGGAACCAACTATTAAAATTAAGATTAAATATCTTGAGTTCTATGCTTTATGTTATTTGGGTGCTAGTGTTTCCACGATTCCAAATACTTTTTGTGATTTGTTAGGTTTCCATGATTTTGATGATTGCTCTCTAAACTTGCACCTTGCGGATTCCACTATTAAGAAATCTATGGGAAGAATTAATGATGTTCTTATTGTTGCAAATAGGAATTATGTGCCCATAGATTTTATTGTTCTTGTCCTATTATTCTTGGTAGACCTTTCATGTCCTATTATTCTTGGTAGACCTTTCCTTAGAACGATTGGTGCAATTATTGATATGAAGGAACGAAATATTAGATTCCAATTTCCGTTAAGGAAAGGCATGGAACACTTTCCTAGAAATAAAATTAAATTACCTTATGAATCTATTATGAGAGCCACTTATGGATTGCCTACCAAAGATGGCAATACATAGATCTATCCTTGCTTTTTATGCCTAGCTAAGGGCGCTAAACGATAGCGATTGTTGGGAGGCAACCCAATTTTATTTTTATTCCTTACTTTTTACTCCTGTTTAGTAATAAATAATTTACCTAGCCTCTGTTTTGGTTTTGTTTTTCGTGTTTAATTAGTCTTTGTGCCAAGTAGAACCGTTGGGAAGACTTGGGGAAAGTCTTAATATCTTTCTGTAAAAAAAAGAAACTTTAGCGCCCACGAGAACTGCTGCCATTTTCATTTGGAAAGTGCTATCTAGTTAATTATTTTTTAAGATGATTAATAGATAAATTCCTCACCTCCAGCAATTTATTTTAGAATTTTTGGGGTTCCAGATCTTGCGCTAGCTACATATTACTACAGACTGTTCTTTCGTGTGTTGTTTGCTTATTTTGATGAATCTGTGGCTAGTAAAATAGTTTATCAACCATAGAGAAGTTGGAATACAGTAGGTTTAACACAAATATAAATAAAGAATGAGTTAATTACAGTACATTGAAGTGGTATTTTGTTTTCTTTCGCTAACGGAGCTCATGAGATTTCCTACTTTATGTTTTGTGTTGTGAAGTTTTCAAGTTTTGGGTAAAGATTTGATGGATTATGGAACAAGGAGTTGCAGCAGCCTAAGCTTGGGGATGCCCATGGCACCCCCAAGATAATCTAAGGACACCTAAAATCCAAAGCTTGGGGATGCCCCGGAAGGCATCCCCTCTTTCGTCTACTTCTATCGGTAACTTTACATGGAGCTATATTTTTATTCACCACATGATATGTGTTTTTCTTGGAGCATATTGTATGATTTGAGTCTTTATTTTTTAGTTTACCACAATAATCCTTGCTGTACACAACTTTTGAGGGATCCATACATGATTTGGAATTTGTTAGAATACTCTATGTGCTTCACTTATATCATTTGAGTTATATAGTTTTGCTCTAGTACTTCACTTATATCTTTTAGAGCACGGTGGTGGATTTGTTTTATAGAAACTATTGATCTCTCATGCTTCACTTATAATATTTTGAGAGTCTTAAATAGCATGGTAATTTGCTTAAAAATACTATGCTTGGTATTCAAGAATAGTATAAACTTTCTTATGAGTGTGTTCAATACTATGAGGGGTTTGATGCTTGATAATTGTTTTGAGATATGAAGATGGTGATATTAAAGTTGTGCTAGTTGAGTAGTTGTGAATTAGAGAAATACTTGTGTTAAAGTTTGTGATTCCCGTAGCATGCACTTATGGTGAACCGTTATGTGATGAAGTCAAAGCAAGATTTATTTATTGATTGTCTTCCTTATGAGTGGCGGTCGTGGACGAGCGATGGTCTTTTCCTACCAATCTATCCCCCTAGGAGCATGCACGTAATACTTTGCTTTGATAACTTGTAGATTTTTGCAATAAGTATATGAGTTCTTTATGACTAATGTTGAGTCCATGGCTTATACACACTTTTCTTCCTTCCACCATTGCTAGCCTCTCTAATACCGCGCACCTTTCGCCGGTATCATACACCCACCATATACCTTCCTCAAAACAGCCACCATACCTACCTATTATGGCATTTCCATAGCCATTCCGAGATATATTGCCATGCAACTTTCCATCGTTCCATTTATTATGACACACTCCATCATTGTCACATTGCTTAGCATGATCATGTAGTTGACATCGTATTTGTGGCAAAGCTACCGTTCATATTTCTTTCGTACATGTCACTCTTGATTCATTGCATATCCCGGTAAACCGCCGGAGGCATTCATATAGAATCATATTTTGTTCTGAGTATTGAGTTGTAATTGTTGAGTTGTAAGAAAATAAAAGTGTGATGATCATCATTATTAGAGCATTGTCCCAAGTGGGGAAAGGATGATGGAGACTATGATTCCCCCACAAGTCGGGATGAGACTCCGGACGAACAAAAAAATGAGAGAAAAAGAGAGAAGGGGCAATGGTACTATCCTTTTACCACACTTGTGCTTCAAAGTATCGCCATGATCTTCATAGTAGAGAGTCTCTCATTTCGTCACTTTCATATACTAGTGGGAAATTTTCATTATAGAACTTGGCTTGTATATTCCAATGATGGGCTTCCTCAAAATGCCCTAGGTCTTCGTGAGCAAGCAACTTGGATGCACACCCACTTAGTTTCTTTTGTTGAGCTTTCATATACTTATAGCTCTAGTGCATCCGTTGCATGGCAATCCTTACTCACTCACATTGATATCTATTGATAGGCATCTCCATAGCCCGTTGATACGCCTAGTTGATGTGAGACTATCTTCTCCTTTTTGTCTTCTCCACAACCACCATTCTATTCCACCTATAGTGCTATATCCATGGCTCACGCTCATGTATTGCGCGAAGATTGAAAAGGTTTTGAGAATGTCAAAAGTATGAAACAATTGTTGGGCTTGTCATCGGGCTTGTGCATGATTTAAATACTTTGTGTGGTGAAGATAGAGCATAGCCAGACTATATGATTTTGTAGGGATAACTTTCTTTGGCCATGTTATTTTGAGAAGGCATAATTGCTTTGTTAGTATGCTTGAAGTATTTTTTTATGTCAATATTAAACTTTTATCTTGAATCTTTCACATCTGAATATTCATACCACAATTAAGAAGAATTGCATTAAAATTATGCCAAGTAGCATTCCACATCAAAAATTCTGTTTTTATCATTTACCTACTCGAGGACGAGCAGGAATTAAGCTTGGGGATGCTTGATACGTCTCCAACGTATCTATAATTTTTGATTGCTCCATGCTATATTATCTACTGTTTTGGACATTATTGGGCTTTATTATCCACTTTTATATTATTTTTTGGCACTAACCTATTAACCGGAGGCCCGACCCAGAATTGTTGTTTTTGCCTATTTTATGGTTTCGAAGAAAAGGAATATCAAACGGAATGAAACCTTCGGGAACATGATTTTCTCACCGAACATGATCCAGGAGACATGGACCCTACGTCAAGAAACAAAGGAGGAAGCCACGAGGTAGGGGGGCGCGCCTACCCCCCCCCCCCAGGTGCGCCCTCCATCCTCATGGGCCCCCTGTTGCTCCACCGACGTACTCCTTCCTCCTATATATACCTACGTACCCCCAAATGATCACATACGGAGCCCAAAACCTAATTCCACGACCGCAACTTTCTATATCCACGAGATCCCATCTTGGGGCATGTTCCGGAGCTCCGCCGGAGGGGGCATCCATCACGGAGGGCTTCTACATCAACACCATAGCCTCTCCGATGAAGTGTGAGTTGTTTACCTCAGACCTTCGGGTCTGTAGTTATTAGCTAGATGGCTTCTTCTCTCCTTTTGGATCTCAATACAAAGTTCTCCCCCTCTCTTGTGGGGATCTATTCGATGTAATCTTCTTTTTGCGGTGTGTTTGTTGAGACCAATGAATTGTGGGTTTATGATCAAGATTATCTATGAACAATATTTGAGTCTTCTCTGAATTCTTTTATGTATGATTGGTTATCTTTGCAAGTCTCTTCGAATTATCAGTTTGGTTTGGCCTACTAGATTGATCTTTCTTGCAATGGGAGAAGTGCTTAGCTTTGGGTTCAATCTTGCGGTGTCCTTTCCTAGTGACAGTAGGGGCAGCAAGGCACATATTGTATTGTTGCCATCAAGGATAACAAGATGGGGTTTTTATCATATTGCATGAATTTATCCCTCTACATCATGTCATCTTGCTTAAGGCGTTACTCTGTTTTCATGAACTTAATACTCTAGATGCATGCTGGATAGTGGTAGATGAGTGGAGTAATAGTAGTAGATGCAGGCAGGAGTTGGTCTACTTGTCTCGGACGTGATGCCCATATACATGATCATACCTAGATATTCTCATAACTATGCTCAATTCTGTCAATTGCTCAACAGTAATTCGTTCACCCACCGTAAAATACTTATGCTCTTGAGAGAAGCCACTAGTGAAACCTATTGTTTCAACCTTGGTGGGATCTACTGCTATACCTATTGTTTCAACCTTGGTCGCTACAAGATGGTACCAGAGCACACGCTGACTGTAGGACACGACCACTAAGCTAAAAGCCCTAGATCACTACTCTCTTCTCATTCTAACTCCTCATCTTTTCTACTCTTTTAGGATGGCGGATGCAAGGAACAAGTTCATGCAACCGGATGAAGATACACCCATTGGACGCCACTTGAAGGAAGTCACTAGATATCTAAACATCGGAGTACCAAGCTTCACCGGAACCTACAACGCCACTTTACCTGAAGAGGAGCGCTGGATGATTCAAGTTCAACTTCCAGGAAGGACGTTCATGTCAGTCACCAAGCCCATAGAGTTTTCCTTTGATGCACCAACCTGGAGTCTAGGAAAGAGCATGTCAGCTCACATCGCCATGGGACGTATTGGAGAAGTTTACCGCAATGATCTCAAGGATACTATCTACCAGATTTGTGGGCGCAGAGATGAGCAATGGGAGATGATCAGTACCAAGAAGGATAGATCAATCACAGCTTTCATCCAGGAGTTAAACCAGCACATTCGACGACAGGAGAACCAGATGTGCGCAGATATGATAGATCTGAAGAAGGCGAGGACGAGAATCATGGAACTAGAGGAAGAACTCAAGGCTACACGTGAAGATTATATGGAGGAAATCGAAGTATTAGTGGAGAAGAATGACGATCTAATCAAGAAGATCATAATATTCATGGGAGGCCCTACACCAAAAGAAGAAGACGAAGAACCCAAGGAGATTCGCCCGGAAGACTACATCATCATCGACGACACCGACTCGGACCCAGATGATAGCGATGATGACTGTGTTGATGAAGCTGGAGCAGATATCATGGAGTCTGCAACCGAATAATATTTCTAGTAGACCACCCCATCAGTAGTAGTATTCCACCATGTAAATACAGTAGTCCAAACACTTTTGCGATAGTTAGACCGATTGTATGCCCTTGTTTGATTGAATGAAGTGATATTGTTTGCTTTTGCCTCATGTGCATATGGGTAGTGTTTTCTCTTTAGACCCCTCTCTATTCTTAAATCTCATCTTTTCTAAACCCATCAGATGCCTCCGAGACGTGACCCCGGATTTACCTTCCCACCGGAGCTCACTCAGTTGATCCAACAGCAGAATACGTTGATGCAGTTGCTAGTCCAGAATCAGAATCAGGGGAACAACAACAACAACAATAACCCACCACCACCACCACCACCTGTTGACCACTTAGCCCGTTTTCTTAGGCTGAACCCGCCGGTATTTTCTAGTAGCACCGAGCCTATAGTAGTAGATGATTGGCTCCGCAAGACAGCAAGGGAGTTGACCACGGCAGGATGCACAGATGCGGAAAAGGTGAAGTTTGCCACACATCAGCTTGACGGACCAGCAACATCATGGTGGGAGAATTTCACAGCCACTTTCCCTATCGACACTGTCACATGGGACCAGTTTCAGCAGGCTTTCCGTACTTCCCATGTTTCAGTAGGAGCTATGGCCATAAAGAAGCGTGAGTTTCGCAACTTACACCAAGGAGGACGGACCGTTGGCCAGTATGTGGAGGACTTTAGTAAGCTAGCACGTTATGCCCCAGATGACATTGCTACGGATGCATCTAAGCATGAGAAGTTTCTGGAAGGACTAAATGATGAGTTGAGCATGCAGTTGATGGTAGCAACCTTCAACAACTACCAGGAGTTGGTAGATCATGCTCTTATGATTGAAGGGAAGCAGCAGCAAATTGAGAACCGCAAGAGGAAGTATGGACAAGGGAAGTACAATTCTGGAGCTCAGCAGAAGACACGTTTTACCCCTAGACCGGGAGGACATTTTCAGCATACCCATGGAGGAGGTATCTCGCACAATCATAATGGCCCCAAGAATGGTAATGGGAATGGAGGAAGCAACGGCAAGAACCGTACCAACCCATCAACCCCAGCCAAGAGAGACCTGAGCCAAGTCACCTGCTTTAAGTGTCAGAAAACCAGACATTATGCCAATGAATGTCCTGAAGGCCAGAATGGAAATGGCAATGGAAGCTCTGGGAAGAAGCCGAACGCTTTCAATAGGGGACAGGTGAACCACGTTAACATGGAGGAGGTTGAAGAGCAGCCGGATGCAGTAATCGGTAAGTTTTTGGTTAAGTCTTTTACTGCAATCATTCTTTTTGATACTCGTGCATCGCATTCATACATATCAAGGGGATTTGCGGATAAGTATAACCTGCCCACCAAAGTTCTTAGAACACCTATGTTAGTAAGCTCACCAGGAGCGGAGTACATGGCCATTAAAGGATGTTTTCAAGTGCCATTGAGTATAGGTAGGCATGTTTTCCCGTCGGATTTAATCATTTTGGAATCACAAGGTTTAGATGTAATTCTGGGTATGGATTGACTATCGTTGTATGGAGGAAACATCGATTGCACCAGTAAGTCGATTTTGCTCACCACCCCAGAAGGAAGAAGGATCAAGTATGTATCCCGGCATGTGCCGAAGAGGACTTAAATAAATTCGTTAACAGGAGTTGTGCAAGAGGAAGTACCAGTGGTAAAGGATTTCCCTGATGTGTTTCCAGAGGAATTTCCAGGCATGCCACCGGACAGAGACATTGAGTTTTTAATTGAGATTTTGCCAGGCACAAGGCCAATATCTAAGAGACCATACAGGATGCCCGCAAAAGATTTGGAGGAGATTAAGAAGAAGATTAAGGAGTTACTAGATAAAGGATATATTCGCCCAAGTTCTTCGCCTTGGGGATCGCCAGTACTTCTAGTGGAGAAAAAGGATGGATCGTGAAGGATGGTTGTTGATTATCGGGGGTTGAATAAAGTAACAATCAAGAACAAGTACCCACTACCAATGATCAATGATCTGTTTGATCGATTGCAAGGAGCTAAGGTATTTTCCAAGATCGATCTGCGATCAGGATACCATCAGTTGAAGATTCGAGAACAGGATATACCTAAGATAGCTTTTACCACCAGGTATGGGCTGTATGAGTACACCGTTATGTCATTTGGTCTGACTAACGCACCTGCATATTTTATGAACATGATGAACAAAGTATTTATGGAGTTTTTGGATAAGTTCGTCGTAGTGTTCATTGATGATATTCTAGTTTACTCGAAGAATGAAGAGGAGCATAAAGAGCATTTGCGTTTGGTACTTGAGAAGCTCAGAAAACATCAGCTATATACCAAGTTTAGCAAATGTGAATTTTGGTTGAAGGAAGTTGGATTCCTCGGACACGTTATATCCGGAGAAGGTATAGCAGTAGATCCCACCAAGGTTGACACTGTGACAAATTGGGAAGCTATGGGATCCTTCAAATCCAAATACATCTTGGTATTTCATGGGTGAATCGAATATGGTGAATCATGGGCCTCTTGCAGAATCAACTTCTGGATCTCCGGGTCATTCGACACATAAACTTGGTCTTCAAACCATAAGGTATCGTGCTCATCCTCACGAAATCCCTTAGCTTTTTCTTTGCTCATTTTATCTTTAATAGAAGCAATCTCCTTGTCAGTCTTTTGAGCTTCTCTGATCTTATCCATCAAAGTAGATTGAATCTCCAATGCCGCTACATAGCCTCTCAGAACTATCTCTAACCATAGGTCATGAAGATCCTCGGCTAACTCCTTCGGTAAATCTCCCGTCATTAGAGTGTTGACATGGCTTTTACGGCTCAACGCATTTGCTACTATGTTAGCCTTTCTGGGATGATAATGCAATCTCATATCATAATCTTTAATGAGCTCCAACCATCTCCTTTGCCTGACATTCAACTCCTTCTGTGTGAAAATATACTTCAAACTCTTGTGATCCGTGTACACCTCACAATGGTTTCCAATGAGAAAATGTCTCCAAGTCTTCAATGCATGCACTACGGCTGCTAACTCCAAATCATGTGTGGCATAATTTAACTCATGCGGCTTAAGCTGTCGTGAGGCATATCAAACAACTCTCCCCTCCTGCATAAGCACTGCTCCAAGTCCTCGACGTGAAGCGTCGCAATACACCTCATAATCCTTGTTCTAATCCAGCAAAATCAACACTGGTGATGTAACCAAACGTTTCTTCAACTCCTGGAACTGGCCTCACATTCCTCAGTCCATTTGAACGTGGTATCCTTCTTCAACAACTCTGTCATAGGTTTTGCAGTCTTCGAGAAATTTTCAATAAATCTCCGGTAGTATCCTGCGAGTCTAAGAAAACTCTAGACATAAGTATTAATCTTCCAATACTTAGTTATTTCCTTTGCTTTTTTACTTTGCTTTTATTTTACTTTGCATCTTTATCATAAAAATACCAAAAATATTATCTTATCATATCTATGAGATCTCACTCTCGTAAGTGACCGTGAAGGGATTGACAACCCCTTATCACGTTGGTTGCGAGGAGTTATTTGTTTTGTGCAGGTACTAGGGACGCGCGCGCAACCTCCTACTGGATTGATACCTTGGTTCTCAAAAACTGAGGGAAATACTTATGCTACTTTGCTGCATCATCCTTTCCTCTTCAAGGAAATCCAACGCAGTGCTCAAGAGGTAGCAATACCCCCGATACTACTCATAGATGCATCAAAATAAGCAAACAACACGCGAAAAACAGAATCTGTCAAAAACAGACAGTCTGTAGCAATCTGTATGTTTCGAATACTTCTGTAACTCCAAAAATTCTGAAAAATTAGGAAGATCAGGACAATTTGTATATTGATTTACTGCAGTTGTAATTGGTATTTTATCGCTCTCTGGTAAAAAATGAAAATTATTTTCGTGAGCGCATACTTTCTGTTTTTATCAGCAAGATCAAACAACAATCACCCATGAAGATCCTAAAGGCTTTACTTGGCACAAACACTAACTAAAACATGAAAAACACAATCATAAGTTCATAACAGAGGCTATATGAATTATTTATTAGTAAACAGGAACAAAAATAAAATTGGGTTGCCTCCCAACAAGCGCTATCGTTTAACGCCCCTAGCTAGGCATAAAAACAAGAATATATCTAGGTATTGCTATAATGAAGATAAGGCAAATCGCGAAAACTCATCTCATACTCCCTACGTTCAGCAGCAAGTTTTCTTTGTGGCAGGCAAAAGTAATCAAAAGGACTAAATTTAATGGGACAAAAGTCCCCAAGATCAAGCTCGGGAGGTATTGGTTCCTCCTTTGGCCCCTCATATTGCACAACCAATTCATCATTATAAGCATTCTTTTGGCAAAAAGTCATGAGCCTGTGTTCAAGAGAAAAACCTAACCCATTATTTCGAATATTAATTATCATTAAGTTTTGAAATCCTATCAACTAGAACATCGGTAGGAACCTTTTTTCTAATGTTTTCATTATAAGCAACATGATCTAAAGATCGTAAACGCATTATGTCTTCTTGATTAAAAAGGATTGCTTCTATGGGAGGACGGCCAGCATCCACCCTATAATGCGCAAATATTTCATTGGCCTCGTTTATTATAAATCTGAACTCATGTGGTAAAAAGATGGTAGCCGCTCGCTTAACAGAAGAATGCTCAATATTGGAAAATTCTAGAAAAATCCTTTGTATGCAAGGATGCATGTGGATAAATTGTCTTTCAAGTTCAACTACGAGCAAAGATATAGCATCTGCAAGACTAGTAGTTCTGTGAAGAATAGACCCACCATAGTGGGCAACACACCGGCACAAGTAAAGAAATCTTGAATAACTCCTTTTCTAATAATATTACCATTACCAATCCAGAACTTTTTAGTGTGTAAAATAGTAGGTTCTTAATGAGGATAATCAAAAGCATCAAAGTTTCCCCCATCGTTACTACTATTTTTTTCAACGGTAACCTCCCCAGTTTCAGACATGATGGCAACAAACCACACTAAGAACGAACACACAAGAGGCAAGCGGAAAGAGACGAACAGAAGAGGGGCGAAGAAACGGCAAAGGTTTTTGAAAATCCTTTTAAAAGTGGGGGAGAGGAAAACGAGAGGCGAATGGTAAATAATGTAATGCGAGGGAGAAGAGTTTGTGATGGGTACTTGGTACGTCTTGACTTGGAGTAGATCTCCCCGGCAACGGCGCCAGAAATCCTTCTTGCTACCTCTTGAGCATGCGTTGGTTTTCCCTTGAAGAGGAAAGGGTGATACAACAAAGTAGCATAAGTATTTCCCTCAATTTTGAGAACCAAGGTATCAATCCAGTAGGAGACAACGCACAAGTCACCTAGTACCTGCACAAACAATCAAGAACCTTGCAACCAACGCGATAAAGGGGTTGTCAATCCCTTCACGGTCACTCACAAAAGTGAAATCTGATAAAGATAGTAAAGTAAATATTTTTGGTATTTTTTTGTATAGATTGGAAAGTAAAGATTGCAAATAGTAAACGAGATGTGATGTAAATAAAAGAGATGAAATATAATAAGAAAGAGACCTGGGGGCCATAGGTTTCACTAGTGGCTTCTCTCAAGTTAGCATGTATTACGGTGGGTGAACAAATTACTGCCGAGCAATTGATAGAAAAGTGCATAGTTATGAGAATATCTAGGCAATGTGTGACGCCCGGATAATTAAGCTACAGTAATTCCCTGCTAATGGTGCCACGTCATCATGATTACCGTTGTTAAACTCGCGTTGTTTGAATCTGGTCCAAATTCAAATTTTAAATTGAAGTCAAAAATAAAAGTTCTCAAACATAAAATCTAAAATGTTCAAAGTGTGGCAAATAATCTTGGTTATTTGTCATGTTGGAACCAACCTCTTTTGGATTCCCAGGTGCCCCTGGAAATTTATTTAGTGGTTCTGCAGCATTTAAAATCCGCCTTTCCAATTTCAAAAATTGGTTAGACAACTCCTTTTGGCCTCAAACTTTTTGTGACTCCTATAAATAATGTGATTGATTTATGTGACAAGTTTCATGTTGAACAAAACTCATTTGATATTAAATTAAAATGTGAAATAGTGGTGAAATGAATAAGCAGAAAGTAAAAGAGGAAAAGACTAAAATCCTACCGTGTCTTTTGGCCATATGTGACCACAGTGCACATGGCCCAACCCACCACGGTGTCGGTGTACTAGAGTAGGGGTACCCTAGTATCCCGAACTTGTGCACGGGCAGTCGCAGCATCCCGCGACAAGGCTTGCGGGTGACCGCCAAGGTCCTCCGTGGTTCCTTTGGAGCCATTCAAGGACAAAGTATCCAAGCCAAGGAGACAAGACCCTGGCAAGAGGAGCTTTCTAGGAAGGCCAACCAAGGCATCTCAAGGAACTTGCCGCGACATGCCACGCGTCCCGGCAAGGCCCGGTGAGCGACAAGCTCCCGGACGCGACAAGACAACGACCGCGGCAAGGCGCTTGCCGTGGCAAGCCACCACTCTGTGTCCGCGCTCCAGCACATCCACCAACGTGTCGCTCTGGGACCCTTCCAGGCGTACGTGGCAGGCTGTGCAGCCAGTGGTGCGCGGTGGCAAGCGGCGCTGACAAGATTGCCATCGTGGCGAGCGGTGGCATCCCTAACGGTCCCTTTTGCACTATTTAGGCGACGCAGACGGGCATTTAATGCCCTGGTCCCCTGCCGTCAGGGTTAGGTATGATACACTGTAGCAGGTAGCTGTACCAACCGCAACACCTTTCCATTTTTACCCTTGTCTACGTTGCCACCTGTCGGTGACCCCTTGAGCATATAAAAGGAGGCCCATGCGCAATGTAGAGGAAAAGGGGGGAGGAAGAGAACACTCACGCTCGG
This sequence comes from Triticum dicoccoides, assembly GCF_002162155.2. Classification (NCBI taxonomy): domain Eukaryota; kingdom Viridiplantae; phylum Streptophyta; class Magnoliopsida; order Poales; family Poaceae; genus Triticum; species Triticum dicoccoides. Next base: position 169,212,396 of record NC_041392.1, read on the forward strand.
TCTCGTTAGCTGCTGGGGTGTACTGTAGCACTCGGCGCTCCCGAGCAAGAACTCAATACAAACCACAAAGCAGGAGTAGGGTTTTACGCATCCGTTCGGCCCGAACCTGGGTAAACTGCTCATGTGCTTCACCTCGATCCGCTCTTCTGCGACCCTCGCCCCCCGCCGAACCGAAAGGGACTCGGTCCGCCGGTCCCATAGGTGCTCATGGATTAGTTCCACGGTGGAGCGTGTCGCGCGGCGCGGCGACTGTTGACTCGCCTGCCGCCCCGCTACGTCCCCGGCCTTGCGGAGACGCCTTCTTGGTGGGGATGGAGGCTCTGCTTGCGGCGAGCTGCCTGAAGATGAGGAGGAAGAGGAGTCGATCTCCAGCAAGCCGCTCGTATCCTCGGCGGGCTCGCTCGACTCGACGTCATGCCCGACAAGCTCTTTCTCGCCGACGAGCTCCTCTCGCTCGGCACGGCTTGCCGCCTCTGCTGCCTCTGCCTCCTCCACGGTGAATCCAAATTCTCCCGCGGCTGCGGCTGCCGCCGCCTCTTCCAGCCTAGTGGCGATGCGTGTCATCTCCGCATTGGTGGTGTCGCGGGTGAGGCTATTCTTTTCGTCGGAGCGGACCGGCACTTCTACCAAGCCGTCAAAGAACTCCTACACGACGTCGTCTGCAGGCTCTTGCCAAGTTGGGACAATTCCATGCGAATCGCACAGCGGCATCATTGCACGGATGCGGTCGAGCGCGGAGTTGTTGCACAGCGGAACGACACCCTTCGGCAACCTGAACACTTCAGGATGTTGAGGGTCGTACTTGAACAGCTCCTGGAGCATCGCGTTTAGCTCCAGAACAGTGAAGTTGAAGTTGAGGCCCGGACGCAGCCTCATGATATCCGCCGCATTCTTGAATTCCCAGGCGGGTCTCCTCCGTTCCTGCAGGGGGGCGATGCGGCAGCGAAGAAAATCTGCGCCAACAGCGCCTACAGTGAGCCCGGCAAGCGTGAGGCGTTGGATCCGGGTGACGGCAATCTTAAGCCTATCATCTTCCGGGGCCACGTCACTCCAATCGCTGCCGCGTGCTACTGGGGCTTGGCGCCGGGCGGTAAACGGCTGCGGGTTCTCCTCGACAATCCAGCACCAGTCTGCTCTCCATTCCTCCCACTTGCCGCGGAACTCTCCCTCCATATAAGTGTCCTTCTTGCCGGCCCTCGAGATCCAGGCGATTCCGCCGGATAAAGGCTCTCCTCTCCCTACTCGGGGCATAAAGAAGTGGCGAAAAAGGGCTACATTGGGATAGACTCCGACAAAGTTTTCGCAGAGATGTGCGAAAACTGCCATGGTCAGAACAGCATTGGGGGTGAAGTCAAGGAGGCAGAACCCATAGGTGTTCATAATATCGCAGAAAAACTCAGAGAAGGGCGGGCAGAGCCCGCAGTAGAAGAACAAGGCGAAGAAAGGATATCCGTTTGGAGCCATTTTCCAAGCGGCGGCTGGAAGTACCTTTGTGTGCGGATGCGCTCGCGTCTCCGTCGACCAGAAGAGGTAGTAATTCTCCCTCAGCTCCCTCGCGGCGAGCTTGGGGGGAAGATTGCCCGCTCCTTTCGCAGCGCCGCAAGCCGCTGCGCCTCGGTCGACTTCACAACCTTCCCTTTGTCAGCTCTCGGAGCCATGGCGGAAGTGGTGGACGAGGTCGACGGCGTTGGTGGTGCTGGTGGCGATGGGGGGCGGGGCGCTGCTCTCTTTCATCTTTGGGAAGACGAGGGAGCGGCAGAGGTTTCTGAGATTGGAGTAGCAACTGGCGAATGGGCGAACTACCCCTGTTTCCCATGCTTATAAAGAGGGAGGGGGCGGACGTTCCGCCTTTCCGAATAAAGAAACCACCCACGATCTATCCCACGACGCCGCATTCAACGCGTGCCATTCGGGGAGGGCGCGGTGGATACAGGGAGAGATACAGCGTAACACAGGCCGCGCGTGCCCGTGCCCTGTTTTGGGCCTGGCCCATACACACGGCCTTTTCCCCTTCTTCTGTTCCTTTGTACAGAGACAAGACAGGGGCCATGGCATGGCACACATCCACCCCCACCATGGCCGCTGTCATCGTCATGTCGAGCATCCCGCGGTCTTCGTGGTGGATAAGAACGTTGCGCGTGACCCTGCCGAACCCTAGCCCCTTTTTTCCCTCTCTCTCTCTCCCGCGCCCCCTCCTTAGACCACCCTTTCACCCGAGCGCCATCGCCACCGTGCTGCTGCTCCACCGCGGCCACCGGCCGCCCCGTGCCCCGCCGTCGTGCCCGGGATCACGACCATCGTCTTCTTCATCGTCCCCTACCACCCACGCGGTCCGGGCGCCACCGGAGAGCCCGCAACGACGTATTCTTCCTCCTCTGCGCCACCACCACTCCTCGTCGCCGCTCCGGTCAATCTCAAGCCTCCCCGAGCACACCGAGCCGACCATCAACCTTGTTGTGAGCCTCCCACGTCTTCCCATCACTCCCCTATCTCGAATGTGTGTCGTAGCTGCCGTCTCGTGCCCCCTGCTTCTTTGCCGCACCGACCGCTGCCGTCCATGCTCGCAGCCACGCCACCCGACCGCTGTCGCCGCTCGCGCTGGCTGTTTCGCCCCGCGCTCTACCCTCTCGCTCGCCCTGCTCACCACCGCTGCTGCGCCTGCTGACCCAAACCACCGCCCGCACACACACTTGTCCACGGCCGTCAACGTCCACAGCCTCCGCGCTCGGACATGGCCTCGCCGGCTCCGCCCGTCACAGTCGCGTTCCCCCTCCCCCATGTCCTGCAGATCCGCTAGTCGCGCCGGACTCCGTCCCTCCGCACCGCGCTCGCTACCGCCCGCACCCCCGTGTTCCCCGTGCTGCGCTGCTATGGCGGCTACTCCACGCTACTGTTGCCGCCTCCTTCCACCGCGGGCGCCGCTGTTGCTGGCCCCCGTCGGGCGCCGCTCGCCGGCCGGCGCCCACCTGCTGCCGCCGAGCGACCTACTGGCCTCGCCCGCCTTGCACCCCACGTGCTGACCGGCCCCGCCTGCGCCTCATTGCACCGCACCTCGCGCGCCTGCTCGCATTGGCCTCGGCCACTGCCAGCCACGGCGGCCCCGTCCTCCTGCCGCTCGGTCCGGTGGCCGCCCTGCTCGCGCCTCCCGCCCGCGCCGGCCACCGCTCGCCGGGCCTCGCCCCGCATCGCCATCTCCGGCCTCCGCTGGCCCCAGCCGCGCCCCGCCGTGGCCATGGCCGTCGGTCGGGTCCGCCCGACGGGCGCCCCACCCGCGCCTGTTAAGCCACCCGCTCCAGTGGCCTTCTATGCCACTGGCAGCCGGGCCCCATGCCCTTGTAAAAATGTTTTAAAGGAAATAAAATAATAATTAATTAATTAACTTAATTAATCATGTTAATTATCCTAATTAACTTTTTAACTAATTAAAATTGTTCATTAGTTGTTAGTCTATGACAGAACGGCCCCACATGTCAGGGTTGACTTCGGTCAACTCTATTGACCGCTGACATCATGATGACATCAAGCTGATGCAATAACCCCCCATTTTAGTTTTCATAATAATTTCAGGAATTTCTAAAACTTTAATAATTCATAGAAAAATAATCGTAGCTCGGATGAAAAAGTTTTTCTACATGAAAGTTGCTCAGAACGACGAGACAAATCCGGATACGCAGCTTGTTCGTCCGCTACACACCCCTAGCATAGCGAACACGCAACTTTCCCCCTCCGGTTTATCTGTCCGAAAACGCGAAACACCTAGGATACTTTCCCGGATGTTCCCCCCTTCGCTGGTAGCACCTAGTACTGCGTTAGGTCACCCAAGCACCGCGTATTGCCATTTTATGCTTTGTGATGCTTTGATTGTTCTATTATTTATTGTGTTCCCCCTCCGTTACTTCTTTCCGGTAGACCCCGAGACCGCAGGTGAACCTGAGATCGACTACTTCACCTTCGAGGGTCCGTTTTTGTTTGCAGAGCAACCAGGCAAGCCCCCCCCCCTTGATCACCAGATATCGCCTATTCTTCTCTCTACTGCTTGCATTAGAGTAGTGTAGCATGTTACTACTTTCCGTTAATCCTATCCTGATGCATAGCCTGTCTTTGCTACTACTGTTGTTACCTTTACTGCAATCCTAAATGCGTAGTATATGATGCTAGTTTATCATCAGTGGCCCTACATTCTTGTCCGTCTGCTATGCTATATTATCGGGCCATGGTCACTTCAGGAGGTGATCATGGGTTTATACATACTACACTATTATATATGATACATGTGGTGACTAAAGTCGGGTCGGCTCATAGAGTACCTGCAAGTGATTTCGATGTGGGGGCTGAAGGGACAGGTGGTTCCATCCAGGTAGTGGTGGGCCTGGGTTCCTGACAGCCCCCGACTATTACTTTGTGGCGGAGCAACAGGGCAGTTTGAGACCACCTAGGTGAGAGGTGGGCCTGGCCCTGGTCAGCGTCCGCGGTTACATCAATTAACATGCTTAACGAGATCTTGGTATTTGATCTGAGTCTGGACAGTGGCCTATACGCACTAACCAACTACGCAGGAACAGTTATGGGCACTTGACGTCGTGGTATCAGCTGAAGCCTTCTTGACGTCAGCGACTTGAGCGGCGTGCGCCGGATTGGACTGGAACGCCTGCTCTTGTATTAGGGAGGCTAGGTCTGCTTACCAGCCGCGTTCACAACGTGCAGGTGTGCAATGGGCGATGGGCTAGACCCCTGCGTGCATAGGATTTTGGCTGACGTGCTAACCTCTATGTTGTGCCTAGGTGGGGTTGCGACATGTCGATGTTCCGAGGTCGGGCATGACCTAGGAAAGTGTGTCCGGCCAAAGGGGATCGAGCGTGTTGGGAAATGTGGTGCACCCCTGCAGGGAAGTTTATCTATTTGAATAGACGTGTCCCTCGGTAAAAGGATGACCCAGAGTTGTACCTTGACCTTATAACAACTAGAACCGGATACTTAATAAAATACACCCTTCCAAGTGCCAGATACAACCCAGTGATCTCTCTCTCACACGGCGACGAGAGGAGGATCGTCGGGTAGGTTTATGCTATGCGATGATACTTGGTTAACTTACCATCTACTCTCTTCTATATGCTTCAAGATGGAGGCTGCCAGAAGCATAGTCTTGATAGGACTAGCTATCCCCGTCTTATTCTGGCATTCTGCAGTTCAGTCCATAGATATTATCCATTTCATTGATACCAATGCATATGTAGTGTAGATCCTTGCTTGCTAGTACTTTGGATGAGTACTCACGGTTGCTTTGCTCCCTCTTTACCCCCTTTTCCATTTTCTCAGATGTCACAACCAGATGATGGAGTCCAGGAGCTAGAGGATCCCGAGGAATTTTCTACGCGGAGTTCGGCTTCGAGGAGTAGTTGGGAGGTCCCAGGCAGGAGGCCTCGCCTTTTCGATCGTTGCTAATTTTGTGCTAGCCTTCTTAAGAAAAACTTGTTTAACTTATGTTTGTACTCAGATATTGTTGCTTCCGCTGACTCTTGTGCCTTCAAGCATTTGTATTCGAGCCTTCGAGGCCCCTAGCTTGTAATATAAAGCTTGTATTATTTTAATTTGTGTCTAGAGTTGTGTTCTGATATCTTTCCGTGAGTCCTTGATCTTGATCGTACACATTTGCATGTATGATTAGTGTACGGTCAAATCGGGGCTGTCAATGATCATGAATATAGGCATCACGTCCATGTTAAGTAGATCAAAACGATTCTGCATCTACTACTATTACTCCACACATCGACCGCTGTCCAGCATGCATCTTGAGTATTAAGTTCATAAGAACAAAGTAACGCTTTAAGCAAGATGACATGATGTAGAGGGATAAACTCAAGCAATATGATATAAACCCCATCTTTTTATCCTCGATGGCAGCAATACAATACGTGCCTTGTTGCCCCCACTATCACTGGGAAAGGACACCGCAAGATTGAACCCAAAGCTAAGCACTTCTCCCATTGCAAGAAAGATCAATCTAGTAGGCCAAACTAAACCGATAATTCAAAGAGTCTTGCAAAGATATCAAATGATGCATATAGGAATTCAGAGAAGAACCAAATAATATTCATAGATAATCTTGTTCATAAACCCACAATTCATCGGATCTCGGCAAACACACCGCAAAAGATTACTAAATAGAATAGATCTCCAAGAACATCGGGGAGAACTTTGTATTGAGAATCAAAGAGAGAGAAGAAGCCATCTAGCTAATAACTATGGACACGAAGGTCTGTGGTAAACTAATCATGCTTCATCGGAGAGGATGTGGTGTTGATGTTGAAGCCCTCCGTGATCGATTCCCCCTCCGGCAGATCGCCGGAAAAGGCCCCAAGATGGGATCTCACGGGTACAGAAGGTTGTGGTGGTGGAAAAGTGGTTTCGTGGCTCTCTGCGATCGATCTAGGGTATAACAGTATATATAGGTGAAAAAGTATGTCGGTGGAGCTACATGGGGCCGACGAGGGTGGGGGCGTGCCTACCCCCCTGGGCGCGCCCTCCTGCCTCGTGGCCGTCTCACGGAGTTCCAGACTTCAACTCCAAGTCTTCTAGTTTGCTTTCGGTCCAAGAAAGTTCATCACGAAGGTTTCATTCCGTTTGGATTCCGTTTGGTATTCCTTTTCTGCGAAACTCTAAAATAGGCAAAAAAACAGAAACTGGCACTGGGCCTTCGGTTAATAGGTTAGTCCCAAAAATAATATAAAAGAGCATAAGCCCATTAAACATCTGAAATAGACAATATAATAGCATGGAACAATCAAAAATTATAGATACGTTGGATACGTATCATCTAGCTCAGGCCAGATATCTAGCCCAGATATTAATTTTTTTCAAGCTGAAAATGGCTAGCCCAGCTATACTTTTTTTGAGGAATACCCAAGCAAGGTCAACTTGTTATTCTCCGCCCCGCTGGGCTGCAAATATTTCCTAAGAGGGATGTATTAGGCTTAACGGGAAAATGGGCTTCAATAAATATTAAATGGGATGTAATTGTAAAAAGTGGGAAGTAACTATAAAAAATGCACCAAAGACGTAATTAGTTTATAAAATATTATTTTGGATTTTGAAAATTTTAATTTCATTAATTGTTGCGCGCGCAATGTTTCGTTGGATTTTTACATAATAGAAATTTATATTGAAATTGTATTTAATCTTACTAGAAATTTCGGGATAAAAATATTTCGGATCCCATCAAAATGTGGGATTTTTTTTTGAATTCTGTTTTGAACGGTTGCTTGAAATTATTAATCGTTGTCCTTGCTAGAAAATGGGTTGTACTTTTAACAAACTGTAAATGGGCTGTAGTAAATTCCATTAGAATTCAAAAATGGGTTGTACATTCTTACAAATCGCAAATGGGCTATAAGTTCTCTGTCGCACACTTGTGGGCCTACTAAGTTGACGTGTCCCCTAAAAAAAGTAAGTTGACATGTATGCAAGGCTTTGTCAACTTATAGTCAACACACGGTTCTAGAAGCAGTGGCCGTTGGATGTCCATCCAATGGATGTCGTGCTTCTTCTTCAATCTCGGATATTCTAGCTTCAGCTGCCCAAAAAAAGATTCCTCCCCCTGACATCTAGGGCGCACCATTTTGGAGGCTGGCCTGTGGGCCTACTAAGTTGAAGCGTACCAAGGGCTTTGTCAACTTAGTCATTATAAACGATTCTAGCTGCAGTGACCGTACAATGTGCATCCAACGACTGTCGTGCTTCTTCAACCTCTGGTCTTCTTGCTCCAGCCTCCCAAAGCAGCACCGGTCGTGCCGCCTGCTCCTGCCTCCCGTGGCCAGCTGTGTTGCCACAGAGGCCTCACTGTCGGTGTACTAGAGTAGGGGTACCCTATTACCCCGAACTCGTGCACGGGCAATTGCAGCCCCCCCCCCCCGCGGCAAGGCTTGCCGGGTGACCGCCAGGACCCTCCGTGGTCCCCTTAAAGACCATTCAATAACAAAATACTCAAGCCAAGACCCCGGCAAGAGGAGCTTGTCGGGAAGGCCAACCAAGGCCCCGGCAAGGGGAGCTTACCGGGAAGAGACGAGACCCCGACAAGAGGAGCTTGCCGGGAAGACCATGCAAGACATACCAAGAAAGTTTGCCGTGACACGCCCTGCGCCCCGGCAAGATCCGGCGAGCGACAAGCTTCCGAAAGCGACAAGACGACGGCCGCGGCAAGGAGCTTGCCGCGGGAAACTCCCACTGCATGCCCGCGCTCCAGCTCACCTGCCAACGTGTCGCTCTGGGACTCTCCCAGAGCGCACGTGGCGGGAGGCCGCGCAGCTAGGGGTACGTGGTGGCAAGCGGAGATGAAGAGAAGCCCATCGTGGCAAACGGTGGCGCTCCTAACGGTCACCTTTTGCACTGTTTAGGAGACTCAGACAGGCATTTAATGCCCTTGTCCCCTGCCGTCAGAGTTAGGTAGGGTACACTGTATCCACAGTAGCGGTAGTTGCACCTACCGCATCCTTTTCCATTTTTACCCTTCTTGTCTACGTTGCCCCCTGTCGGTGACCCCTTGAGAGTATAAAAGGAGGCCCAAGCGCAACATAGAAGGGGTTCCGCATTTTTCAAGGAGGTTCCGCATTTTTCAAGGAGGTTCCGCATTTCGGGAACACTCTCACGCTCAGTCTGGCAGCGTCCATCGCTCCTGAGCAAGAGTCTAATATACACAAACAAGCAGCAGTAGGGTTTTACGCATCCGTGCGGCCCGAAGGTGGGTAAAATCGCCCGCGTGCACTGCCTTGATCCGCTCTTTGTGCGCTCTCCGCCCCCCACCGAACCGAAAGGGGCCCTGTCCCCATAGGTGTTGGCGGGAATCAGCATCGCCCCGCGACATCTCTGGCGCGCCAGGTAGGGGGTGCGTCGAGATCGCGCGAACCCGATCCGGCGTGCACGCAAGCTAGATCTTCATCATCGGCATGCCACCGAAGAAGAAGAATTCGGAGGCAGCTGTTCCGTCCGCGTCGCTTCCACCGCCTCCGGAGCAAACGGATGGTGGAATGGACGCCGGCGGAGGAATGGGCGTCGACGAAGGTGCCCACAGCGCTGCCAAGTCCAAGGACAAGGCAGCGCAGACCTCGGCGTCCATGCGCGCTCCGCGTCTCTCTCAAGAGGCGCGGGACCAGCAGCGTCATAGCGTCCGCGGCGCCATACGTCCGCTGACCCAAGATCAACCTGGTGGTTCGCGCGGCGGTCAAGACCAGCATGCACGCCAACATGCTGGCCCCAGCGAGGTACGGTCGCCGGGACGGGACACTGCTCCTTCTAACTTGGTTAGAAGTTCGAGCACGCCCCTCTCCTCGCACCGTTCACCTCTGCCGCCCACCACCCCAGCAGAAGCCTTGGCGCGGGCCCAGCTGCTCCTGGACTATCCTCCGACGGCGGACAAGACCGACGAATGGAGGGCCACTATCCAGAGCCTCGCCGGCTTCGCTAACGGCGACACTGCGCGGCAACCAAGCACCGCGCTGCCACGGCAGGACAACCACACACGAGCCGATGGCAACAAGACGGAGGGAGGTGCGACTTCCATGCACTCTCCACTACGAAGGCCAAAATCGCCGACTCGCCGGGTCCACCCCAACAGTGGCTCCACCGCGTCGTCGGACCCACGAGCTCGTCGCGACCAGCGTCAGGTTCTCCACGAACGGCAAAAAGAAGACGCTCGAACCCGCATCGAGCGCCGAAGAGAAGCGCGACGTCAATCCGACAGGCGCGCTGGGCTCTCTGTTGACATGCATGCGCCAGGGGAACCAGGCGATCTACCGTACGCGGTAGCTTGTCCTGCGTTCACCCGCGAGCTGCGGCAAGTCCAGTGGCCCAGCACAAAAAATTTCAAGCCAGACGTGCCGAAGAAGTACGACGGCAAGACGCATCCGTCGGAGTTCCTCAGCATTTACACCATTGCGGTGCAAGCTGCCGGGGGACGAGATGACAAGATCCTTGCCAACTACTTCCCGCTGGTGCTCAAGCCCAATGTCAGGTCCTGGCTCATGCACTTGCCGGACAACTCCATATCTTCCTGGGCTGATCTGTGTCATCAGTTTGTCGGCGCCTTTACGGGCGGCCACAAGCCGCATGGCCAAGAGAGCGATCTTCATCTGCTCGCCCAGAAGGAAGGAGAGCCACTGCGCAAGTATATTCAAAGATTCAGCCGTGTGCAGCACAACATCCCAGACGTCCACCCCGACGCGATCATTAGTGCATTCCATCAGAACGTGCGAAATCGAAGGATGAGGGAGGAGATGGCGATGTGTAAGATCAGAGATGTCAGCGAGCTTTACGCCCTGGCTGACAAGTGTGCACGCGCTGAAGAGGGGAGGAGGCTCCCCGGAGAGAGTACAGGAGCAGGAGGATCCGACAGTGAGGATGCCGCCCCGGCAAGGAAAGGCCGGCAGCGGAACTACATAAGGAATAAGGGTAAGGAGGTGCTAGCTGTTGAGCAGACCGGCAACGGAGGTGGCGCCAAGGAAGCTAAGGCTGGTGGCTCCGACAAGGAGGCCCGTCCTGTGGCGGCCGCCGACAAGCAGGATAGCTCCGGCAGGCAGTATTGCAAGATTCACCGCACCAAGGGTCACGATCTCCAGAACTGCAAGAAGGTCGAACAGCTCGCTGAGCAACAGAAAGCTGAATACGAGCGACGCGACAAAGAGAAGGCCCAGGAAAGAACTGGTGAATCTGGCAAGAAGCGCCCCGGCCGGGGGGGACGCCGCGGCAAGGCCAAGCAGCGGCAAGGAGACAGGCCTCCCCGCGGCCGTGACAAGGATGAAAATGATGACGATGACGAAGACGTGGATGATGATGAGACCGATGAGCAAGAATTTCAGAAAGCCACAGAGGTCCTGTGCGTTGACGGTGGCGCCTCTCTGCATACTTCGCACCGCCAGCTCAAACAGTGGATGCGGGAAGTGAATGCAGCAGAGCCATCCATAGAGTCACGCAAGCCCCTGAAATGGTCCAGCACGCCTATCATCTTCGACATTGGGGATCACCCTGATCGCGTAACTGCGGTCGGGTGCTTGCCGATGTTGGTCTCACCAACTATCCGCAACCTCAAGGTCACAAAGATGCTAGTTGACGGCGGGGCCGGCTTGAATCTCATCTCCTCCGCGGTCCTTCACAAACTTCAGATCCCTGACAGCGAGCTCGAAGAGACCGACACATTTCAAGGAATCAACCCGGGAAGGAGCAAGCCGAAAGGGAAGATCACGCTGCCGGTCACATTTGGCAGCGAGCTGAATTTTAGAACTGAGAGAGTCACGTTTGACGTTGCCGATTTTCCATTACCCTACAATGGAATCCTGGGCCGTCCAGCGCTCGCCAAGTTTATGGCAGCCTCTCACTATGCTTACAACATGCTCAAAATGCCAGGCCCGATAAGTGTCATTTCTGTCCCCGGCGACAAGAAGGATGCCCTTATCTGCGCCGACAAGATCTACCGGGAAGCAGCAGCCGCAGCTAATCACCATACACTTGCCACTGAAGCTGCCGGAGGGAAGAAGAAGGCCAAGTCCAGCGAGAGCTCTGATGCCCACTCCGGCAAGCGCACCTCTTCAGAGTGCTGCGCTACCGTCGAGGACGCACCATCGAGCTCCACCGGCAAGTGCAAGAAGACGATGGCAGCTCCACCCGAGACCAAGAAGGTATCCGCCAAGGAGGACGGCACTAGTGGTACCTTCACCATCAGTGCCACGCTTGACCCCAAATAGGAAAGCGTGCTCGTTGCTTTCCTGCGGGCGAATGTTGACGTGTTTGCATGGCAACCGTCTGATATCCCTGGTGTTCCCAGGAGAGTAATCGAGCACCACCTTGCCGTCTGTCCTCATGCGCGGCCCATCAAACAGAGAGTCAGGAAGCAAGCGGTGGAGTGCCAAGAGTTCATTGCAGAAGAAATCAGGAAATTGGAAGCAGCAGGCCTTGTTAGAGGAGTGCTCCATCCCACGTGGCTGGCCAACCCTGTAGTCGTACACAAGGCAAACGGGAAATGGAGGCTTTGTATAGACTTCACTGATGTCAATAAAGCTTGTCCCAAAGATCCATTTCCCTTGCCACGCATCGACCAGATTGTTGACTCCACAGCTGGATGTGATTTGCTTTCATTTCTTGATGCGTATTCAGGATACCATCAAATCTTCATGGCAGAAGAGGATGAGGAGAAAACCGCATTCATCACCCCTTGTGGCACATACTGTTTTGTGCGGATGCCCTTTGGATTGAAGAATGCTGGTTCAACATTTGCAAGAGTAGTCCATGTCGCCTTTGAGCCACAGATACACAGAAATGTGGAAGCCTACATGGATGATATAGTGGTCAAGAGCAAGGACAAGGCTACCCTGATTCAAGATTTAGAAGAAACTTTTGCAAATCTGCGCAAGATCAACCTCAAGCTCAACCCCGAGAAGTGCGTGTTTGGAGTCCCTTCCGGCAAGCTTCTCGGGTTCTTTGTATCTCAGCGGGGAATTGAAGCCAACCCCGACAAGATTAAGGCCATCGAGCAGATCGAAGCACCGAAGCGCGTCAAGGATGTGCGAAGGCTTGCCGGTTGCGTGGCTGCTCTCAGCAGGTTTATCTCTAAGTCTGCTGAGCGCGCCCTGCCATTTTTCAAAATATTGAAAAAGGCAGGTCCAATGAAATGGACTTCGAAAGCGGAGGCTGCGCTGCAGGACTTGAAGAGGTACCTATCCTCCACTCCAATACTTGTCGCACCTAAGCCACAAGAGAAGTTGCTGTTGTACCTGGCGGCAACCAATCAAGTGGTTAGTGCTGCGTTAGTAGCGGAAAGAGAGGCGGATGATGAGCCAGCGATCGCGCCAAGTGAATCCAACGACAAGCAGGGGACTTCTCCAACAAGTTCTGGTCCGGCAAGCTCTAGTCCGGCAAGCTCTGGTCCCGACGAAGAAGAATCTGCGCAGATGCGCAAGGACGTGCAGAAGAAGGTGGTGCAGCGCCCAGTTTACTTTGTCAGCTCCCTTCTCCAGGGGGCTAGGTCGAGATACTCTGGTGTGCAAAAACTTCTTTTCGGCCTTCTCATGGCCTCGAGAAAGCTGCGCCATTACTTCCAGGCACACGAGATCACAGTCGTCACTCGCTTTCCGCTGAAAAGGATACTGCAGAATCCAGAAGCAACAGGCAGGATAGTCGAGTGGGCCTTGGAACTGTCAAGCTTTGGCCTCAAGTTTGAGAGCACTGCAACTATCCAAAGCAGGGCATTGGCAGAGTTCATAGCAGAGTGGACGCCAACTTCAGATGAAGAAATTCCAGAGACAAGCATCCCCGTCAAGGAGACAAGCAGAGAGTGGCTGATGTACTTTGATGGTGCCTTCTCGCTGCAAGGCGCCGGTGCTGGCGTGCTGCTTATCGCACCCACCGGAGAACACCTCAAATACATAGTCCAGATGCACTTTCCCAAAGAGCAAGCAACCAACAATACTGCAGAGTATGAAGGATTGCTTGCCGGTCTTAGAATAGCAGCCGACCTTGGGATCAAGAAGCTCATAATCAGGGGAGACTCGCAGCTTGTCGTCCGCCAAGTAAACAAGAGCTACCAGAGCCCGTTGATGGAATCTTATGTTGATGAAGTGAGGAAGCTAGAAGAGCATTTTGACGGCCTGCAAATGGAGCATATCCCAAGAGCTCAGAATGACATTGCTGATGGCCTGTCGAAATGCGTTGCACTAAAGTTGCCTGTGGAACCAGGGATCTTCGTGCTCAAGCTGACTCAACCTTCCGTGGCACCATCAACTGGACAGAATAAAAAGAGGAAGTTGGTTTCAGGTGACTACTTTCCGGCAGAGCACCCCGAAGCCGCCGCCAAGAAAGTCCCCAAGATCAACGCCAACAATGCTGAGGGGCAGTCTGCTCCGGCAAACCTTGTGGTTTGTTTCGTCGAAGCAAACGCTCCCGACAAGTTTTGCTCCGGCAAGCTTGCCGGAGAACATCACGCTCCGGCAGAATCACAGGTTCTTGCCGTAGAAGCGGATGTTCCCGCAGCAACAGCCATGCCTTTAGTCCTTGTTGTCGAGCCGCAAGCTCCAGCATGGGCGCAGCCGATTGTCCGCTTCCTCCAGACAGGAGAGCTTCCCGAAGAGCAAGAAGAAGCTGAAAAAGTAGCCCGACAGTCAAGTATGTACAAGTTTGTCGACGGCACACTGTACAGAATAAGACTCAACGGTGTGAAATTGAAGTGCATTCGCCGGGAAGATGGGCAACAGCTGTTGGCAGAGATACATGGAGGCATATGTGGTCACCACATTGGCGCAAGAGCACTTGTCGGCAAAGCATTCCGACAAGGCTTCTTCTGGCCGACAACCCTCCAAGATGCAACTGCACAAGTAACCAAGTGTGAAGCGTGCCAGTTCCATTCCAAACAGATACACCAGCCAGCTCAAGCTCTCCAGACGATCCCTTTATCCTGGCCATTTTCGTCTGGGGGCTCGACATCCTCGGCCCCTTCCCCCGAGCAGTCGGGGGCTTTGAGTTCTTGTACGTTGCAATCGACAAGTTCACAAAGTGGCCGGAAGTGGAACCAGTGAGGAAGGTGATAGCACAGTCAACAGTCAAGTTCTTCAGGTCGATTGTTTGCCGTTTCGGGATCCCGAACAGGATCATCACCGACAACGGCACGCAATTTACGAGCCGCACCTTCATGCAGTACGTCCAAGATCTTGGCGCCAAGGTCTGTTTCGCTTCTGTTGCTCATCCAAGAAGCAACGGTCAAGCGGAGAGGGCAAACGCTGAAGTGCTGCGAGGCCTCAAGACCAGAACTTTCGACAGACTGCGCAAGTGTGGAAGAAACTGGATCAAGGAGCTGCCGGTGGTTCTTTGGTCGATCAGGACGATGCCAAATCGAGCCACTGGCCAGACACCCTTCGCTCTAGTCTATGGAGCGGAGGCAGTTCTCCCCACAGAACTCGTATACGGGTCACCTCGAGTGCTCGCTTATGATGAGCTCGAGCAAGAGCAGCTACGCCAAGACGACGTGCTGCTCCTTGAGGAAGACCGTCTCCAGGCTGCTGTGCGAGCCGCTCGCTACCAGCAAGCTCTGCGCCGCTACCATAGCCGCAGAGTCAATGCCAGGAGCCTCGAGGAAGGCGACCTTGTTCTTCGGCGCGTTCAGTCGGCCAAGAATTCCAACAAGTTGACGCCAAAGTGGGAAGGCCCTTATCGGGTGAAATGAGTCACTAGGCCTGGCGCTGTCCGCCTTGAGACCAAAGATGGCATTCCGCTGAGCAACTCATGGAACATCGAGCATCTTCATAAGTTTTACCCATAAGGCGCGGTTGTTGGACCCTGTCCGGCAACCACCTTTCTGTACAAGTTTTGCCCTTGTTGCATGTAATCCTTTGTACAGAGCCGGGCGCAGACCCCGTGCACTAGTAAAGTTCATGTGCACCGCACATCTTGTCAGTTTCCTTATGCTATGATTCTTTTTCGCATATATTATCTGACACTTTGTGCAGCACCAAGCACCGGTAAGCGATAACGAGCCCAAGGCTCCATATCATTGCTTTATTTCTCT
>NC_041392.1:169228238-169307970 GCF_002162155.2 Triticum dicoccoides
CCGTTCAAAAAAAAGAGAGGAGTTTTTCCTTGCCGGGAAGCAGACGACAGAAAAGCTAAGTTGCTAAAGCTTGAGCGATCAGTTTTTGAGTTATTTTCCTTGAACGACCGTGCTTTGTATGGAAAACCTGTGCGCGGAGGAACCAATTCACAGCTAGTTGCGCCCTTACTCTGTTTCGAGTCCGCTCAACGACTTAAGTGAGCTGCTAGCGCCCTTACTTTGCTTCGAGTCCGCTCAGCAACTTAAGTGAGCCGCTAGCGCCCTTATTTTGTTTCGAGTCCACTCAATAACTTAAGTGAGCTGCAACTAGTTGCGATAAGGTTGCTTATCGGTAGCAGCCTCGCCAGCAGGCTGCTGAAGTTCCGCACTCGGCGCTCGCGGCAAGAATGCCTGCACCGACAAGTTTCCCTAAAAAGCGTAGGGTAGGACCGTACGAAGCCAAGAGTCGAGTAAAGGAAGTAGCACAGCGATGTTTTATCTAAGATAGAGTTATATTACAAGAATAACTTGTCGCGCCTCTAATAAAGTGTTCCCATGACATGACTAGCAGCGACAAGAAAAGAAGCAAATGAACGGCCTAATCTGTGCGAATCGCCATCAACCCTTTTGACCTCGTTCACCCTGTCGACGATGGGTGCTACGAGGGCCTTAAGTGCGTCAAGATCAGCGTCCGCCGGCAGCTTCCTGAGGACGTTGGTGAGGTTGAGGCCCGGATTGCGGAATGCCACCTTCACCAGCACCTTCTCCAAAACTCCGGCACAAATCGAGCGTGACTCGTCGGCCAACTGCTTCAGGATCCGTTCCGGAGTTGCTGGAGCGCCACCGCCACGCCTTTGAAGAACAAAGTGAGCTTGGCGCTGGGTTGGAGGTTCTCGTCGGAGGAGTATCCGAAGCCTTCCACCCCCAATTGCGCCAGCTCCTCTTTGATGACTGCGGCAATGTCCACGAGGCCCTCCGTCCAGAGCTCCACAGTATCTCTGAGAAGATTCTGGGTTTCGGCGGCCCTCGCAAGCAGCGCCTCGTTGGCCTCGATGTCTTTCTTCAAGTCTGCCTCCCGTTTCCTGGCGCTGTCCAACGTCTCCGTCAAGGTGGCCAGCTTCAGCGTCAGATCGGCGTTGGAACCCTTGGCGGCGCTCAATTCCTTGCCCCTCTCGGCGAGTCGGCCCTGCAGCTCACCGTGGGCAAGGGCGTCCTTCTCGCGCTCTAGCTTGAGGGCGGCAAGCTCTTCGCCACCAACCTTCAGATCAGTTTCTAGCTGCGCCACCTTTGCCTCCAATTCTTTCTTGGCGGCCTCGGCAGTCGCAGCCGCATCCTTTGCCTCTTGGAGTGCCCCGCCAAGTGCCCGTTCGCGCGCGGCAAGCTCCTCTTCGTGGCTGTCGAGGTTCACTTTCCGCTGAGTCAGCTTGCCTTCTCGCGCGTACAACTTTTCGTCGGTGAGCCGCTGCTGTTCTTCAGCTTCGGCCTTCTCAAGAAGGAAGGCCTTCCGTTCCTCGGCAAGCTGCTCCCGCTCTTCCGCCAAGGCTCGGAGAGTTTCTTGACGAAGACCCCGGAGCTCCTCCGCACGCTTCTCTATGTCCATGCTCGCCCTCGCGGCAAGCGCTTCCCGGGACTCCAACTTGACTTGACGGGCGCGATAGAGCGCCAGCAGCCTCCGCAGCAGCCGCTCTTCCTCGGGCTCTTCACCGCTGCTTCCCGGTGCATCGACGATCGACAACCCGACGGAGGCAAGCACGTCTCCATCCAGAATTTCTCCTTCCACCGGCGCCCTGGAGCTCGACGCCCAGGGGAGCTTGATGAAGATACCCTCGCCAGCCTTCAGATAGGCGCCGGACTGGGGCTCCTCGGAGCCTGAAGTTGCGGCAGCGGCGGAGGGATCGGCGGTCGGTGCAGCGCTTGACGCTCCTGCGGCCTCGGGGCCGTCAGTGCGATCGCCAGATCCCCCACCAGCTCCCTCGGCAGCAGCCTTGGCAGCCTCCTCGACGGCGGGCACGTTAGCGCCGGCTCCTTCTTCGGTGGCCGCGGCATCGTCAGTATCGCCGCGTGCGTCTTCTTCGCCAACCGCCTCGGTCTCCATCGGATCCATGGAGGGTGGGCCTGACGACCAAAGAAGAAGGGAAAATCAAACAAGTTTTCGAGAAGAGAAATCAGCAGAAGACTACAAGGAAAGCTTCGGGCAAGAAGGGCTACCTGTGCTAGGATCTGCCGTCGTGGTCTCCGCCACCGGCGGATCGTTAGCACTGTCCCTTGCCGGAGACTCCTCCCTTGCCGGATGCTCCTCCCTCACCGGAGGACGCTCCCTTGCCGGGGAGTCCGCCCTTGGCGGCGTAGTCGAATCAGACGACGAGTCGGAGGAGATCACCACGCCCTCCTGATCAAGCTGCTCTGCTCCTGCACGAACAAAACAGAGATCGGATGTCAACAAAGGAAAAGAGCAACCACGCGCATCCAGAAGCAGAAAAGTAAACCATATGCTTACGCTGGGGGCTGTGCTGGGGGCTGCTCTGCAAAGTGATGGCCGGGTCCGGCAGAGTAGTCTCGGACGCGCCTCCTGTCGTGGCAGTGGGCTCGTCCTCGATGACCACCACCTGAGCCTTGGCCCTCTTCGCCGCCCTCTGGGCCAGAGTCCTGAAAAGGAGAGTCCAGGGTGGATCAGATCTGATGCAAGACAAGATCAGCAAGTTGAAGAGCTACAAGAACAAGCAAGGGCATCTTACTCTTCTTCATCTTCCTCCTCGGAACTGAGCGCGGAGAGGTCGAAGTTCGGCCCACTCCCAGCGCGGTGAGGCGAAGAGGTGGGATCCCTTGGCCACTTGGCGGGGACCGCGGCGCCAGCCCGAGACGACCCCGCCCCAGTTGCCTCTGCGATGGGAGGCGCTCCCGCGGTGACCGTGCTTGCCGCGGTAGAGCGCGTCGTGCGGCGCTGCGGCTGTTGACCGACTTGCCGCCCTGCTGCATCCCCGGTCCTACCGAGGCGCCTTCTTGGCTGCACTGGGGGCTACGCTCCGGGTCCTGCTCCCGGCAAGCTCCCCGGAGGTGGCGGGCCGCTCGCACCCCCGGCAGGCTCGTTCGACTCGGCGTCGGGCGCGGCGAGCTCTTCTTCCTCTTCGGGCTGCTCCCGTTCGGCAATGCTCATCGCCAACGCCGCGTCCGCTTCCTCCACGGTGAACCCGAATTCACCCGCGGCCGCGGCTGCCGCTGCCTCTTCCGCCCTGGTGGCGATGCGCTCCATCTCTTGATCAGTGGTGTCGCGGGTGAGAAGCTTCTTCTCGTCAGTGCTGACCGCTACCTCCACCAAGCTGTCAAAGAACTGCTGCACGACATCGCCGACAGGCTCTTGCCAAGTTGGAGCGATCCCGTGCGAGTCAGACAATGGCATCATTGCACAGATGCGGTCGCGCGAGGAGTTGTTGCACAGAGGAACGACACCTGCCGGCAACCTGAACCACTCGGGATGCTGCGGGTCATACTTGAATATCTCTTTGAGCATCCCGTCCAACTCTAGGACGGTGAAATTGAAGTTAAGGCCTGGACGCAACCTCATTATATCCGCCGGGCCTCCAAATTCCCAGGCAGGCCTCCCCCTCGCCTGCAGAGGGGCGATGCGCCGGCGAAGGAAATCTGCGCCGACAGCTCCTACAGTCAGCCGGCAAGCCTGAGACGCAAGATCCGAGTGGTGGCGATCGTCAACTTGTCGTCATCCGCGGACAGAGCGCTCCAGTCGTTGCCGCGCACTGCTGGGGCTTGGCGCAAGGCGGTGAACGGCTGCGGGCTATCTTCTACAATCCAGCACCAATCTGCTCTCCACTCATCCCACTTGCTACGGAGTTCCCCCTCCAGATAGGTCTCCTTCTTGCCGGCCCGCGAGATCCAGGCAATCCCGCCGGCAAGAGGTTCCCCTCTCTCGACACGAGGCATAAAGAAATGGCGGAAGAGAGCTACGTTGGGGTGGACTCCGACAAAGTTTTCGCATAGATGGGCGAAAACTGCCATGGTCAGAACAGCGTTGGGGGTGAAATCAAGGAGGTGGAGTCCGTAGGTGTTCATAATATCACAGAAGAAATCAGAGAATGGCGGGCAGAGCCCGCAGTAGAAGAACACAGCGAAGAAAGGATATCCATTAGCTGGAGCTGCTCGTGAGGCGACGACGGAGAGTACCTTTGTGCGCGGATGTGCCCGCGTCTCCGTCGACTAGAAGAGATAGTACCACTCCCTCAGCTCCCCCGCGGAGAGCTCGGGGGGGAAGGTGGCCCGCTCCTTCCGCAGCGCCTCGAGCCGCTGCGCTTCGGTCGACTTCACAGCTTTCGCGGTCGCGGCCTTCGTGGCCTTCCCCTTTCCAGGCTTCGGAGGCATGGCGGAGGCGGTGGGGGAGATCGACGGCGCTGGTGGTGGCGGCGGCAACGGGAGCAGAGCGCTGCCCTCTTTCGACTTTGGAAGCGGAGGGGGGCGGCGGAGGCTTCTGAGATTGCAACAGCGAATGGCGAAGACGGAGGAAGTGCCCCTGTTTCCCCTCCTTATAAAGAGGGACGGGGCGGACGTTTCGGCCTCCCAAGTGAACAAACTCCCATGATCTCTCCCACGATGCCGCGTTTGACGCGTGCCGTTCTGGGCGTGCGCAGTGGGAGCGGAGTTAGATTCGGCGTGACCTAGGCCGCGTGTGCCCGTGCACTGTTTTGGGCCTGGCCCAACAGCGCTCGGCACCGTGTATGGCCCAGGCCCGGGGGCTCCTGTCGGTGTACTAGAGTAGGGGTACCCTATTACCCCGAACTCGTGCACGGGCAGTTGCAGCCCCCCCCCCCACGGCAAGGCTTGCCGGGTGACTGCCAGGACCCTCCGTGGTCCCCTTAAAGACCATTCAATAACAAAATACTCAAGCCAAGACCCCGGCAAGAGGAGCTTGTCGGGAAGGCCAACCAAGGCCCCTGCAAGGGGAGCTTACCGGGAAGAGACGAGACCCCGGCAAGAGGAGCTTGCCGGGAAGACCACGCAAGACATACCAAGAAAGCTTGCCGCGACGCGCCCTGCGCCCCGGCAAGATCCGGCGAGCGACAAGCTTCCGAAAGCGACAAGACGACGGCCGCGGCAAGGAGCTTGCCGCGGGAAACTCCCACTGCATGCCCGCGCTCCAGCTCACCTGCCAACGTGTCGCTCTGGGACTCTCCCAGAGCGCACGTGGCAGGAGGCCGCGCAGCTAGGGGTACGTGGTGGCAAGCGGAGATGAAGAGAAGCCCATCGTGGCAAACAGTGGCGCTCCTAACGGTCACCTTTTGCAGTGTTTAGGAGACTCAGACAGGCATTTAATGCCCTTGTCCCCTGCCGTCAGAGTTAGGTAGGGTACACTGTATCCACAGTAGCGGTAGCTGCACCTACCGCATCCTTTTCCATTTTTACCCTTCTTGTCTACGTTGCCCCCTGTCGGTGACCCCTTGAGAGTATAAAAGGAGGCCCAAGCGCAACGTAGAAGGGGTTCCGCATTTTTCAAGGAGGTTCCGCATTTTTCAAGGAGGTTCCGCATTTTTCAAGGAGGTTCCGCATTTCGGGAACACTCTCACGCTCAGTCTGGCAGCGTCCATCGCTCCTGAGCAAGAGTCTAATATACACAAACAAGCAGCAGTAGGGTTTTACGCATCCGTGCAGCCCGAAGCTGGGTAAAATCGCCCGCGTGCACTGCCTCGATCCGCTCTTTGTGCGCTCTCCGCCCCCCACCGAACCGAAAGGGGCCCTGTCCCCATAGGTGTTGGCGGGAATCAGCATCGCCCCGCGACACTCACCGCCCCTACTACTCCCACCACTGGCCAGACCATCCCTCTACTCACCCACACCCCCTATTATTCTGCGGCGACGGTAGCCTCACACCGCAGCCGAACCAGTGAACCCTCGTCCTCCTCTCTACGTGGGCATCCACTACCGCGTCTTGCTCGGCTCCACGTCGTCCCCTTCCTAGGCCTCTCCATCGTCCACCGCCCTGGTGCTCTCGGCGCGGTGTGGTCAACGTGGTCAACGAACGACATCCATCGGATGTGGACTATGTGGAGTGGCTGACAGCTGGGTCCACGGCCGCACACAAGGAAATGCCTCCTTATTACGCGCAAAATAATGATTCCTCCACCTGAAATCTGGGACCCACTGGAAGGGCCTCTGTATTTCATGAAAAAAATGTTCCCCTGCTGATATGTCGGACCCACCAGCTATATCTTGTTGGGGAACGTAGCAGAAATTCAAAATTTTCCTACGCGTCACCAAGATCTATCTATGGAGAAACCAGCTACGAGTAGAAGGAGAGTGCATCTACATACCCCTGTAGATCGCTAAGCGGAAGCGTTCAAGTGAACGGGGTTGATGGAGTCGTACTCGTCGTGATTCAGATCACCGATGATCAAGTGCCGAACGGACGGCACCTCCGCGTTCACACACGTACAACCCGGTGACGTCTCCCACGCCTTGATCCAGCAAGGAGAGAGGGAGAGGTTGAGGAAGACTCCATCAACAGCAGCACAACGGCGTGGTGGTGATGGAGGAGCGTGGCAATCCAGCAGGGCTTCGCCAAGCACCATGGGAGAGGAGAAGAACTTGGGAGAGAGGGAGGGGCTGCACCAAAGGCATAAGGTATGTTTGGGAGGCCCTCCTACCCCACTATATATAGGGATCCCAAAGGGGGGGTGCGCCAGCCCCTAGGAGATCCAATCTCCAAGGGGGCGGCGGCCAGGGGAGGAGTCCTCCCCCCCCAAGGCACCTAGGAGGTGCCTTCCCCTGCTGGGACTCTTCCTTTAGGGTTTCCCCAGGCGCATGGGCCTCTTGGGGCTGGTGCCCTTGGCCCATGTAGGCCAAGGCGCACCCCCTACAGCCCATGTGCCCCCCGGGGCAGGTGGCCCCACCCGGTGGGCCCCCGGGACCCTTCCGGTGGTCCCGGTACAATACCGATGACCCCGAAACTTGTCCCGATGGCCGAAACAGGACTTCCTATATATAAATCTTTACCTCCGGACCATTCCGGAACTCCTCGTGACGTCCGGGATCTCATCCGGGACTCCGAACAACATTCGGTAACCACATACAAGCTTCCTTTATAACCCTAGCGTCATCGAACCTTAAGTGTGTAGACCCTACGGGTTCGGGAGACATGCAGACATGACCGAGACGTTCTCCGGTCAATAACCAACAGCGGGATCTGGATACCCATGTTGGCTCCCACATGTTCCACGATGATCTCATCGGATGAACCACGATGTCAAGGACTCAATCGATCCCGTATTCAATTCCCTTTGTCTAGCGGTATTTTACTTGCCCGAGATTCGATCGTCGGTATACCAATACCTTGTTCAATCTCGTTACCGGCAAGTCACTTTACTCGTTCCGTAACACATCATCCCGTGATCAACTCCTTGGTCACATTGCACATATGATGATGTCCTACCGAGTGGGCCCAGAGATACCTCTCCGTTTACACGGAGTGACAAATCCCAGTCTTGATCCGTATAAAACAATAGATACTTTCGGAGATACCTGTAGTGCACCTTTATAGTCACCCAGTTACGTTGTGACGTTTGATACACCCAAAGCACTCCTACGGTATCCAGGAGTTACACGATCTCATGGTCAAAGGAAGAGATACTTGACATTGGCAAAGCTCTAGCAAACGAACTACACGATCTTTTGTGCTATGCTTAGGATTGGGTCTTGTCCATCACATCATTCTCCTAATGATGTGATCCCGTTATCAACGACATCCAATGTCCATAGCCAGGAAACCATGACTATCTGTTGATCACAACGAGCTAGTCAACTAGAGGCTCACTAGGGACATATTGTGGTCTATGTATTCACACGTGTATTACGATTTCTGGATAATACAGTTATAGCATGAATAAAAGACAATTATCATGAACAAGGAAATATAATAATAATACTTTTATTATTGCCTCTAGGGCATATTTCCAACAGTCTCCCACTTGCACTAGAGTCAATAATCTAGTTCACATCGCCATGTGATTAACACTCACAGGTCACATCGCCATGTGACTAATACCCAAGAGTTTACTAGAGTCAGTAGTCTAGTTCACATCACTATGTGATTAATACTCAATGAGTTTTATGTTTGATCATGTTGCTTGTGAGAGAGGTTTTAGTCAACGGGTCTGAACCTTTCAGATCCGTGTGTGCTTTACAAATCTCTATGTCATCTCCTAGATGCAGCTACCACGCTCTATTTGGAGCTATTCCAAACAACTGTTCTACTTGGAGCTATTCTAAATTATTGCTCCATTATATGTATCCGGTCTCTCTACTCAGAGCTATCCGGATAGGTGTCAAGCTTGCATCGACATAACCCTTTACGACGAACTCTTTTACCACCTCCATAATCGAGAAAATTCCTTAGTCCACTAGTTACTAAGGATAACTTTGACCGCTGTCCTATGATCCATTTTTGGATCACTCTTGTACCCCTTGACTGACTCATGGCAAGGCACACTTCAGGTGCAGTACACAGCATAGCATACTGTAGAGCCTATGTCTTAAGCATAGGGGACGACCTTCGTCCTTTCTCTCTTTTCTGCCGAGGTCGAGATTTAAGTCTTAACTTCGTACCTTACAACTCAGGCAAGAACTTCTTCTTTGACTGATCCATCTTGAACACCTTCAATATCATGTCAAGGTATGTGCTCATTTGAAAGTATTATTAAGCATTTTGATCTATCCTTATAGATCTTGATGCTCAATGTTCAAGTAGCTTAATCTAGGCTTTCCATTGAAAAACACTTTCAAAATAACCCTATATGCTTTCCAGAAATTCTACGTCATTTCTGATCAACAATATGTCAACAACATATACTCATCAGAAATTCTATAGTGCTCCCACTCACTTCTTTGGAAATACAAGTTTTTCATAAACTTTGTACAAACCCAAAATCTTTGATCATCATCAAAGCATACATTCCAACTCCGAGATGCTCACTCCAGTCCTTAGAAGGATCGCTGGAGCTAGCATACCTTTTAGCATCCTTAGGATCGACAAAAACTTTCTGATTGTATTACATACATCCTTTCCTCACGAAAACTGGTAAGGAAACTCGTTTTGATATCCATCTGCCAGATTTCATAAATACAGCTAATGCTAACATGAATCCGACGGACTTTAAGCATCGCTACGGATGAGAAAATCTCATCGTAGTCAACTCCTTGAACTTGTGAAAAACTTTTCACCACAAGTCGAGCTTCATGGACGGTGACATTACCATCCACGTCCGTCTTCTTCTCAAAGATCCATTTATCTTAATGGCTTGCCGATCATCGGGCAAGTCCACCAAAGTCCATGGATCCGTTCTCGGATTTTATGGCTTATAACCATTTGTCGGAATTCGGGCCCACCATCGCTTCTCCATAG
Source organism: Triticum dicoccoides (assembly GCF_002162155.2). Taxonomy (NCBI): domain Eukaryota; kingdom Viridiplantae; phylum Streptophyta; class Magnoliopsida; order Poales; family Poaceae; genus Triticum; species Triticum dicoccoides. The sequence continues at coordinate 169,237,618 of NC_041392.1, forward strand.
CTCGTAGGTTCATTGTTGTCTAGCAACATGACCTTCAATACAGGATTACGTACCACTCTGAAGTAGTACGCATCCTTGTCATCCTACGAGGTTTGGGAGTGACTCGATCCGAAGTTTCATGATCAATATCATAAGCTTCCACTTCAATTGGTGTAGGTGCCACAGGAACAACTCCCTGTGCCCTGTCACACACTAGTTGAAGAGACGGTTCAATAACCTCATCAAGTCTCTACCATCCTCCCACTCAATTCTTTCGAGAGAAACTTTTCCTCGAGAAAGGACCCGATTCTAGAAACAATCCATATTGCTTTCGGATCTGAATTAGGAGGTATACCCAACTGTTTTGGGTTTCCTATGAAGATGCATTTTATCCTCTTTGGGTTCGAGCTTAATCCTGAAACTTTTTCACATAAGCGTCGTAGCCCCAAACCTTTAAGAAACGACAACTTAGGTTTCTCTAAACCATAATTCATACGGTGTCATCTCAACGGAATTACGTGGTGCCCTATTTAAAGTGAATGTGGTTGTCTCTAATGCCTAACCCATGAACAATAGTGGTAATTCGATAAGAGACATCATGGTACACACCATATCCAATAGGGTGCAACTACGATGTTCGGACACACCATCACACTATGGTGTTCCAGGCGGTATTAATTGCGAAACAATTTCCACAATGTCTTAATTGTGTGCCAAAACTCGTAACTCAGATATTCATCTCTATGATCATATCATAGACATTTTATCCTATTGTCATAATGATCTTCTACTTCACTCTGAAATTACTTGAACCATTCAATAATTCAGACTTGTGTTTCATCAAGTAAATATTCTCAACATCTACTCGAATCATCTGTGAAGTAAGATCATAACGATATTCACTGCATGCCTCAGCACTCATTGGATTGGACACATCAAAATGTGTTACTTCCAACAAGTTGCTATCTTGTTCCATCTTACTGAAAACGAGGCTTTTCAGTCATCTTGCCCATGTGGTATGATTTGCATATCTCAAGTGATTCAAAATCAAGTGAGTCCAAACGGTCCATTTGCATGGAGTTTCTTCATTCATATACACCAATAGACATGGTTCCATGTCTCAAACTTTTCAAAAACGAGTGAGTCCAAAGATCCATCAACATGGAGCTTCTTCATGCATTTTATACCATTATGACTTACATGGCAGTGCCACAAGTAAGTGGTACTATCATTACTATCTTATATCTTTTGGCATGAAAGTGTGTATCACTACGATCGAGATTTCAATGAACCATTCATTTTAGGTGCAAGACCATTGAAGGTATTATTCAAATAAATAGAGTAACCATTATTCTCTTTAAATGAATAACCGTATTGCGATAGACATAATCCAATCATGTCTATGCTCAACGCAAACACCAAATCTCGATGGTAGAGGGAGCGTGCGATGCTTGATCATATCAACATTGGAAACACTTCCAACACATATCGTCAGCTCACCTTTAGCTAGTCTCCGTTTATGCCGTAGCTTTTATTTCGAGTTACTAACACTTAGCAACCGAACCGGTATCTTATACCCTGGTGCTACTAGGAGTACTAGTAAAGTACACATTAACATAATGTATATCCAATATACTTCTATCGACCTTGCCAGCCTTCTCATCTACCAAGTATCTAGGGTAATTCTGCTCTAGTGACTGTTCCCCTTATTACAGAAGCACTTAGTCTCGGGTTTGGGTTCAACCTTGGGTTTCTTCATTGGTGCAGCAACTGATTTGCCGTTTTCATGAAGTATCCCTTCTTTCCCTTGCCCTTCTTGAAACTAGTGGTTTCATCAACCATCAACAATTGATGCTCCTTCTTGATTTCTACTTTCGTGATGTCAAACAACGCGAATACCTCAAGGATCATCATCTCTATCCTTGATATGTTATAGTTCATCACGAAGCTCTAGCAGCTTGGTGGCAATGACTTTGGGGAAACATCACTATCTCATCTGGAAGATCAACTCCCACTCGATTCAAGTGATTGTTGCACTCAGACAATCTGAGCACAAGCTCAACGATTGAGCTTTTCTCCCTTAGTTTGCAGGCCAAGAAAATCGTCGGAGGTCTTATACCTCTTGACATGGGCACGAGCTTGAAATCCCAATTTCAGCCCTCGAAACATCTCATATGTTCCGCGATGTTTCGAAAACGTCTTTGGTGCCTCTACTTAAACCATTTAACTGAACTATCACGTAGTTATCAAAACGTGTATGTTCGATGTTCGAAACATCCACAAACGACGTTTGGGGTTCAGCACACTAAGCAGTGCATTAGGGACATAAGCTTTCTACTGATCGCATAATCGCTACTATCAACTTTCAACTATATTTTCTCTAGGAACATATCTAAAACAGTAGAACTAAAGCGCGAGCTACGACATAATTTGCAAAAGGTCTTTTGACTATGTTCAAGATAATTAAGTTCATCTTATGAACTCCCACTTAGATAGACATCCCTCTGGTCATCTAAGTGATCACAAGATCCGAGTCAACTAGGCCGTGTCCGATCATCACGTGAGACGGACTAGTTAACGTCGGTGAACATCTTCATGTTGATCGTATCTACTATACGACTCATGCTCGACCTTTCGGTCTCCGTGTTCCGAGGCCATGTCTGCACATGCTAGGCTCGTCAAGTTAACCCTAAGTGTTTTCGCTGTGTAAAACTGTCTTACACCCGTTGTATGTGAACGTAAGAATCCATCACACCCGATCATCACGTGGTGCTTAGAAGCGACGAACTGTAGCAACGGTGCACAGTTAGGGGAGAACACTTCTTGAAATTTTGTAAGGGATCATCTTATTTACTACCGTCGTCCTAAGTAAACAAGATGCATAAACATGATAAACATCACATGCAATCAAATAGAGTAGTGACATGATATGGCCAATATCATATAGCTCCTTTGATCTTCATCTTCGGGGCTCCATGATCATCTTGTCACCGGCTTGACACCATGATCTCCATCATCATGATCTCCATCATCATGTCTTCATGAAGTTGTCACGCCAACGACTACTTCTACTTCTATGACTAACGCGTTTAGCAATAAAGTAAAGTAGTTTACATGGCGTTCTTCAATGACATGCAGGTCATACAAAAAATAAAGACAACTCCTATGGCTCCTGCCGGTTGTCATACTCATTGACATGCAAGTCGTGAATCCTATTACAAGAACATGATCAATCTCATACATCACATATATCATTCATCACATCCTTTTGGCCATATCACATCACATAGCATACCCTGCAAAAACAAGTTAGACGTCCTCTAATTGTTGTTGCATGTTTTACGTGGCTGCTATGGGTTTCTAGCAAGAACGTTTCTTACCTACACAAAGACCACAACGTGATATGCCAATTGCTATTTACCCTTCATAAGGACCCTTTTCATCGAATCCGTTCCGACTAAAGTGGGAGAGACTGGCACCCGCTAGCCACCTTATGCACCAAGTGCATGTCAATCGGTGGAACCTGTCTCACGTAAGAGTACGTGTAAGGTCGGTCCGGGCCGCTTCATCCCACGATACCGTCGAAACAAGATTGGACTAGTAACGGTAAGCATATTGAACAACATCAACGCCCACAACTACTTTGTGTTCTACTCGTGCAAAGAATCTACGCAATAGACCTAGCTCATGATGCCACTGTTGGGGAACGTAGCAGAAATTCAAAATTTTCCTACGCGTCACCAAGATCTATCTATGGAGAAACCAGCTACGAGTAGAAGGAGAGTGCATCTACATACCCTTATAGATCGCTAAGCGGAAGCGTTCAAGTGAACGGGGTTGATGGAGTCGTACTCGTCGTGATTCAGATCACCGATGATCAAGTGCCGAACGGACGGCACCTCCGCGTTCAACACACGTACAACCCAGTGATGTCTCCCACGCCTTGATCCAGCAAGGAGAGAGGGAGAGGTTGAGGAAGACTCCATCCAACAGCAGCACAACGGCGTGGTGGTGATGGAGGAGCGTGGCAATCCAGCAGGGCTTCGCCAAGCACCATGGGAGAGGAGAAGAACTTGGGAGAGAGGGAGGGGCTGCACCAAAGGCATAAGGTATGTTTGGGAGGCCCTCCTACCCCACTATATATAGGGATCCCAAAGGGGGGGTGCGCCAGCCCCTAGGAGATCCAATCTCCAAGGGGGCGGCGGCCAGGGGAGGAGTCCTCCCCCCCCCCAAGGCACCTAGGAGGTGCCTTCCCCTGCTGGGACTCTTCCTTTAGGGTTTCCCCAGGCGCATGGGCCTCTTGGGGCTGGTGCCCTTGGCCCATGTAGGCCAAGGCGCACCCCCTACAGCCCATGTGGCCCCCCGGGGCAGGTGGCCCCACCCGGTGGGCCCCCGGGACCCTTCCGGTGGTCCCGGTACAATACCGATGACCCCGAAACTTGTCCCGATGGCCGAAACAGGACTTCCTATATATAAATCTTTACCTCCGGACCATTCCGGAACTCCTCGTGACGTCCGGGATCTCATCCGGGACTCCGAACAACATTCTGTAACCACATACAAACTTCCTTTATAACCCTAGCGTCATCGAACCTTAAGTGTGTAGACCCTACGGGTTCGGGAGACATGTAGTCATGACCGAGATGTTCTCCGGTCAATAACCAACAGCGGGATCTGGATACCCATGTTGGCTCCCACATGTTCCACGATGATCTCATCGGATGAACCACGATGTCAAGGACTCAATCAATCCCGTATACAATTCCCTTTGTCTAGCGGTATGGTACTTGCCCGAGATTCGATCGTCGATATACCGATACCTTGTTCAATCTCGTTACCGGCAAGTCTCTTTACTCGTTCCGTAACACATCATCCCGTGATCAACCCCTTGGTCACATTGTGCACATTATGATGATGTCCTACCGAGTGGGCCCAGAGATACCTCTCCGTTTACACGGAGTGACAAAATCCCAATCTCGATTCGTGCCAACCCAACAGACACTTTCAGAGATACTCGTAGTGTACCTTTATAGCCACCCAGTTACGTTGTGACGTTTGGCACACCCAAAGCACTCCTACGGTATCCGGGAGTTGCACAATCTCATGGTCTAAGGAAATGATACTTGACATTAGAAAAGCTTTAGCATACGAACTACATGATCTTGTGCTAGGCTTAGGATTGGGTCTTGTCCATCACATCATTCTCCTAATGATGTAATTCTGTTATCAACGACATCCAATGTCCATGGTCAGGAAACCGTAACCATCTATTGATTAACGAGCTAGTCAACTAGAGGCTTACTAGGGACATGGTGTTGTCTATGTATCCACACATGTATCTGAGTTTCCTATCAGTACAATTCTAGCATGGATAATAAACGATTATCATGAACAAGGAAATATAATAATAATCAATTTATTATTGCCTCTAGGGCATATTTCCAACAACAGACGCCGCTAGGGAGAAGTTGCCTCGTGAAGTACATCGGGGCGAGGATGTGAAGGAAAACTGTTTTTATTCGAAGCCTTGAAGGCAAATTTTGTGGAGATATATTGATTCAGGGAAGACGAAGAGGAACCATCGGGATAGGCTTCTGAATATGGGGGACGTCACTACTCCGGCAGGCCGCTCAAATGCCTCCTCAATTAATCTTATGGAACGTGTGGGATAGTGGGAATTAACTGAAAGTACATAGTGGATGGTGGCTTGAGGTCGCGACGCGCTGGTAAAAAACCATCGGGGGGAAATATGCCAGCAAGGATGCTATGTGAGCCTGGAGAAGAAACAAATAATGAAGAGATGAAATGACGTGGTTGACGCTGCCACATCTTCATACACAGAGGCCGCTAGGGAGAAGTCGCCTCGTGAAGTACATCGGGGCGAGGATGTGAAGGAAAACTGTTTTTATTCGAAGCCTTGAAGGCAAATTTTGTGAAGATATATTGATTCAGGGAAGATGAAGAGGAACCATCGGGATAGGCTTCTGAATATGGGCGATGTCACTACTCCGGCAGGCCGCTCAAATGCCTCCTCAATTAATCTTATGGAACGTGTGGGATAGTGGGAATTAACTGAAAGTACATAGTGGATGGTGGCTTGAGGTCACGACGCGCTGGTAAAAAACCATCGGGGGGAAATATGCCAGCAAGGATGCTATGTGAGCCTGGAGATGAAACAAACAATGAAGAGATGAACTGACATGGTTGACGCTGCCACATCTTCATACACAGATGTTGGGGAACGTAGCAGAAATTCAAAATTTTCCTACGTGTCACCAAGATCTATCTATGGAGAGACTAGCAACGAGGGGAAGGAGAGTGCATCTACATACCCTTGTAGATCGCTAAGCGGAAGCGTTCAAGTGAACGGGGTTGATGGAGTCGTACTCGTCGTGATTCAGATCACCGATGATCCTAGTGCCGAACGGACGGCACCTCCGCGTTCAACACACGTATAGCTCGACGATGTCTCCCACGCCTTGATCCAGCAAGGAGAGAGGGAGAGGTTGAGGAAGACTCCATCCAGCAGCAGCACAACGGCGTGGTGGTGATGGAGGAGCGTGGCAATCCTGCAGGGCTTCGCCAAGCACCTACGGGAGAGGAGGAGGTGTCACGGGAGGGAGGGAGGCGCCAAGGGCTCAGGTATGGATGCCCTCCCTCCCCTCCACTATATATAGGGGCAGGGGAGAGGGGGGAGGCGCAGCCTTGCCCCTTCCTCCAAGAAAGGGGTGCGGCCAAGAGGGGGGGAGGAGTCCATCCTCCCCAAGGCACCTCGGAGGTGCCTTCCCCCTTGAGGACTCTTCCCTCTAGGGTTCCCTAGGCGCATGGGCCTCTTGGGGCTGGTGCCCTTGGCCCATGTAGGCCAAGGTGCACCCCCTACAGCCCATGTGCCCCCCCGGGGCAGGTGGCCCCACCCGGTGGGCCCCCGGGACCCTTCCGGTGGTCCCGGTACAATACCGATGACCCCGAAACTTGTCCCGATGGCCGAAACAGGACTTCCTATATATAAATCTTTACCTCCGGACCATTCCGGAACTCCTCGTGACGTCCGGGATCTCATCCGGGACTCCGAACAACATTCGGTAACCACATACAAGCTTCCTTTATAACCCTAGCGTCATCGAACCTTAAGTGTGTAGACCCTACGGGTTCGGGAGACATGCAGACATGACCGAGACGTTCTCCGGTCAATAACCAACAGCGGGATCTGGATACCCATGTTGGCTCCCACATGTTCCACGATGATCTCATCGGATGAACCACGATGTCAAGGACTCAATCGATCCCGTATTCAATTCCCTTTGTCTAGCGGTATTTTACTTGCCCGAGATTCGATCGTCGGTATACCAATACCTTGTTCAATCTCGTTACCGGCAAGTCACTTTACTCGTTCCGTAACACATCATCCCGTGATCAACTCCTTGGTCACATTGCGCATATGATGATGTCCTACCGAGTGGGCCCAGAGATACCTCTCCGTTTACACGGAGTGACAAATCCCAGTCTTGATCCGTATAAAACAATAGATACTTTCGGAGATACCTGTAGTGCACCTTTATAGTCACCCAGTTACGTTGTGACTTTTGATACACCCAAAGCACTCCTACGGTATCCAGGAGTTACATGATCTCATGGTCAAAGGAAGAGATACTTGACATTGGCAAAGCTCTAGCAAACGAACTACACGATCTTTTGTGCTATGCTTAGGATTGGGTCTTGTCCATCACATCATTCTCCTAATGATGTGATCCCGTTATCAACGACATCCAATGTCCATAGCCAGGAAACCATGACTATCTGTTGATCACAACGAGCTAGTCAACTAGAGGCTCACTAGGGACATATTGTGGTCTATGTATTCACACGTGTATTACGATTTCCGGATAATACAGTTATAGCATGAATAAAAGACAATTATCATGAACAAGGAAATGTAATAATAATACTTTTATTATTGCCTCTAGGGCATATTTCCAACATATTTTAGCACGCAAGGAAGTGCCTCCTTATTACGCACAAAAAAATGAGTACTCCCACTGCTAGCTAGGACCCAGCATAGTGGGAGGCTGACTTGTGGGCCTACTAAGTTGACGGGGACAGAGGGCTTTGTCAACTTAGTCAATATGAACGATTCTAGCTCCAGTGACCATACCGTGTCCATCCAACGGCCGTAGTGCTTCTTCAACCTCTGGTCTTCTTGCTCTAGCCGCCCAAAGCAGCGCTGGTCGTGCCGGCTGCTCCTGCCTCCCGTGGCCGGCTGTGCTACCGCGGAGGCCTCACCGCCCCCTACTACTCTCACCGCTGGCCAAGCCCTGCGGCAACGGCAGCCTGACACCGCAGCCGAACCAGTGAACCCTCGTACTCCTCTCCGATTGGGCATGCACTGCCGCATCTTCCCCGGCTCCGCGTTGTCCCCTTGCTAGGCCTCGCCGTCGTCCACCGCCTTGGTGCTCTCGACACGGCGTGGTCAATGTGGTCAACTACCGACTTCCATTGGAAGAGTACTGTATGTGGAGAGGCTGACAGCTAGGTCCACGCCCGCAGCAAGGAAGTGCCTCCTTATTACGCGGAAAATAATGATTCCTCCACCTGATAGCAGGGACCCACCGAACGGGCCACCGTATTTCGCAAAAAAACGTTTCCCCCTGACTGCTGGGACCCACCAGCTACATCTTCGCACGCAAGGAAGTGCGTCCAGATTACGGGCAAAAAATGATTCGCCCCTGACTGCTGGGACCCACCAGCTACATCTTCACACGCAAGGAAGTGCCTGACGGTCGGGACCCACCTGGTCGAAGCGTAGGTAGCGTTGTCATTCTGGTCGCGAACGTGTACGTATGTACTGGTCAATGTAGAGGCACGCACGTGTCATAGTAGAGGCGCACACGTGTCATAGTAGAGGCGCGCACATAGCATGTACATGTATGTACAACGACCAGGGTGCAAGAAAGAAAATATGGCCACATACGTACATACTGGCGGGGTCTCGAACACCTACTCACGCATATGTACAGCCAGGTCTCGCGTACATGGCTGGGTCGGAACGAAGAAACTGCGTCGGCCTCGTGTTCATGGGGAGGCAATGGAATGCGTCGTATTCATCGCGAGGCAATGGAACGCGTGCTGTTCATTGGGAACCAACTGGCTTGGATGGAACAGCCGATGGAAACGAGGCCTACCGTACCGCAGAATGGAGGAAACGGCCTTGTGTTCGACCGGCCACGGTCGAAATAGGATCCTGTTCATCGGGAGGGGTCTGGTGCTACCTCTTGAGCACTGCGTTGGTTTTCCCTTGGAGAGGAAAGGGTGATGCAGCATAGTAGCATAAGTATTTCCCTCAATTTTTGAGAACCAAGGCATCAATCCAGTAGGAGGCTATGCGCGAGTCCCTCGCACCTACACAAAACAAATAAATCCTCGTAACCAACGCGATAAGGGGTTGTCAATCCGTACACGGTCACTTACGAGAGTGAGATCTGATAGATATGATAAGATAATATTTTTGGTATTTTTATGATAAAGATGCAAAGTAAATTAAAAGGCAATGAAAATAACTAAGTGTTGGAAGATTAATATGATGGAAGATAGACCCGGGGGCCATAGGTTTCACTAGTGGCTTCTCTCAAGAGCATAAGTATTTTACGATGGGTGAACAAATTACTGTTGAGCAATTGACAGAATTGAGCATAGTTATGAGAATATCTAGGTACGATCATGTATATAGGCATCATGTCCGAGACAAGTAGACCGACTCCTGCCTGCATCTACTACTATTACTCCACACATCGACCGCTATCCAGCATGCATCTAGAGTATTAAGTTCATAAGAACAAAGTAACACTTTAAGCAAGATGACATGATGTAGATGGATAAATTCATGCAATATGATAAAAAAACATCTTGTTATCCTCGATGGCAACAATACAATAAGTGCCTTGCTACCCCTAGTATCACTGGGAAAGGACACCATAAGATTGAACCCAAAGCTAAGCACTTCTCCCATTGCAAGAAAGATTAATCTATGAAAGTGCCAAAAGTTGCAGTTTTTAATATTCTTAAGTTTAAGTGGAGTTTAAGCACAAGTTTAACAAACACACTACATATCAAGCAAGCATGCAATGAGTATATGAGCAGCGGAAAGCAAAGCATGCAATTTGCAAGAATGTACAGAGAAGGGTTTGGAGTATTCAAACGCAATTGGAGACACGGATGTTTTTGTCGTGGTTCCGATAGGTGGTGCTATCATACATCCACATTATGGAGACTTCAACCCACAGAGGGTAACGGTTGCGCGAGTCCACGGAGGGCTCCACCCACGAAGGGTCCACGAAGAAGCAACCTCGTCTATTCCATCACGGCCGTCGCCCACGAAGGACTTGCCTCACTAGCAGTAGATCTTCACGAAGTAGGCGATCTCCTTGCCCTTACAAACTCCTTGGTTCAACTCCACAATCTTGTGGGAGGCTCCCAAGTGACACCTAGCCAATCTAGGAGACACCACTCTCCAAGAAGTAACAAATGGTGTGTTGATGATGAACTCCTTGCTCTTGTGCTTCAAATTATAGTCTCCCCAACACTCAACTCTCTCTCACAGGATTTGGAGTTGGTGGAAAGAAGATTTGAGTGGAAAGCAACTTGGGGAAGGCTAGAGATCAAGATTCATATGGTTGGAATGGAATATCTTGACCTCAACACAAGTGTAGGTGGTTCTCTCTCAGAAAATGTGTATTGGAAGTGTAGGTATGTTCTGATGGCTCTCTCCATGAATGAAGAGTGGGTGGAGGGGTATATATAGCCTCCACACAAAATCTAATTGTTACACACAATTTGCCAAACTCGGTGGGACCGAATGGTTAAACTCGGTCGGACCGATTCAGCAAACCTAGTGACCGTTACGATTTTCGGTGGGACTAAGATGCAACTCGGTAGGACCGATATGGTTAGGGTTAGGGCATAACGTAATCTTGGTGTGACCGGTTACACAAACTTGGTGGGACCGATTTTGGTAATAAGCTAACCAGAGAGTTGGTCAGGCAAACTCGGTGAGACTGATTACACAAACTCGGTGGGACCGATTTTGGTAATAAGCTAACCAGAGGGTTTGCATTGTAATCTCGGTAGTACCGATTGCTCAAACTCGGTGATACCGATTTTGGTAATGGACATACACAGAGAGATTACAATCCCATCTCGGTGAGACCGAGATCCCTATCGGTGAGACCGATTTGCTAGGGTTTGTGGCAGTGGCTATGACATTTGAAACTCGGTGGCGCCGGATAGAAAGAATCGGTGGGGCCGAGTTTGACTTTTGGTTTAGGTCATATTTGGATGTGGGAAGGTAGTTGAGGGTTTTGGAGCATATCACAAAGCACTTTGAGAAAGCAAGCCATTAAGCAACACCTCATCCCCTCTTGATAGTATTGGCTTTTCCTATAGACTCAATGTGATCTTGGATCACTAAAATAGAAAATGTAGAGTCTTGATCTTGAAGCTTGAGCCAATCCTTTGTCCTTAGCATCTTGAAGGGGTTCCTCATCCTCTAGTCCATGCCACTCCATTGTTGAACTTATCTGAAACATACTAGGTAAAAGTGTTAGTCCAACAAGAGATATGTTGACATTAATTACCAAAACCACCCAGGGAGCATGTGTGCTTTCAATCTCCCCATTTTTGGTAATTGATGACAACATACATCAAAGCTTTAGATAAAGATATAGAGAATAGGAAGTAAAGCTTTGGAAAGACATGTAACATGCATAGGCTCCCCCTACATGTATGCAATCATGTGAATATTGAATGTAGGAGCATGTGAATGCATAAACATGACAGAGTAAGCAATGTGTTACATGTATCTTGGCTATATGCATCAGAGCAAATGATGTGAATGTGAGAAATGTACCTTCATGCTCATGAGTCCTTCTTGCAAACAGTACATACATCAGCAACAATTTCTCATTCACATGACTGTGATGCATATACTTACCTTGTGGTCTTGAGTTGGCTTAGGATGGGATGAACCTGCGCAAACAAGGTTAAATAACACAGATACACCTACTGACCAGAGCAAGCAAGAGAAACCACAAGAGAACCAAGACTGGGATGACATGTAGAGTGAGTACTAAGTACCACAAACGATATAGACATGTCCCCAAAGGTAAAGATATGCAATAAAATTAGAGATTTCCTTCCCTTAGATGTCTTGCTCCCCCTGAATCTGCATGGGATATTGGGAGAAGATAGGGAACAGAAAATCAGAGCAACAAAAAAAGAAAACAATAGAGCTTGAGCTAAAGCAAGCAACCAAATATGTCTTTCCCCTCTTAAAGACATGTAACATCTCTCCTATTGAACACCAAGCATCTGGGGTCTTTGATGATATTACTTTCTCCTAGTTGAGAAACTCTCTCCCCCTAAGTATTCTCTCTTTCTCCCCCTATAGGAAGGATTAAGCTTTGATGTGATCTCTCTCTCCCCCTTTGACATCAATTTCCAAGAAGGGCTCTTCTAGACATGTGATACAAATGGGTTGGTCCTTGAGTCACAGAGCAAAGCAGCATGTCTAATATGATGCTGGTAGAGGACAAGAATCATTGAGTGGAGCTGGAGCAAACAGAAATCAGGAATAAGTGGCAAGTTGGTTTTCCTGTGATGGAATCGGTGACTCCGAGTTGTGTGCTTCGGTTGCACCGAAAGATTTCGGTTGGGCCGAAGAGAACAAACCGATGTGACCGAGTTCATCAGAGTGAAACCACTTGTCATCTCAGCTCACTAGACAAGTAAGATCTCACAAGGATATGCAAGTAATTTACTGAAAGATTTGCAATGAATTGGATGCAGAAAATGCAGAACAAAAAGGAAAAAAAAGAAACTAAAAGTTCTAGATGAAGTTTTTTTTGAAAGGGGAAACAAATGTGCAAATGCAGAAGCACCGAGAAACACTAGAGAACTTCATCTAGAAATGGTCGGCGACAAAGTCACCTATGTTAGAGTATATTGACTTAGGAGTCAAGTGAGAGCACTTGATCATAGGTCATACTCATCGTTTAAGCTCAAAATGGGGTTACCATTTTTCGTTTAAGCCTTTTGATGTATTCACGTCTTGTCGAGTTGCTTTGACTCATGACTTGGAGTAAAGCTTCTCTAAGATGGAATAACATACCTTGGGTGGCGGTGTTGATCTTGCTCATGTAGTTGAACTTGTGTGGGTTGCTCAAGGTTGATGTAGTTCATCAAGGGTTGGGAGCACCACTTGGAGTTTGAGTTCATCTACCTACATGGGTTAGCTTTGCAAGGAAGAGCACTTGTGTATCCAAAATGACAATCATGAGACTCAACATAGAATTTGCCAAAGGATATGTTTGAATGGTTTCGTGCTTCCTTGTCTTCAACCACCATTGTGTCGAGACTTGGTGATGTAGAAATTTCTCAAGATGTGAGTGTGTGTCAATCTCATAGATTTAGATTCATCCAAGTACCTACACGGTTTAGATACCATGCAAGGTACAAATATATCCAAGACATATGAATAGCATCATAAGAGAAATATCGAGGATTAGTCATAGGCTCATGCCCCGCATGTATCAAATGGAGTTCCTACTCCAAGTTTGAAGCATCAATGATGTTCAATTCACCTCTCAACCTGCAAAACACTTTCTCATCAAGTGGTTTAGTGAATATATCCGCCAATTGCTTATCGGTGCAAACGTGCTTAAGGTTAATGTCCCCTTTTGCAACATGATCTTGAATGAAATGATGACGAACTTCAATATGCTTAGTTCGAGAATGTTGCACGGGATTGTGAGCAATCTTAATAGCACTTTCATTGTCACATAGCAATGGAACATGTTTCACATATATCCCATAATCTTTAAGAGTTTGGGTCATCCAAAGTAATTGAGCGCAACATGAACCAGCGGCAATGTATTCCGCTTCGGCGGTGGATAAGGATACCGAGTTTTGTTTCTTGGAAGACCAAGATACAAGAGATCTACCAAGGAATTGACAAGTACCAGAAGTGGATTTTCTATCAACCTTGTCTCCGGCATAGTCTGAATCGGAGTAGCCAACAAGATCAAAAGAGGACCTCTTAGGATACCAAATGCCAAAATTTGGTGTATGGATTAGGTATCTCGCTATCCTTTTCACAGCCTTAAGATGACACTCTTTAGGAGCAGCTTGATATCGTGCACACATGCACACACTTAGCATAATATCAGGACGAGAGGCACATAGATATAACAATGAACCAATCATAGAGCGATAAACCTTTTGATCAATCGGTTCACCATCTTTGGTCAAATCAAGATGTCCACTAGTAGGCATGGGTGTAGTCATACCTTTGCATTCTTGCATATTGAACTTCTTGAATAAGTCATTGGTGTACTTCGTTTGAGAGACAAAGGTACCTTCCTTAGTTTGCTTGATTTGCAAACCGAGAAAGAATTTGAGTTCACTCATCATAGACATCTCAAACTTCTCCGACATTAGCTTTCCAAACTTCTCACTAAAATGAGGGTTAGTTGAACCAAATATGATATCATCAACATAAATTTGGCACACAAATAGTTCTCCATTAACCCTTTTAGTAAAAAGAGTAGAATCAATTTTACCAATTTCAAAGCCTTTTTAAATAAGGAACTTGGTCAAGCATTTATACCATGCTCTAGGAGCTTGTTTAAGACCATAAAGGGCTTTGTGAAGTTTGTAAACATGATTAGGTTTCTTGGGATTGACGAAGCCGGGAGGTTGCTTAACATAAACTTCCTCCTCGATTTTGCCATTTAGAAAAGCACTTTTAATGTCCATTTGGTACAAGGTGATATCATGGTGATTATCATAAGCAAGTAAGATGCGAATGGACTCAAGTCTAGCAACGAGAGCATATGTCTCACCATAGTCCATACCTTCAACTTGTGTGTAGCCTTGGGCGACGAGACGTGCTTTGTTGCGAACCACTTGTCCATCTTCATATTGCTTGTTGCGAAACACCCATTTGGTACCAATGATGTTGTGGCTATTGTCGGGCTTCTCGACCAATGTCCACACTTGATTTCTCTCAAAGTTGTGTAGCTCTTCATGCATAGCATTTATCCAGTCCGGATCCTCCAATGCTTCTTCAAACTTCATAGGTTCAATGCTAGAGATGAATGAGTAATGTTCACAAAAGTTAGCTAAACGGGTTTTAGAGCAAGTGATTCTCCCGGTTTGGATATCATTGTAGATTTGCTCGACGAGATGATCCTTAGCAATTCTTGCTCGAACTAGTGAAATCTTTTGCTTGGGTCGGGGTGGAACATCCTCTTCATCTTGTGCTTCTTCTTGACCTTCTTCATTGTTGACGTTGTCGTTCTCTTGTCGTGGTGGAGAAGGAGGTTGTTGATGTTCATCTCGGTGTGCTTCCTTGTTTTCTTCATCTTGGTGTGTCCCACTTGTGGATGCTTCCGTATCAACTCTTGGTTCACCTTGTCGTGAGGTAGAAGCTTCCACTTGGACGGACGGGGTACTCTCCTTCACTTCCGTTGGATGAATCTTGCCAATGGACAAGTCTTGAATTGCTTCCGAAGGGTCTTTGTCTCCTATTGCGAGCCGTTAGATTCATCAAACTTCACATCTACCATTTCTTCAACCTTTCGGGTGAAATTGTTGTAGACACGGTAAGTGTGAGAGTTTGAGCCATAACCAAGTAGGAAACCTTCATGAGATTTAGGAGCAAATTTAGAACGACGATGCTTATCAAGAATGTAGCACTTTGAGCCGAATACTCGAAAGTATCCAACTTGGGGTTTGTTACCGGTGAGGAGCTCATATGCCGTCTTGCCGAGTAGCTTGTGAAGATACAAGCGATTTGTTGCATGACAAGCTGTCTCAACCGCTTCCGCCCAAAAGTGCTTTGGTGTTTTGTACTCATCAAGCATCATTCTTGCCATCTCGATAAGAGTCCGGTTCTTCCTTTCAACAACTCCATTTTGTTGAGGTGTGTACGTAGCCGAGAACTCGTGTGAAATCCCTTCTTCGTCAAGAAAGGTGTCCACATTTGCGTTCTTGAACTCCGTTCCGTTGTCGCTCCGAACCTTCTTGATCTTCACGTCAAACTGATTTTGGGCCTTCCTAGCGAAGTTTTTGAAGATCTTTTGGACCTGTGATTTGTCATCAAGAAAGAACACCCACGTAAATCTTGAAAAATCATCAACTATGACTAGACCAAATGAGTTACCACCGAGACTCTTGTAGGCATTTGGACCAAAGAGATCCATGTGAAGTAGCTCGAGTGGTCTTCTTGTGGTCATGATGTTCTTCGCGCGGTGACTTCCTCCAACTTGTTTCCCTGCTTGACAAGCACTACAAAGTCTATCCTTGTCAAATATGACATCTTTTATTCCAAGGATATGATCACCTTTAATAAGCTTATCAAGATTTCGCATACCAACGTGTCCTAGTCTTCTATGCCACAACTAGCCTTTAGAGGATTTAGCAATTAAGCAAGTTTTAGGTTGAGCCTTTTTAGTGAAATCAACAATGTAAAGATCTCCTCTACGTATACCAGTAAAGACCATTTTATGATTATCTCTATGAAACACTTGGCAGTCTACTTCAGTAAATAGGACATTGAAACCGAAATCAGCAAGTCTAGATACTGAAAGTAAGTTGTAGACAAGAGATTCAACGAGCATGACATTTTGTATGGAGCTATCATGTGAGATGGCCACCTTACCAAGGCCAACCACCTTACCCTTTGAATTATCACCAAAAGTGACATACTTTCGAGGGCCATCATTTTCAGCAAGCTCACGGAACATGTCTTTATCTCCGGTCATATGATCAGTACATCCACTATCAAGGACCCATTCCTTTCCTCCAACCATGTAGCCGCAAAGATTTGCCATAAGACCAAAGTGTCTCATCGCATCATCGAGATCATAGTCACTATCATCATCATCATCATCATCCTCATCCGAGTATTCATGTTCAACATCATCTTGTGATTGATCAATTCCTAGAGAGGGCAATTCATTAGATAAATGATCATTTCTATAGTTATCTTTATGAATTCTAATAGCTCTGGAAATGATATTGCTAATGATTCCAACATCTCCTTTGGCACTCGTAAGATTAGTAAGCTTAATTAAGCAGTCACCAAATTTGGGATCATTGGAACTCATCTTAATCAAAGCAATAGACTTATGGAGGATTTCATCTAGATCTTTCAAGGAGTAATTAGGAAAGAGTTCCTCAAGAAATTTCCATATGGTGTAGGCACACTTAAGAGTCGGCAAACATCCAATCAAGTTTCTAGGCAAGCCTCTAGTGATAAGATTAACAGTTCTAAGATTGCGAATCATGTCAATATCTTCATCTAGGGTAGGGTGTAAAGGATCAACATGAGGTGCACAAGGGCTAGTAATGTACTTGTTCAAATGATATTCATTGAAAATCTCAAGCATTTCATTTTTCACTCATGAAAATATTCTCCATCAAGAATAGGCACTCTATGTCTAAGACTCCCCAAAGTAGACGCATCCATCTTCCTCCAATGGTGTTTAAACCAAGGTAATGGAGACCAAAGCTCTGATACCAATTGAAAGGATCGAGAAGAGGTGTCTAGAGGGGGGGTGATTAGACACTAAGGGCCAAAAGTTGCAGTTTTGGATATTCTTAAGTTTAAGTGGAGTTTAAGAACAAGTTTAACAAACACACTACATATCAAGCAAGCATGCAATGAGTATATGAGCAGCGGAAAGTAAAGCATGCAACTTGCAAGAATGTAAAGAGAAGGGTTTGGAGTATTCAAACGCAATTGGAGACACGGATGTTTTTGTCGTGGTTCCGATAGGTGGTGCTATCGTACATCCACATTGATGGAGACTTCAACCTACTGAGGGTAACGGTTGCGCGAGTCCATGGAGGGCTCCACCCACGAAGGGTCCATGAAGAAGCAACCTCGTCTATTCCATCACGGCCGTCGCCCATGAAGGACTTGCCTCACTAGCGGTAGATCTTCACGAAGTAGGCGATCTCCTTGCCCTTACAAACTCCTTGGTTCAACTCCACAATCTTGTGGGAGGCTCCCAAGTGACACCTAGCCAATCTAGGAGACACCACTCTCCAAGAAGTAACAAATGGTGTGTTGATGATGAACTCCTTGCTCTTGTGCTTCAAATGATAGTCTCCCCAACACTCAACTCTCTCACAGGATTTGGATTTGGTGGAAAGAAGATTTGAGTGGAAAGCAACTTGGGGAAGGCTAGAGATCAAGATTCATATGGTTGGAATGGAATATCTTGACCTCAACACAAGTGTAGGTGGTTCTCTCTCAGAAAATGTGTATTGGAAGTGTAGGTATGTTCAGATGGCTCTCTCCACGAATGAAGAGTGGGTGGAGGGGTATATATAGCCTCCACACAAAATCTAACCGTTACACACAATTTGCCAAACTCGATGGGACCGAATGGTTAAACTCGGTCAGACCGATTCAGCAAACCTAGTGACCGTTAGGATTTTCGGTGGGACTGAGATGCAACCCGGTAGGACCGATATGGTTAGGGTTAGGGCATAACGTAATCTCGGTGTGACCAATTACACAAACTCGGTGGGACCGATTTTGGTAATAGGCTAACCAGAGAGTTGGTCAGGCAAAGTCAGTGAGACCGATTACAAAAACTCGGTGGGACCAATTTTGGTAATAAGCTAACTAGAGGGTTTGCATTGTAATCTCGGTAGTACCGATTGCTCAAACTCGGTGACACCGATTTTGGTAATGGACATACACAGAGAGATTACAATCCCAACTCGGTGAGACTGAGATCCCTATCGGTGAGACCGATTTGCTAGGGTTAGTGGCAGTGGCTATGACATTTGAAACTCGGTGGCGCCGGATAGAAAGAATCGGTGGGGCCGAGTTTGACTTTTGGTTTAGGTCATATCTGGATGTGGGAAGGTAGTTGAGGGTTTTGGAGCATATCACTAAGCACTTTGAGCAAGCAAGCCATTAAGCAACACATCATCCCCTCTTGATAGTATTGGCTTTTCCTATAGACTCAATGTGATCTTGGATCACTAAAATTGTCGGAGTAAATAGCCATGGGTAGCCTAGCCGGCTTCCCCTGGCCCTTCTGAAAAAATTACGAGCCCGTCCGGCTCTCAAGAATCCAAGACATGGAGCCGCCTTCCCCTTGCTGGCTGCCATCCAGGCCGGCTTTCAGAAGGCGGCCCGACTTTAGCCCTCATGAAGAACGCCACGGGAGGGACGACTTTGGGAAGCCGGCCATGAGAAGGCCGACTCCAAGAAGCCGGCTCCCATAAAGCGGTCGAGACCGTACCCTCAAAGTTTGCACCCACCTAACAGCGGTGCGACGGGGCGTGGCTACAGTAAAGCCTGCCACCCCCGAATCCCGGAGCACGCCTGGCATAGTGCGCCGTACGGAGTAGCCATGACCCGTCTGGCGTGGCACTGTTGCCAAGTTGACCCTGATGTCACCCACAACGGGCCGCCAGCGTGGCCCACAGATGGTGGACCCCTTCGGGCAGAGAGACGCCCGATGGCGGCCACGCCTGCAACCAGTCGGCCCAAGATAGAGCCGGCTCCCCACAGCCGGCTTGCCACCTCCCTCGAAGGAGACGCCCCATTAAGGAGACAAGACGCGGTGAGGCTACAGCGATCGCCCGACGGGCGGCGGCACTGTAGCCGCGCCTACCACGATGAAGCCCACGTCACCAAGATGGAGCCACAATAACCAGCCGCCGACCAGGCCCTGGACAGTGGGGCCTGCCTATCGACCAAGGGGCCGGCAGCCGGCGGGACCCACCAGTCGGCGGGCCCCAGCAGCCGACGCAGAAGCCGGCGAGCGCAGTCACAGACGGCTGGGCCCCGCGCCCAGTCGGATTACCATTGTACCCCCGGGGAGTAGGCCTATATAAACCCCCCGGGGCACCCATGCAAAGGGTTCGACCCCCTACTAATCCTAGACACCACACAAGGAGAAGAAGCAGGCTGGCTGTGCCCTTCTTCCTCCTCCCACCAAACAGCTCAAGGAGCATTGTGTAGCTACTTGTTCATCTAGTGATCATGCGGAGACCCCGCAGAGCAGCAGTAGGGGTGTTATCTCCACGGAGAGCCCCGAAGCTGGGTAAGATCCATCGGCGTGCATGTCTTCGCCTTATCCTGTTTCCAGGCACCGGCGATGTCTTACTGGCTCCCACAATGATAAGCCACCCGTTGGCATATGTCGCACCTACCACCCGACATTTGGCGCCCACCATGGGGCCAGGTGCACCGTCGTCCGGAGACCTATTCTGGACGGGAACCTTATTCCTCCTCCGTGAGCGTAGCCAGCCCGGCACGCCCGATGGCGCTTGCCATGACGCACTGCAAGGCGTCACCAGCGTCTGCGCGGCAAGCAGCCTCACCGATCTCCTCGACGAAACCCTCATCTCCGACGAGCTCGCCTCCGATGCGGGCACCTACCACCTCGCCAACCTTCTCGGCCAGCTCCATGTCTCCAGCGAGCCTGCTGTGGACTTGGAGTCGGTTGGATCCACTAACCCGATGCCTGTCGACTCCGACACGGCCTCATTCGACACCTTCCCCACCAACATCAGATCTACAACGACCCGCTTCCCCGAGCCGGTGGCTGCGACGCTGTCACCGCCGAAGTGATGGTTGGCGGCCACGGCGGCCCGGCCGACGAGAGCGCCCACGACGCCCCGCACGCGGCGGCCCATGACTTGTCCACCCCCCTCCCGGCTAATGCTGACGACGAGGCACTGGAGGCATGCCGCCTCGCCCTCCTCGCAGAGGGCCGGAGGCTGGCTTCTGTAAGACGCCTCACTGAGGCCTACCAGCGCGAAGCTGACCGCGCCGCCTTCGGCACACCGACCCCAGGTGGGCCGAGCCGGGCCGGCCTTGTCAAGCAACGCGGCGCCGTCATCGCCGACATGCTGGGAGTCGATCGCCCGGTCTATGCCACTCCGCTCGAGAACTTGTGTGCCGCCCAGGCGGCCGTAGACGAGTTGGACGGCTTGGAGGCCGAAGACCTCCCCCACATGACCCGGCGCATCCAGCAACTGATTGACGCAGCCGCGCAGCGACACAAAGCCGACGCCCGCGCGGAAAGCCCTCCCCCGCGCCGAGATCACGGCGCGACGTCCCGGACACCGACTACGAGCAACACCTGCACGCGGCGCGAGAAAGAGCCGGCTGCTAGCCGCAGCCGGACCCGAATCTCCATCGAGCGAGACGCAGATGGCCATCCCCGAGTATTGGAATGGCGGGGCAACCCGCCTCCACCTCCACCCCGTGGAGAGAGATATCCCGCCCTGCCGCCAGTGGCGCACCCGACTCTCAGCGGCCGGCTAGGCCGCCGCGAAGGAGTCAGCGAGAACGACGCCCGCCATCGGATCGACCGCCTGGCGCGATCCCTGGCGTTGGAAGAAGAAGACGACGTTGGCCCGCCTTGTTTCGGCCCCCGCATCCGCGATGAGCCCTTCCCCAAGGGGTTCTCGCTCCCAAGAGACACGCCCAAGTACAATGGCTCCGTGAAGCCGGAAGACTGGTTGATCGACTACTCCACGGCGGTTAGCATAGCCAACGGCAACTGGCGCGTTGCCGTGAAGTACGTGCCCCTCATGCTGCAAGGCACGGCGCAGACCTGGCTCAACAGCCTCAAGCCGCGCAGCATCAACAGCTGGCTGGACTTCACAGAAGCCTTCATCCGCAACTTCACCAGCACCTACAAGCGGGTTCCCAAGCCCAGACAGCTCTCCTTGTCCGTACAAGGCCCCGCCGAGTCCACTCGTGATTACCTCACACGTTGGGCCGAGCTCCGCAACTCTTGCGAAGGGGTGCACGAGGTGCAAGCCATAGAATACTTCACAGCCGGATGCCGAGAAGGCACCCTCCTCAAGCACAAGCTCCTCTGCGACGAGCCGACTACCCTCGACGAGCTTCTGGACATAGTGGACAAGTACGCCACCGCCGACTCCTCGATGAAGACTGAGCTTCGGATAGACGCGTCCGAGAAAGTACTTAACCCGGCGCCCAAGACGCCGGCTGGGGATTCCGGCCGACGCCCACACTCGAACGACCACAAGCGCAAGGGCCCTGCGCCGCCTCCCGCCAGTCGGCAGGTGGCCATAGTTGAAGACGCGCCGCCTGAAGGGCGACCGGCGCCCCAAGAATCCCAAGGATGGCAGGCCGGCTTGGCAGCCCGCCTTCTCCTACGAGCAAACTCTCGACACCCCGTGCAAGTTCCACAGCGGCGCGAAGCCGTCCAACCACACAACCCGGAAGTGCCATTGGCTCACCCGAACTCTCTAAAGGCGAGGGGCTCGTGCCGCCTCCGCCTGCCGGCCCGCCGCCTCCGGCCCCGCCGCCTCCGGCCGCTCGGCCCGCAGTCGGAGCCGTGCACGACGAATTCCCCGATGAGCAAGCAACCTACATCGTCTTTACAAGCCAGCCCGAAGACCGGCGCAGCAAACGCCGAGAGCACCAGGAAGTCAGCGTGGTCGCTGCCAACCCCGCCGGACACATGCATTGGTCAGAAAAGCCCATCAGCTGGAGCCGGGCCGACCACCCAGAGGTGATGCCGTCTCCAGGCTCTTATGCCTTGGTCCTGGAAGCCACCCTTGCAACCGACAGACGCGCCGCCCGCTTCTCCTGTGTGTTGATAGACGGCGGGAGCAGCATCAACATCTTGTACCGTGACACCCTGGAGAAGCTAAACGTCAAGACGAAGCAGCTCATGCCTACTCGGACAGTGTTTCATGGCATCGTACCCGGCCTGTCCTGCGCCCCCATTGGCAAGATCAAGATTGATGTACTTTTTGGGGACAAGGAGCATTTCCGCCGGGAAGCGATCTGGTTTGAAGTGGTGGACCTGGAGAGCCCTTACCATGCATTGCTTGGTCGACCTGCCTTGGCCAAATTCATGGCAGTTCCCCACTATGCATACCTCAAGATGAAGATACCAAGCACCAAAGGCGTCATCACCATAGCCGGCGATTACAAGAAGTCCTCTGAGTGCGCAGCAGCCAGCAGCCGGCTGGCCGAGTCCCTTGTGATTGCCGAAGAAAAGAAGATGTTGGACCGAGTCGTGGCCATAGCCGGCAAGCAATCGGCCGTGTCCCCCGACCCCAAGGAGCATGATACTCAAGGATCTTTCCAGCCGACCAAGGAGACGAAGAAGATACCTCTTGACCCAGAGCATCCAGAGAGGTTTGCCGTCATCGGGGCAAACCTAAACAGCAAATAGGAAGGCGAGCTCGCCGATTTCCTCCATGAGAATCGGGACATCTTTGCATGGTCCCCCAAGGACATGCCGGGTGTTCCGAGGAAATTCGCCGAGCACAAACTACACGTTCGAGAAGATGCAAAGCCAGTCAAACAACCCCTTCACCGACTGTCGGAGGAGAAACGCAGGATTGTAGGGGAGGAGATAGCCCGGCTTCTGGCAGCCGGCTTTATTATGGAAGTTTTCTTTCCAGAGTGGCTCGCCAACCCGGTCCTCATGCTAAAGAAGAATAACAAGTGGCGCATGTGCATAGACTACACAAGCCTCAACAAGGCCTGCCCAAAAGATCCCTTTGCCGTGCCAAGGATAGACCAAGTGATAGACTCCACATCTGGATGCGAGCTGTTGAGCTTCTTGGATGCTTACTCAGGATATCACCAGATAAAGCTGGATCCGGACGACCGCCCGAAGACCGCCTTCATCACGCCATTTGGAGCCTTCTGTTACCTGACTATGACATTCGGCTTGAGAAATGCCGGTGCCACTTTTCAGCGTTGCATGCAGAAGTGCCTCCTCAAGCAGCTCGGCAGAAACGCTCACGTTTACGTGGACGACATCGTGCTGAAGACGGAGAAGCGCGGCACCTTGCTGGGAGACCTCAAGGAAACGTTTGAGAACCTATGCCGATTTCAAATCAAGCTCAACCCCGAGAAATGCGTGTTCGGAGTGCCAGCCGGCCAGCTCCTAGGCTTCCTGGTCTCCGAACGCGGCATCGAATGCAACCCGGTGAAGATCAAGGCCATCGAGAGAATGGCGATCCCCACCAAGCTTCGAGATATTCAAAAGTTCACCGGGTGCTTGGCCTCCTTGAACCGCTTCATCAGCCGGCTCGGAGAGAAAGCTCTCCCCCTCTACCGCCTCATGAAGAAGAGCACTCACTTCAAGTGGAACGACCAGGCCGACCAAGCTTTTCACGAGCTAAAGAAGATGCTGGCCACGCCGCCCGTTCTGGCGGCGCCGACTGAGAAAGAGCCCATGCTCCTCTACATCGCCGCAACCAGCCGGGTGGTCAGCACCGTCATCGTAGTCCAACGCCCAGAAGAAGGCCGAGCCCAGCCGGTCCAGAGGCCAGTGTATTATTTGAGTGAGGTGCTGTCCGCCTCAAAGCAGAACTACCTGCACTACCAGAAGATGTGTTACGGTGTGTACTTCACCGCCAAGAAGCTGAAGCCCTACTTTCAAGAGCATCCCGTCACAGTCGTATGCACCGCCCCACTGGCCGAGATCATAGGCAGCCGTGACGCATCCGGCCGGGTGGCGAAATGGGCCATCGAGCTGGCCCCTTACACGATCTTCTACCAGCCCCGCACCACCATCAAGTCCCAAGCACTGGCCGACTTCCTCGTCGACTGGGCCGAGACCCAATACCTGCCGCCGGCTCCCGACTCCACCCATTGGCGCATGCACTTCGACGGGTCCAAGATGCGCACCGGCTTGGGAGCCGGCGTCGTCCTTACCTCTCCCAAAGGCGACAAGCTCAGATACACACTGCAGATCCACTTTGCCGCCTCCAACAACGTGGCCGAGTACAAGGCGCTCATACATGGGCTCCAGCTTGCCAAACAACTTGGCATTCGCCGGATCCTATGTTATGGCGACTCAGACCTGGTGGTCCAGCAATCATCCGGCGACTGGGATGCCAAGGACACAAATATGGCGAGCTACCACTTCCTGGTCCAACAACTCAGCGGATACTTTGAAGGATGCGAGTTCCTCCACGTACCGCGAGCCGACAACGAGCCAGCCGATGCCCTGGCTCGAATAGGCTCTACTCGGCAAGCAATACCAACCGGCGTCGCTCTACAACGCCTCCTCAAGCCATCTATCAAGCCGTCTCCAAAATCCGACTCCATCTTCGTGCCGCCTGACCCCGATGCGGCCGGGTCCGGCTCGAAGAACCAAGCAGGCGACCCCAAGACTCCCGCAGCCGGCCCGGGGACTTCGGCAACCGGCTCGGGGACTGCCACACCCGTCTTAGGGACTGCGGTAGCCGGCCCGGGGACTGCACCAGCACAACAGCCGGCGGCCGACTCCAGCATTTCACCACCCAGCCCGCCCACCCTGGTGGCAGTAGCCACATTGGCAGTAGAAGAAGTCGCGGCTCCGTCATGGGCTCAGTCCATCCTCAACTTCCTAGTAAACCAAGATCTGCCGGTTGACGAAACAGAAGCAAGACAAGTCCAACGTCGAGCCGGAGCATACACAATCATCAACAGAGAACTAGTCAAGTGCAGTGTCGCTGGAATCCTCCAATGGTGCGTCGAGCTAGAGAAGGGCATTGCAATCCTCAGAGACATTCACCAAGGAGAATGCGGCCACCATGCGGCCTCAAGATCACTTGTCGCCAAAGCCTTCCGCCATGGTTTTTTCTGGCCGACCGCTTTGGATGACGCCAAAGAATTAGTTAAACATTGCAAGGGGTGCCAACTCTTCAGCTCCAAGCAACACATGCCGGCTTCGGCACTCAAGACCATTCCCCTCACTTGGCCCTTCGCCGTTTGGGGACTGGACATGGTGGGCCCATTCAAGACGGTGCGCGGCGGCATGACGCATTTGCTCGTCGCCGTGGACAAATTCACCAAGTGGATTGAGGCAAAGCCGATCAAGAAGCTGAATGGGCCGACTACTGTGACGTTCATCGCAGACATAACAACTCGGTACGGCGTGCCACACAGCATCATCACCGACAATGGCACGAATTTTGCCAAAGGAGCCTTGGCACGTTTCTGCGCAGCCCAAGGTATCCGACTGGACTTAGCATCCGTTGCCCGCCCGCAGTCAAACGGCCAGGTCGAGCGAGCCAACGGCCTCATCCTCTCCGGCATCAATCCCAGACTGGTCGTACCTCTGGAGCGCTCAGCCGGCTGTTGGCTCGATGAGCTGCCGGCTGTCCTCTGGAGTCTGCGCACTACACCAAACAAGTCAACCGGCTTCACCCCTTTCTTCCTTGTGTATGGTGCCGAGGCGATCATCCCAACTGACATCGAGTTCGACTCGCCTCGAGTAACCATGTACATGGAAGCGGAGGCCAAGGAAGCACGAGAAGACGGTGTCGACCTGCTGGAAGAAAGCCGGCTGTTAGCCCTCAGCCGGTCTGCCATCTACCAGCAGGGTTTGCGCCGCTACCACAGCCGGAAGGTCAGGCCAAGATCTTTCCAAGAGGGCGATCTTGTGCTCCGGCTGATCCAGCGAACAGCCGGCTAGCACAAACTCTCGGCCCCTTGGGAAGGCCCCTTCGTCATCAGCAGAGCTCTAGGCAATGACTCCTACTACCTAATCGACGCACAGAAGCCGAAGGCACGCAAGAGAGACGACTCCGGCAAGGAGTCGGAACGACCATGGAACGCCAACCTCCTTCAAAGATTTTACAGTTGAAATGCAGTATGTACCACGCTAACTTTTGTATTAAGTACAAGACAATAGGCTCCCCGAGGAGGGCTCGGGGACTGCCATCCCTTATCTATGAATGAAAAGTATCATGCTTATGACCTTGTCATTTCATTTACTTGTTCCGTCCGACACCGGGTTCGACTAGTCGGCTCGGGGACTGGCCGACTGGAGTTATATTAGAAGTCCTACCCGCAGTCAGACAAGTAGTGTGCCGGCTCCCAAGCCTTCTCTTGCCAAAAGTCGCAGTTCAAAGAACCGGCTGTCCGGCTGGCAAGAGTTAAAGGCAGGAACGGGCGCCCACACGAAAAACGGCTAGGGACTAACGGACTAATATAACAAAAGCCAGTTTTTTCCCCCACCGCCGACTAGCTACCAGAGTAGCCGGCCGGCCGGTTTCCATTCACTTCACTTCAATCCAAGAAAGCTCAAGTACTTGCCTCCCCAAAGAGGGAAGGCGGCAAAGGAAAAGGCCGAAGGATAAAAAGCATACGCGAATGGAAACCAAACATGCACATAACAATATTTACATAAAAGACCTCCGAGAGGCCAGCATTCAACATAGTTTGGATACACCCCTAGTGGGTGGAACTGCGAAAACTTAATGAAGATTGTTCAAAAGACAACAATCAGGAAAAGTAAAGACGGTAGGTCAAGCTGGCGGAGCAACCGACGAGCCGGGCTGGTTGGCAGAGACGGCCGGGCCGGCTGAAGGAGCGGCCGGCTGGCGAACTTCGGCTTGGTCACCGTCTCCCGCAGAGGGCGCGCTTCCACGCGCCTCATTGCTGGAGGCACGGTCGGCCTCAGGTCGGCCGGTTGTTCCACCAGCCGGCTCGACGTCTTCGCCGTCCTCCTCTTCGTCATCCTCGCCCTCATCGCTGGAGGCGATCTCCTCTGCCGAGTCCTCGCCCACCGCCGGGTTCAGCCCGAACCACTCCTCCGGCTGGGCAACACCGTCATCATCGATTTCGGGCGCAAAAACGCTGATGTCGGTGCACTCGGCAATCGTCGAAGCCCGCTGGGTGATAGCCGGCCTCACCTCCTCCAGCTCCGCGTCGGCCTCCATCCGCCAAGTGCGCAGCTGGTCCAGGCTCAGCCCTGGGTACCAAGCCCGAACGAACTACAACGCCCGCCCGGCTCCGAGGCGGGCCGCCGACGCCTTCCAAGCCTCGAAACGACCAACTGCGACCTCCAGCCAGTCGGCAGTCCGACTTGGGGTGCGGGGGATCGTCTCGCCGGGCCAGAGGGCGGCCAACACTTGCGCCCCGACGCGTTGGAGCCGGCGAAGCATCCGATGAGCCGGCTGCAACCGCGCCTGGACAACCAAGAGCTGCTCCTCAAGCGTCCGGTTCGCATCCAGCGTGATGTTGGCCCCCGTCTGACGGCGCGCCTCGCGATGGGCTTCGATGCTTTGGGCGGCGAAGGCGGAGTAGCCGGGGAAGTAGTCTGCACAAAAAGATAAGCAGCAACACAAGTTAAGCCAAAGACCAGGCGGCAATGGGAAGGAGAGGAGCGAGGAAGGCGGTTTACCGTCGATCAAGTCCTCGATGCGGCCAAAGCCTTCATCCAGTGCTCGCTGGGTCTCAGCCCAGCTCGCCGCCTCGGTCTCAAACTCTGCCTTCAGGGCGGCCTCGCTGTCCTGCGCCTTCTGCAGGGCCGCCTTGTGGCTCTGCTCTTGGTCGGCCAGCTTCTTGGCCAGGCGATCACGCTCCTGGACCAAGGCAGCGTACTCGGCATCCTTGGTATGAAGGGCGGCTTTCGCTTCGCCGAGCTCCTTCCTCAAGTCGGCGTTGGCCCCTGAAGACAAAGAAAAAGAAAAATCAATAAGGAAAGAGTCGTCAAGAAAGATCTGACCCGACTGCTCAGCAGTCAGCCCGAATCTCGGGGACTACACCCAGTGGGTGCACTGACGCGCCCCCACAGGAGACAGATAAGATCAAGTACTTACTTCGGCTATCGGCCAGGTCGTCGGTCCTCCGGCTCAACTCCCGAGCCTGGGAGTTGAAGGCGGCAACACGGAGGTTGTGATATTCCTGGAAGTTCAGACAAGAGGCAAAAATAAGGTAGCCGTCAAGAAAGATCCGACCCGACTGCGCAGCAGTCGGCCCGAATCTCGGGGACTACACCCAGTGGGTGCGCTGACGCGCCCCCACGGAAGAAATCAAGAGAGCAAAGCGGCCAAGAATGAAGGACTTACCCGGATGGTGGCTCGTGTCGACAGGAACTCCTGGGTGAACTGTTGCAGCAGGGCGGCCTGAGCTTGCAGCCGGCTCCGGACTCCTTGAGCCGCCACATTAAACTCGCCAGTCCCCCCACTGGGAGTCCACTCGGACGTGGCAGTGCTGGCCGCCTCCAGATCTTCCGCCGACTAGCCTGCGCCCGTGACTCGGCGCGACACCGGCGGAGCGGCGCCTCCCCCTGCGCACCGGCCCATCACCGGCTGCACCTCGAGGCCGGCTCTGTCTTCCGGCTCGCCCCCGCCGGCCCCTCTGGCGCCGCTGACGATTGGCCGCCTTGGCCCGCTCTGGTTGGCGCTGCTGGCGGCGTTCTCCTCGCAAAGGCCACGGGGTCCTCCCCCCTCTCCATCAGCGGCGGGCCTTGGACGATCTCCCCCGCCAAGGGCAATGGGGTGTCGAGGGCCACGGCTCGGAGGGGAATGGCGAGCAGCGGAGGCTGGTTGCGCGAACCCTCCGCCTCCGTCTCCGCGGTCGCCGCCTCCGCCTGGGCCTTGGCTGCCGCGTTGGCCTGCTCCCTCGCCGCCTGGGCGGCCGCTTTCTCCGCCGCCTCGCGCTCCTCCCGCGCTTCACGGGCGTTCCGCTCTGTGGCCTCCCTGAGGTCGGCGCGGGGGTCCATGCGGCGGGAGATTAAAGAACCTCCAGTCAGCCCAACTACGGAGCCGCCCGGACCACGCTCAAGGGAAAGCCGCGCCCTGTCCAGCAAGCGGAAGAAGTTAAGAAGAATGCTCGAACAAGAAGAGAATGATGAAGAGCATGCGACAAGGCAATTGGCGACTTACGCTGAGACTGCCTGAGGCTGCTTCACCGCCTTGCGGAAGCGGGCCGCTTTCGCAGCCGCCTCGTCTCGCTTGGTTGCCGCGGTGGAGGCTTTGGACTTTTTCGGCCGACTGCCGAAGAGGCCTAAAGCGGCCCGGCGCTTCTGTGCGCCACCGCCGGCAGCCGGCGCGATGGACGAGCCCGCGCCCTGATGGTCAGCTGCCGGCTGGCGACGCGGGGCGACTTCGGCTTCAGCATCATCTGGCCAGTCCTCGAAGCTCACGGTGAGCCTTGAGCCCCCGGGCTCGGCGTCGTCCCCCACGACGGCGTCTTCCATGGCGGCCGCCCCCAAGTTCGGATCGTCAACGTCGTTCGCCGTGCGGTCGGGGGCATACTGGCGTTCTATCCCCGCTGTCCCGGTCGTCGGCGGGAGAAGGGGGTTCTGCTAAGAAGGACCGACTGATTAGAAGCTGGCCATCATGAAGCCGGCTACCAATGAAAAGAAGAAAGAAAGGAAAGCTTACCACGGGCGGAGGGTTGGCGCGAGAATACGGCGCGTTGCCGTATCGCTAGTCCTCGGCGAGCTTACAATTGGAGATATAGTTTACCATATACGATACCTCCGCGTGAGGCATCTCCCTGGTGCTCAGCCGGCTTGGGTCGAAGCGGCCGCTCATCTGGCACATCATGTGGGGCCGGCTTTGGAGAGGGGATATCCGGCACTCCACGAAGGCGGCCACCAAGTCGGCCCTGCTCAGGCCTTCCGACTGGATCATCACCCGAAGCCGGGAGACGGCGGCGTTCCCGGCCTGAGACAGCGACCGGGACCGGAAACTCCATGAAGGCTGCCTCCCAGCCGGCGCACCGGCTACGTAAGCCGGCAGGTTGACGTGGTCTCCTTGATCGGCGACGTTCTTCACGTAGAAGTATGATTTCTGCCAGATCTTCACCGACTGGATCAGGGGGATGGGCGGGAAGGGTTGTTCTCGCCCGCCCTCCTCATGGCGATGAAGGCCCCGCAGGGGGCGGGCACGCCTGCAACGACGGTGCCGAGTTTGCTCTGGAAGAACTCCCCCCAGAGCTCCAGCATGGGGAGCAGCCCCAAGAAACCTTCGCAGAGGGAGATGAAGGCCGACAGTAGCATTACGCATTGGGCATGAGGTGATGCCGCTGAAGGTTGTAGAACTCAAGGAAGGAGCGCAGAAATCCGCTCGCCGAAAGGCCGAAGCCGCGCAGGAAGTGCGAGCGGAAGACGACCCGCTCGCCCTCCTCCGGCGCCGGCTAAATCTCCATCTTCGGCGCCAGGCGGACCCGCACAAGGTTGGCGTCGGGCAGGCGCCGAGTCTGGCGGAGGAACTCAATGTGGTCCTCATGGACGTTGGAGCCATCCCACGAGCTTGACAGCGCCATGGAAGCGAGATGATGTGGAGGCGCGGCGGCGCTGAGACGGGAGGCTGCGGCGGCAACGAGAAGAAGAAACAAAGACGATAAGGGGCGAAGCGAGAGGGAGCGTGCGAACCTCTGCCGCTCCCCCTCCTCCCCCTACTTATAGGCTCGCGTGGCGAAGCCGAGGAGGCGTGGCGTGGGGAAAGGGATCGATCGTGCCCGCTCCCCCACGTCCCGCGCTTATTGTGCCTTAACAGCGAAATAAAACCGCCGCGGGAAGGCGAGCGGTCCATGTGGGCCACGGAAGATCCGCGCTCGGACCAAGGCCTGCGAGTGGCGGGCCCGGGCCTGCGGCGGCGTCCCGTCGCATGCGTGCGCTGGCAGGATCTCGCCGCCATGTGGCCGCGGGAGGGCCCGCGGTCAGCGCGCAGGTCGCCCCCTTTCCCGCCTGCAAGACGCGGAGCTCTCTGAAGTCGGCATACACCCGCAAAGCCGGCTCTTCAGGATGGGAAGCTGACCAAGCTTCTTGTCCCTTTGTCCGCCTCGGAGCTCGATCAGCTTTGGGGACTACTGTCGGAGTAAATAGCCATGGGTAGCCTAGCCGGCTTCCCCTGGCCCTTCTAAAAAAATTACGAGCCCGTCTGGCTCTCAAGAATCCAAGACATGGAGCCGCCTTCCCCTTGCTGGCTGCCATCCAGGCCGGCTTTCAGAAGGCGGCCCGACTTTAGCCCTCATGAAGAACGCCACGGGAGGGCCGACTTCGGGAAGCCGGCCATGAGAAGGCCGACTCCAAGAAGCCGGCTCCCATAAAGCGGTCGAGACCGTACCCTCAAAGTTTGCACCCACCTAACGGCGGTGCGACGGGGCGTGGCTACAGTAAAGCCAGCCACCCCCGAATCCCGGAGCACGCCTGGCACAGTGCGCCGTACGGAGTAGCCATGACCCGTCCGGCGCGGCACTGTTGCCACGTTGACCCTGATGTCACCCACGATGGGCCGCCAGCGTGGCCCACAGATGGTGGACCCCTTCGGGCAGAGAGATGCCCGAAGGTGGCCACGCCTCCAACCAGTCGGCCCAAGACAGAGCCGGCTCCCCGCAGCCGGCTTGCCACCTCCCTCGAAGGAGACGCCCCATTAAGGAGACAAGACGCGGTGAGGCTACATCGATCGCCCGACGGGCGGCGGCACTGTAGCCGCGCCTACCACGACGAAGCCCATGTCACCAAGATGGAGCCACAGTAACCAGCCGCCGACCAGGCCCTAGACAGTGGGGCCTGCCTGTCGACCAAGGGGCCGGCAGCCGGCGGGACCCACCAGTCGGTGGGCCCCAGCAGCCGGCGCAGAAGCCAGCGAGCGCAGTCACAGACGGCTGGGCCCCGCGCCCAGTCGGATTACCATTGTACCCCCGGGGAGTAGGCCTATATAAACCCCCCGGGGCACCCATGCAAAGGATTCGACCCCCTACTAATCCTAGACACCACACAAGGAGAAGAAGCAGGCTGGCCGTGCCCTTCTTCCTCCTCCCACCAAACAGGTCAAGGAGCATTGTGTAGCTACTTGTTCATCTAGTGATCATGCGGAGACCCCGCAGAGCAGCAGTAGGGGTGTTATCTCCACGGAGAGCCCCGAAGCTGGGTAAGATCCACCGGCGTGCATGTCTTCGCCTTATCCCGTTTCCAGGCACCGGCGATGTCTTACTGGCTCCCACAATGATAAGCCACCCGTTGGCATATGTCGCACCTACCACCCGACAAAAATAGAAAATGTAGAGTCTTGATCTTGAAGCTTGAGCCAATCCTTTGTCCTTAGCATCTTGAAGGGGTTCCACATCCTCTAGTCCATGCCACTCCATTGTTGAACTTACCTGAAACATACTAGGTAAAAGTGTTAGTCCAACAAGAGATATGTTGACATTAATTACCAAAACCACCCAGGGAGCACTTGTGCTTTCAATCTAGTAGGCCAAACCAAACTGATAATTCAAAGAGACTTGCAAAGATAACCAATGATACATAAAAGAATTAAGAGAAGATTCAAATATTGTTCATAGATAAACTTGATCATAAACCCACAATTCATCGGTCTCAACAAACACACCGCAAAAGAAGATTACATCGAATAGATCTCCACAAGAGAGGGGGAGAACTTTGTATTGAGATCCAAAAAGAGAGAAGAAGCCATCTAGCTAATAACTATGGAGCCGAAGGTCTGAGGTAAACTACTCACACTTCATTGGAGAGGCTATGGTGTTGATGTACAAGCCCTCCGTGATCGATGCCCCCTCCGGCGGAGCTCCGGAACAGGCCCCAAGATGGGATCTCGTGGATACAGAAAGTTACGGCGGTGGAATTAGGGTTTTGGCTCCGTATTTGATCTTTTGGGGGTACGTAGGTATATATAGGAGGAAGGAGTACGTCGGTGGAGCAACAGGGGGCCCACAAGGGTGGAGGGCGTGCCTGGGGGGTAGGCGCGCCGCCCTACCTCGTGGCTTCCCTGTTGGTTGCTTGATGTAGGGTCCAAGTCTCCTGGATCATGTTCGTTCCGAAAATCACGTTCTCGAAGGTTTCATTCTATTTGGACTCTGTTTGATATTATTTTTCTGCGAAACTATGAAATAGGCAAAAAAACAGCAATTCTGGGTTGAGCCTCCACGGGCTACTGTTCATCCACCGTCGACCTCCTCTAGCCTCCACCTGCGACTGTTCATCCACGGGCTCCTGTTCATCCAGCCTCCACCGTGCGCTCCTCCACCGACTACTGTTCAACCAGCCCTCTCCACGGGGTCCTGTTCAACCACCCCTCCACGGGCTACTATTGATCCAGCCCTCCATCGGCTACTATTCATCCAGCCCTCCATGGGGTCCTGTTCATCCAGCCCTCCACGGGGTCCTGTTCATCCACCGGCTCGATCGATCAGGGTACTGTTCATCCAGCGGCAATGGCCTCTACTACCATGGGGTCCTGTTCATCCAACCCCCCACCGGGAACTGTTCATCCACCCCCCCCCCAACAACGCTCAATGTTCTTCCAGAGGCAGCATCGATCGGCTTCAGCTAGCAGCAGTAGCGAAGGAATCACTCGGGTTCAGTTAACAGCAAGGGATTGATCGATCACTCGGGTTTAGTAACGCGTAGCCTGCAGTGCAATCGCTCATGTTCAGTTAGATCCCAACGCCTCGCTCGGGTTCAGTTAGAGCCCAACACCTCGCACACACATGCATACGTACAAGAGAAACTCGCATCGCTTGGCCCCCGACCACCCACCGTAACTGGGAGCTCCCCGATATTTTCGTCACCCTCGCTTCTACCATGGTTTTTTCGTCATGGACGGCACAAAAAATATCATGCAGCTGCGTCTCCGACCCGCCCAGGATGGGAAGCCCATTTTCTGTCATGATTTTTTGCCATAGAAGTAGGACCCCACCACATCTATGATGATACCGGGTTTTGTCACAATTATCGTCATAGAAGTGTCATAAGTATGACAGAATTTTTTTTCGTTCGGCCCAAAATGTCACAGATGTGTCTTTTTTTGTAGTGCACATCTCGCTACTACTCGTGAACACTGTCCAATTGATCCCTCTATTCGCTCACGTACTATTTTAAGTGAATCCTTATTATAACATGCACACAATTTTGGGCACTTGTATTCGACCTAAGTCAGTGTGCCACCGTATCTTGTACTACTCCCTCCGTCAAGGTGCAGCGGGGCCAAGGTGCAAGCAGATTGGAGGAGAGGGAGAAACTTGACCGGTCCTTCCTCCAATCAAAGCCCTGATTTCTATCTCTAAACGCAACAATTAATCACAACAACTAAGAGATGCCGTTTTAGCTACCATGCAGGGCCACGTATTAACTCACATGCAAGCTGACTTTGATTTCTTGACTGATTAACGCGTAGTTGCACTCCATGCATTGGGTTTCCGGGGGAGATAACAAGGCAGAGTAAGGAGCGTTTGGTTACATTGCTTAGGCTAGTCATAGTGGTGAGTAACTTGGACTAGTAACATGACTAGTCTATGCTACTACCTTCATAGTGGGTAGTACCATATGGATGGTAACATGCAAGTCTTCCTTAATTGTTATATAGACTCATTTTACCACGGGGTGTGTTATGTTACAGTAACATATTATGTTACCACAAGCATCTCTTTCCTCATTGACTCCATGCCACATAAGCAATTTTTCCTTGGGATGTGCTATGTTACTACCTAAGTTACTCCCACTATGGCTAGCCTAGTAAGGAAATTGCTTGGCTAGCCTAGCTAGCCAGCTTTCTCTTTGCCAACCTTGCCTGGTCAAATGGTTTAGTTCTTTTTCTTACCAGCCTTGCCCCGTGAAAATCGTTGTCATGAGTGGGTCGCCAATTTTTTCGTGTGCGAAGTTTGCCGTCGGAAGCGAGCCGATCTGGCTCTCCTAAGCTAGCAAGGTTTTTCTAGCCCACCCAAGCTAGCTGGCCCACAAAAGCTAACATATTTTAACAGTTCCAAATGCGTAACCTTGCCCGGCTAGGCTATAAATCGTTCTCGCTAAGGATCCAAACACTCCCTAAGTAACAACGCTCGCTAGCAACGAGGCCAGGAGGGGATTGAGATGTGAAGTTTTTTTGAATGTTCACCGGGGGGAGAGTTTCCCCCACCTGAATATATTGATGATCAGGGGCGAACCCCAGGGAAGTGTTTTACATAAGCCTGAGTACAGGGGGGAGGGAAGGTTTTTACGGGGTTACACACGATCTAGACACCTTCTAGACTGAAAGGGCCATTAGCCAGGTTTCGACGTGCCCCCTCCGGCTCTCTAGAAGCCGAGCACGCCACAGAGCGGCGTCCTCACGGCAGCATGCCAGCACACGCTGCAAAGACGGCTGTTGTCATTGGAAGACAATAGCGTTCCTGTGTTTCCAGAGATGCCAGCAACACAGTAGAGCAAGCTCCACCGCCGATTCGGTCACCGCGCCAACCGCAGTGGCAAGGCGAGGCAGCCCGCACACCCTGATCCCAGAAGTGTCGACGCCCAGCTTGTTCCAGAAGTCACAAGCGAAGGGGCATTCGAAGAGCATGTGGTTGGCTGTTTCCAGGGGCTCAGCGCACAAAGGGAAGCCGGCGTCCGCCGCAGCGACGATGCACTTGTGAAGCAGCACGTCCCTTGTGTGTATCTGCCTCTGGACTAGCAACCAACTGAAGAACTGCACACGTGAGGGGATCCGCGTGCCCCAAATCATATCCGCGAAGCCAGCCTTCGCCCCGCCGAAACGCAGCAGCCGGTACGCGGCACTCGACGACAGATCGTCGCGGGGCGCTGCAGTATGCCGTAGTTGCCGCTTGTCGTCCCCCCCCCCCCCACCGGGGGGAGCCGCCACCAGGAGAGCCGAGATGTCTTGTAGATCCCGCACGCCCGCCCTGGTCAGCCTAGGGACAAGGCAACCGGTCAGGCCACACCGGCGGACCTGCCAAACAGTCGCCTCGACGTCCGTGGCATGTGAGAAGAGGGCGGGGTACGCCACCGCCACAGGCCCGCAGGGGAGCCAGGAATCCCACCAGAAAGAGCAGGCCTGGCCGTCCCCGACCGTCACCCTGGTGATCGTGCGGTAGAGCAGAAGCAGTTTTGCCACCGAGGCGCGGTGTTCTCCGCACGCTAGCTCGCCGCGCGTGAGGATGGACCGCCCGTCCGTGCTGCTCCAGATCCAGGCTGCCCAGCGTGGCTGGGGCGTCATGTGTAGGCGATGAAGCATCTTCAGGAGGAGGCATGCGTTCTGGGTGGCGAGGTCGCGAACGCCAAGGCCTCCTTCATTTTTGGCCCTGCACACCCGTTCCCATGCGACCAAGCATTGGGCCCCCGATGCCCGCTCCGCCACGTTCCAGAGGAAGGAGCGGCGCAGGGTGTCCAGAGCGTGGACCACCGAAGGAGGAAGCAGCAGCGCCGCCATGGCGTATGTTGGCAGCGCATCCAGGACCGCGTTGATGAGGACCAGACGGCCGGCCGGTGAGAGCAAGCGCGCCGCCCATCCAGCAAGGTACATGTCCACCTTCGCGAGCATGGGCAGGAAATCCGCGAACCGTAGCTTTTCCCATGACAACGGAAGCCCGAGGTAGGTTTGCGGGAACGCACCCGTGGCGCAGCCGAGCACGGTCACCACCTGCGCCAGCAGCTCTCCCTCCGTATGCAGCGACACCAACGTGCTTTTGGAGAAGTTGATAACCAGCCCCGTAGCTTCTAAGAACTGGTCGAGGATTACCCGCAGGCGAGCAGCCCCGTCCGCACACGCACGCATGATGATGAGCGTGTCGTCGGCGTACTGGAGCACGACTGTGGGCTCCTCCGGCAGCAGGGGGTGGCGCATCACAACATCTTGGCGAATGAGCTGCTGGAGGACGTCGGCGACGATGAGGAAGAGGTAGGGAGAGACGGGGTCCCCCTGCGTCAGCCCACACTTCACCTGGAACCATCGCCCCGGCACGCCGTTGAGCAGAACGGCCGAGCATGATGAGTGAAAGAGGGCGTCGATCCAGTCGCACCACCGGGACGGGAACCCCCGCACTTCCATGATTGCGTGCAAGCTCGCCCAGCAGATGGAATCGAAAGCTTTGGTGAAGTCGAGCTTAAGAACCATCATGGGCGCCGCTCCTTGATGACAGCATTGCACGAGCTCAGTGGTGTAGACAAAATTTTCGGAGATGCTTCGCCCCCGCACGAACCCAGACTGGTCTTAATCGATCAAGAGGGGGATCTGTTGCTGCAGCCTCAACGTGAGCCCTCGGCACAGTATCTTCACATCTCTGTTTTGCAACGAGACCGGGCGGAAGGATGCAGGCGTCGGCACCCCCCCCCCCGCCTTTGGGGAGCAGAGCGACGTAGGCGCGATTGATCCCGTCCAACCGAGCTGTGCCGGCGTGGAACTCGTCAAAAAGCCGTTGGAGATCGCCGGCCACCGCCCCCCACGCCGCCTGGTAGAAGGCGGGACCGAGCCCATCGGGGCCAGGCGCGCTCGATCGATCGAGCTTGCCGACCGCCGTCTTGATCTCGGCGAGATCAAAATGAGCCACCAGTTTCGCGCCATCAACCCGAGGCGCCTGGGCGTAAAGGCCTGCCAGGTCGAACCGCCACGCAACCGTCCTGGGCCGGCCCTGAAGCGCGGAGTAGTAGGCCAGCAGCGCTGCGGCCTTCCCTGCATGGTCCACAACCTGGACCCCTTCGACTTCCAGCGCGCTGATGGAGTTGCGGCGACGCCGCTGCGACGCCGAGGCCTAAAAGAACCGGGTGTTCTCGTCACCCTCGCACACCGCCCGGTGTTTCCCTCTTTGACGCCAGTGCGCGCACTGGCGCCTGATTGAGATGCGAAGTTAATGGACGACGCCTAAACATTTTGGGAATATCTGATTTTCGTAAGAAGACTTAACACCTAGACGGAGGGAGTACTACTCCTAAGTCCAGGTTTGATGGAATATTCATCACCTCTTCTCTTCTTGTACATACTCCATTTGTATCTCACTTCCTGTGGCTTCGCACTCGCACGATATTCCTATTCTATGAACCTGTGTGTGTGTGTGTGTGTTTGTGTTCAACTGCATGTGTGTATTAGAGAGAGAGCAACACGTCGACCTACTCCTATAGAGAGATGATGTGTAGTGTACAATTTAGCTGCGAGAGTCGGTGCATCCTCTCATTTCCGGGCGTCCGGTCGGGACAAGCGGACAGCTGCCACGCCCGCTCCTGACCAGCCTGGCCCACCCATCGCCCGCGCGTGCTTCCCGCCTGAAATGGTCAGTGCCGCTCCAAAGAATCGGTGCCGCATTCTGATACGTATCTGCTACCTCTTGAGCACTGCATTGGTTTTCCCTTGAAGAGGAAAGGGTGATGCAGTAAAGTAGCGTAAGTATTTCCCTCTGTTTTTGAGAACCAAGGTATCAATCCAGTAGGAGATCACGCTCGAGTCCCACGCACCTACACCAACAAATAAGAACCTCGCAACCAACGCGATAAAGGGGTTGTCAATCCCTTCATGGTCACTTACGAGAGTGAGATATGATAGATATGATAAGATAATATTTTTGGTATTTTTATGATAAAGAGAAATAAAGATGCAAAGTAAAATAATCGGCAATAGAAATAGCTAAGTGTTGGAAGATTAATATGATGGAAGATAGACCCGGGGGGGCATAGGTTTCACTAGTGGCTTCTCTCAAGAGCATAAGTATTACGGTGGGTAAACGAATTACTGTCGAGCAATTGATAGAATTGAGCATAGTTATGAGAATATCTAGGCATGATCATGTATATAGGCATCACGTCCGCGACAAGTAGATCGAAATGATTCTGCATCTACTACTATTACTCCACACATCGACCGCTATCCAGCATGCATCTAGAGTATTAAGTTCATAAGAACAGAGTAATGCTTTAAGGAAGATGACATGATGTAGAGGGATAAACTCATCCAATATGATATAAAACCCATCTTTTTATCCTCGATGGCAACAATACAATACGTGCCTTGCTGCCCCTGCAGTCACTGGGAAAGGACTCCACAAGATTGAACCCAGAGCTAAGCACTTCTCCCATTGCAAGAAAGATCAATCTAGTAGGCCAAACCAAACTGATAATTCGAAGCGACTTGCAAAGATAAACCAATCATACATAAAAGAATTGAGAGAAGATTCAAATATTGTTCATAGATAAACTTGATCATAAACCCGCAATTCATCGGATCTCGACAAACACACCGCAAAAGAAGATTACATCGAATAGATCTCCAAGAAGATCGAGGAGAACTTTGTATTGAGATCCAAAGAGAGAGAAGAAGCCATCTAGCTAATAACTATGGACCCGAAGGTCGTAAGTAAACTGCTCACACATCACCGGAGAGGCCATGGAGTTGATGTAGAGGCCCTCTGTGATCAATGCCCCCTCCGGCGGAGCTCCGAAAAAGGCCCCAAGATGGGATCTCTCGGGTACAGAAGGTTGTGGCGGTGGAACTAGGTTTTCCTCGTGATCCTAGATGTTTGGGGGTACGTGGACTTATATAGGAGGAAGAAGTAGGTCGGTGGAGCAACGAGGGGCCCACGAGGGTGGAGGGCGCACCGAGGGGTAGGCGCGCCTCCCTGCCTCATGGGCTCCTCGATTGTTTCTTGACGCCCACCCCAAGTCTCCTGGATCACGTTTCTTTAGAAAATCACGTTCCCGAAGGTTTCATTCCGTTTGGACTCCGTTTGATATTCCTTTTCGGCGAAACTCTAAAATAGGCAAAAAACAGCAATTTGGGCTGGGCCTTCGATTAATTGGTTAGTCCCAAAAATAATATAAAAGTGTAAAAATAAGCCCATTAACATTCAGTCTCTAACGTATCTATAATTTTTTATTGATCCATGCTATTATATTATCTATTTTGGATGTTAATGGGCTTATTTTTACACTTTTATATTGTTTTTGGGACTAACCTATTAACCAGAGGCCTAGCCCAAATTGCTGTTTTTTTGCCTATTTCAGTGTTTCGCAGAAAAGGAATATCAAACAAAGTACAAACGGAATGAAACCTTCGGGAGCGTTATTTTTGGAACAAACGTGATCCAGGAGACTTGAAGTGGACGTCAAGCAATCAACGAGGTGGCCACGAGGCAGGGGGCGCACCCTCCACCCTCGTGGGCCCCTAGTTGCTCCACCGACGTACTTATTACTCCTATATATATATATACCCCCAAACATCCAGGAGCGCCACGAAACCCTATTTCCACCGCCGCAACCTTCTGTACCCAAGAGATCCCATCTTGGGGCCTTTTCCGGAGCTCTGCCGGAGGGGGAATTGATCACGGAGGGCCTCCACATCAACTCCATGGCCCCTCCGATGATGTGTGAGTAGTTTACTTCAGACCTTCGGGTCCATAGCTAGTAGCTAGATGGATTCTTCTCTCTCTTTGGATCTCAATACAAAGTTCTCCTCGATTCTCTTGGAGATCTATTCGATGTAATCTTATTTTGCGGTGTGTTTGTCGAGATCCGACGAATTGTGGGTTTATGATCAAGTTTATCTATAAACAATATTTGAATCTCCTCTGAATTCTTTTATGTATGATTGGTTTATCTTTGTAAGTCTCTTCGAATAATCAGTTTGGTTTGGCCTACTAGATTGATCTTTATTGCAATGGGAGAAGTGCTTAGCTTTGGGTTCAATCTTGCGGTGCTCGATTCCAGTGACAGAAAGGGAAATGACATGTATTGTATTGTTGCCATCGAGGATAAAAAGATGGGGTTTACATCATATTGCATGAGCTTATCCCTCTACATCATGTCATCTTGCTTAAGGCGTTACTCTGTTCTTATGAACTTAATACTCTAGATGCATGCTGGATAGCGGTCGATGTGTGGAGTAATAGTAGTAGATGCAGAATCCTTTCGGTCTACTTGTCTCGGACATGATGCCTATATACATGATCATGCCTAGATATTCTCATAATTATTCGCTTTTCTATCAATTGCTCGATAGTGATTTGTTCACCCACCGTAATACTTATGCTATCTTGAGAGAAGCCACTAGTGAAACCTATGGCCCCCGAGTCTATTCTCCATCATATAAGTTTCCATCTACTTTGTTTTGCAATCTTTACTTTCAATCTATATCATAAAAAAACAAAAATATTTATCTTATTATTATCATCTCTATCATATCTCACTCTTGCAAGTGGCCGTGAAGGGATTGACAACCCCTTTATCGCGTTGGTTGCGAGGTTCTTATTTGTGTGTGTAGGTACGAGGTGACTAGCGTGTGGTCTCCTACTGGATTGATACCTTGGTTCTCAAAAACTGAGGGAAATACTTACGCTCCTCTACTGCATCACCTTTTCCTCTTCAAGGGAAAACCAACACAGTGCTCAAGAGGTAGCACATTCATGCCCGAGCAGAGCGGACGTGACCTCTCACTGGCGCCTGCATTGAAGGGAGAAGCGAATTCAAGAGTGATGGTTGCTTCGTCCGTCCAACTTACTGCTAGGTCTATGTGATTTGATGGCTCATTGGTCATTATTACTGAGGTGGTATGACTGCTAGATGTCCCATGCTTTCGGCGAAAGGAGGTACTGATAACCCACAAGTATAGGGATCACAACAGTTTTCGAGGGTAGAGTATTCAACCCAAATTTATTGGTTCGACACAAGGGGAGCCAAAGAATATTCTCAAATATTAACTGTTGCGTTTTTAATTCAACCGCACCTGAAAGACTTAATATCTGCAGCAAAGTATTTAGTAGCAAAGTAATATGATAGTAGCAGTAATGGTGGTAAAAGTAACAGTATTGGTTTTGTAGTGATTGTAACAGTAGCAACGGAAAAGTAACTAAGCGGAGATCAATATGTGAAAAGCTCGTAGGCATTGGATCAGTGATGGATAATTATGTCGGATGTGATCCCTCATGCAACAGTTATAACATAGGGTGACACAGAATTAGCTCCAGTTCATCAATGTAATGTAGGCATGTATTCCGAATATAGTCATACGTGATTATGGAAAAGAACTTGCATGACATCTTTTGTCCTACCCTCCCGTGTAAGCGGGGTCCTATTGGAAACTATGGGATATTAAGGCCTCCTTTTAATAGAGTACCGAACCAAAGCATTAACACTTAGTGAATACATGAACTCCTCAAACTACGGTCATCATCGGTAAGTATCACGATTATTGTCACTCCGGGTTAACGGATCATAACACATAATAGGTGACTATAGACTTGCAAGATAGGATCAAGAACTCATATATATGTTCATGAAAACATAATAGGTTCAGATCTGAAATCATGGAACTTGGGCCCTAC
This sequence comes from Triticum dicoccoides, assembly GCF_002162155.2. Lineage (NCBI taxonomy): Eukaryota > Viridiplantae > Streptophyta > Magnoliopsida > Poales > Poaceae > Triticum > Triticum dicoccoides. The sequence goes on from NC_041392.1 coordinate 169,280,444, forward strand.
TAACAAGCATTAAGCATAGCAAAGTCATAGCAACATCAATCTTAGAACATAATGGATACTAGGGATCAAACCCTAACAAAACTAACTCGATTACATGATAAATCTCATACAACCCATCACCGTCCAGCAAACCTACGATGGAATTACTCACGCACGGCGGTGAGCATCATGAAATTGGTGATGGAGGAAGGTTGATGATGACGATGGCGACAGATTACCCTCTCTGGAGCCCCGAACGGACTCCAGATCAGCCCTCCTGAGAGAGATTAGGGCTTGGCGGCGGCTCCGTATCATAAAACACGATGAATCCTTCTCTCTGATTTTTTTCTCCCTGAACGTGAATATATAGAGTTGGAGTTGAGGTCGGTGGAGCACCAGGGGGTCCACGAGCCAGGGGGGCGTGCCCCCACCCTCATGGACAGGGTGTGGTCCCCCTGGCCTTGATTCTTTTGCCAGTATTTTTTATATATTCCAAAAATATTCTCTGTTGATTTTCAGGTCATTCCGAGAACTTTTATTTCTGCACAAAAATAACACCATGGCAATTCTGCTGAAAACAACGTCAGTCCGGGTTAGTTCCGTTCAAATCATGCAAGTTAGAGTCCAAAACAAGGGCAAAAGTGTTTGGAAAAGTAGATACGTTGGAGATGTATCAACTCCCCCAAGCTTAAACCTTTGCTTGTCCTCAAGCAATTCAGTTGACAAACTAAAGTGGTAAAGAAAAAATTTTACAAACTCTATTTGCTATTGTTGTTGTAAATATGTAAAGCCAGCATTCAAGTTTTCAGCAAAGATTATGAACTAACCACATTCACAATAACATTTAGGTCTCATGTTTACTCATATCAATGGCATAATCAACTAGCGAGCAATAATAGTAAATCTCGGATGACAACACTTTCTCAAAACAATCATAATATGGTATAACAAGATGGTATCTCGCTAGCCCTTTCTGAGACCGCAAAACATAAATGCAGAGCACCCCTGAAGATCAAGGGCTGACTGGAAATTGTAATTCATGGTAAAATAGATCCAGTCAAGTCATACTCAATGTAAACTAATAGTAATACATGCAAATGATAGCGGTGCTCTCCAACTGTTGCTTTTTAATAAGAGGATGATGACTCAACATAAAAGTAAATAGATAGGCCCTTCGCAGAGGGAAGCAGAGATTTGTAGAGGTGCCAGAGCTCGATTTTGAAATAGAGATGAATAATATTTTGAGCGGTATACTTTCATTGTCAATATAACAACCGAGAGATCTCGATATCTTCCATGCTACACACATTATAGTGGGTTCCCAAGAAGAATGGTAAAGTTTATATTCCCCCACCACCAACAAGCATCAATCCATGGCTTGCCCAAAACAACGGGTGCCTCCAACTAACAACAATCCTTGGGGAGTTCTGTTTGAAATTATTTTGATTTGATTTGAGCATGGGACTGGGCATCCCGGTGACTAGCCATTTTCTCGTGAGTGAGGAGCGGAGTCCACTCTTCTTGAGAATAACCCGCCTAGCAAGTATGATACATACAACCCTACTTGATACATGAGCTATTCGAGCATACAAAACATAATTTCATTTGAAGGTTTAGAGTTTGGCACATACAAATTTACTTGGAATGGCAGGTAGATACCGCATATAGGAAGGTATGGTGGACTCATATGGAATAACTTTTGGGGTTTATGGAGTTGGATGCACAAGCAGTATTCCCTCTTAGTACAAGTGAAGGATAGAAAGAGACCGGGAAGCGACCAGCTAGAGAGCGACAACAGTCATGAACATGCATTAAAATTAATCAACACTAAATGCAAGCATGAGTAGGATATAAATCACCATGAACATAAATATCATGGAGGCTATGTTGATTTGTTTCAACTACATGCGTGAACATGTGCCAAGTCAAGCCACTCGAATCGTTCAAAGGAGGATACCACCCTATCATACCACATCACAACCATTTTAATAGCATGTTGGCATGCAAGGTAAACCATTATAAACTCTTAGCAAATTAAGCATGGCATGAGAAACTATAATCTCTAACCATGGCGCGCAGGCTGAATCAGGAACGATGAACTAATCATATTTACAAAAACAAGAGAGGTCGAGCTCATACCAGCTTCTCTCATCTCAATCAGTTCATCATATATCGTCATTATTGCCTTTCACTTGAACAACCGAATGGAGTGGATAATAATAATAATGCACGTGCATTGGACTAAGCTAGAATCTGCAAGCATTCAATTCAAGGGAGAAGACAATGTAATATGGGGTCTTTGTTAGATCAACAATAATGCATAGGAGAGCCATTCAACATTTTCATCAAGGTCTTCTCCTCTCGACCCCCAAAGAAAAGAAAAGAAATAAAACTATTTAGACGAGAAAGCTCCCAACAAGCAAAAGAAGAACGAGAAATTTTTTTGGGTTTTATTTTTAATTACTACTACTACAGGCATGGAAAGTAAACTAGCTAAAAGCTACAACTATTTTTTTTGTTTTATTAGGGTTTTTCAAACACACAAGAAGAAAGCTTAAAAAGAAATTAAACTAGCATGGATGATACAATGAAAAAGTATGAGCACCGACAACTGGCATGAGTGTGTGAACATGAATGTAATGTCGGTGAGAAATACGTACTCCCCCAAGCTTAGGCTTTTGGCCTAAGTTGGTATATGGCCATGACTGGCCTGGTGGAAATCCAAAGTTGTAGCTGGGGTCGTACTGAGATGCAGCAGCTACTGATTGACGAGCTGCAGCTTGGAGGCGAGCTGCCTCTGTCCTCCTCTCGTACCCGTTCGCCTCCTCCCTGGTTATAACATATCTCCCTTTTGTCTGAAAGTCAAAGAAAGTAGGAGCAGGGAGAGCAACATGGACAGTGTGACGCCTGTTAAAGATTAGTCGGTACTGGAGGAACTGATCGTTCCTCTCAACAAACTGATGACGAACCATAGCATTATAATCTAGATAAGTAGGAGGCAATTAAATATCATTCTCATGTATGGGTATCTCAAGAAAATTAGCAACACGAGTTTCATAAATTCCACCAAACAAGTCTCCAATAATACTGTTATGATGCAACCTACGTGCAAAAATGGCCCCCAAATTATAGTGTTTATCACCTAATATAGCACTCTTGAGGACACTAAGATCTGGAATGCACATGTGACATGCCTCATGCTTACCATTAATGCATCTACCTATAAAGAGAGCAAAATAATGTATGGCAGAAAAATGAATGCCCCCTATGGTAGCTTGTGTTATTTCTCTAGATTCCCCACGGTTATACTAGCAAGAAATTCTTTAAATTCAGATTTGCGAGGTTCACTAACACTACCCCACTGCGGGAGTTTACAAGCAGTATTAAAATCTTCTAAGTCCATGGTATAAGATTTATCATAGAGATCAAATAGGACAGTATGAGACTTGTGTGATGATGTAAATTTAGAATCAGTTAGGTGATAATATTGGGGGCACTTATCTGACACGAAGCCCTCAAGTTCAGCATTACGCACATACACGTCAAATTCCTCCTTAATTCCTGCTTGGACCATAAAATCTTCTGACGGCCATTCACAAGGCCTCACTTGAGCTTCTCTTGGTAGTTCATAGTACGGCTCATGTATCGCGGGTGTGGGTCCTTCATTCTTTGAGGAACCACCTTGGTACATGTTCCTAAACATATTTCTTCCTCTGAAAAATTTCTGAAATTTTTAGTAACTCGGAATAAAAGTGAACCAAACTCAACAAAATTGATAGCAACTACTCCTACAAGTGCCTAGAGGCTATATCATGCATTAAAACTACTTTTGACCACATAAATTTGACATGCAAGCTCAAGAACAGGGTCACCTAAGTAGCAAAAAATTGCAATAAATAAAGCACTAGAACAAAAACTAATTGGACCATTGGAGGGGTCGCATACCGAAGAACAATCCCCCAAAGCAGTTTTTTGAGTGGAGATTTGAGCAAGGAGGTCGAAAATGGCAGCAAGATGAGCTAGAACACGAGTTTGAGCTGGTGGATGATTTTTTCTGGAGGAAGACGAATTGTGTGGGTGCAAGAATAAGTGGAGGGAACCCATGTGGGGTCCATGAGGCAGGGGGCGCGCTTAGGGGGGTAGGGTGCGCCCTCCACCCTCGTAGGCACATGGTGAGGCCCCCTGGTGTGTTCTCAGTGCCAATAATTCTTAAATATTTTAGAAAAAAACAATATTAAATTTTCAGGGCATTTGGAGAACTTTTATTTTCGGGGTATTTTATTGCAAGGATAATTCAGAAAATAGACAGAAGATACTATTTTTTGCTTTATTTAAACTAAATAATAGAAAGTAAAAAGAGGGTACAGAAAGTTGTTCTTCCTAACTTCATCCATCTCATGCTCATCAAAAGGAATCCACTAACAAGGTTGATCAAGTCTTGTTAACAAACTCATTCCGAATCGCATGAAACCAGAGAAATTTCGAATAACACTAGGTTACCTCAACGGGGATATGCACATCCCCAACAATAAGAATATCATATTTCTTCTTGACAGTAGGAAGAGGAAATTCAAAACCTCCAATAATAATCGTTGAAATTTTTCCAATAGAAATGATACTGTGGACTTGAGGTTGTTTCCTCGAAAAGTGTACCGTATGCTCATTACCATTAACATGGAAAGTGACATTGCCTTTGTTGCAATCAATAACAGCCCCTGCACTATTTAAAAAGGGTCTACCAGGAATAATAGACATACTATCGTCCTCGGGAATATCAAGAATAACAAAGTCAGTTAGAATAGTAAATTTTGCAACCACAACAGGCACATCCTCACAAATACCAACAGGTATAGCAGTTGATTTATCAGCCATTTGCATGTGGAAGCAATAAAAGCGACGGACTGCATAATAAAGGTCCCTATCAAAAGTGGCAATATAAAGTGACGTTCTTTCACATTAAGATTTTGTGCATCCAACTATAAAAGCGCATGACAACCTCTGCTTCCCTCTGCGAAGGGCCTATCTTTTATTCTTGTCTTATACCTTATGCAAGAGTCATGGTGATCTTCACCTTTCCTATTTACATTTTATCATTTGGCAAGCACACTGTGTTGGAAAGATCCTGATATATATATATATATATCCAATTGGATGTAAGGCATCATGAACTATTATTGTTGACATTACCCTTGAGGTAAAAGGTTGGGAGGCGAATCTATAAGCCCCTATCTTTCTTTGTGTCTGATTAAAACTTTGAACCCATAAATATCACGTGAGTGTTAGTAATTGTGAAAGACCAAATGATAGTTGAGTATGTGAAGTTTGCTGAATCAAAGCTCTGACATAGACCCTTCCTGAAAATAAGATGAATTGTAATTGTTTGATGACTAATAACACGGTTTGTTAGTTTTCAAGAAAGCTTATGATCTATACTTTAACATGTGAATAGCTTGTTACTTGATCATGAGAAGTCCTATGAGTTGAGCTACTATTATGATATATAATGATGCTAGAAAAGGTGATTGAAATTACCATTGATCAAGCTTGTGCACCTGCTAGCATTCACACTTCATAAATTCTTTCTTTTATCATTCACCTACTCGAGGACGAGCAGGAATTAAGCTTGGGGATGCTGATACGCCTCCAATGTATCTATAATTTATGAAGTATTCATGCTATTATATTATCTGTTTTGGATGTTTATGGGCTTTACTAAACACTTCTATATTATTTTTGGAACTAGCCTATTAACCGGAGGCCCAGCCCAAATTGTTGTTTTCTTGCCTATTTCAGTGTTTCAAAGAAAAGGAATATCAAACTGAGTCCAAACGAAATGAAACCTTCGGGAGAGTTCTTTTTGGAACGGAAGCAATCCAGGAGACTTGGAGTAGATGTCGGAGTTCTGGGAACGGGGGTCCCCGGACTTGCCTGCCTGCGGCGTGGCTCAAGTGGGGGGCCAGCGCAGCCCATCTTCACCGGCTCAAGCTCAAGACCCTCGCGAGGGGCCAAGCCTCGCGGGGCGGACGACAGGAAGCTTCCTCAGAGGCAGCCTCACCAGGAAGGCTCGCGAGGAGGCGGAGAGATCAAGGCAGGGGTGCCTCGTGAGGAACCCGTGACGCAAGCCATGACGATCGAGACCAGGCGGGCGCCGGCATGCGCAGTGTCCTTGTTTCCTCTTTGGTGCAAAGGGGGCAAGCACAGGCCAAGGCATCGGGCAAAGGTTGCCATTCCGGTGCAACGAGACCAAGACCAGCAGAGCGGCAGGACGGAGGTCACCGTGGAGCCCAAGACGGCGTCATCACCAGAACTTTTGGCAGCCGAAGACCACCTTTGGTCAGGATAACTTGTACAAGATGTTCCCCTTCAAAATGGCCAATTGTTGGCGCCCTTCCCGCTCATTTTTTGGGGAGAGGCCCAGGGCCTCTATAAATAGAGCTAGCCACCACAGAGTAGGGGGACGGCTGGAAATCTGGTAGAAACCCAGAGAGAGAGAGAGAGAGAGAGAGACGCGACTGAACTCACCCTAGCAGTTCATCACACCAGCTCAAGAACACCTCTCGCGAGGCTGTTCTTCCCTTGTACTGTTCCTCACCAGCCCCTGAGGCAATCCACCACACCACACACTGGAGTAGGGTATTACACCACAACGGTGGCCGAACCAGTATAAACCTCGTGTCCCTTGTGTTGTTCATTGTTTCCAGCTCAAATCACGCGAGGAGATTGAACGTAGATCGGTAGGGGAGAGATCTCCGCGCACACCCCAGTGTTCGAACCTCAAGGGTCTGCCGGAACCCGAAATCCGACAATAGACGTCGGGGAAGCTTCGAGGAAGCCACGAGGTAGGGAGGCGCGCCCTACCCCCTAGGCACGCCCCCCACTCTCGTGGGCCCCTCGTGGCTCCCCTGACCGACTTATTTCACCTATATATGTCCATATACCCTAAAAACATCGGGGAACAGAATAGATCGGGAGTTCCGCCGCCGCAAGCCTCTGTAGCCACCAAAAACCAATCGGGACCCTGTTCCGGCACCCTGCCAGAGGGTGGATCCATCATCGGTGCCCATCTTCATCATCCCAGCGCTCTCCATGACGAGGAGGGAGTAGTTCACCCTCAGGGCTGAGGGTATGTACCCGTAGCTATGTGTTTGATCTCTCTCTCTCTCTCTCTCGTGTTATTTAGCTGGCACGATCTTGATGTATCGTGAGCTTTGCTATTATAGTTGGATCTTATGATGTTTCTCCCCCTCTACTCTCTTGTAATGGATTGAGTTTTCCCTTTGAAGTTATCTTATCGGATTGAGTCTTTAAGGATTTGAGAACACTTGATGTATGTCTTGCATGTGCTTATCTGTGGTGACAATGGGATATCACGTGATCCACTTGATGTATGTTTTTGTGATCAACTTGTGAGTTCCGTGACCTCGTGAACTTATGCATAGGGGTTGGCACACGTTTTCATCTTGACTCTCTGGTAGAAACTTTGGGGCACTCTTTGAAGTTCTTTGTGTTGGTTGAATAGATGAATCTGAGATTGTGTGACGCATATCGTATAATCATACCCACGGGTACTTGAGGTGACATTGGAGTATCTAGGTGACATTAGGGTTTTGGTTGATTTGCGTCTTAAGGTGTTATTTTACTACGAACTCTAGGGTTGCTTGTGACACTTATAGGAATAGCCCAATAGATTGATTGGAAAGAATAACTTTGAGGTGGTTTCGTACCCTACCATAATCTCTTCGTTTGTTCTCCGCTATTAGTGACTTTGGAGTGACTCTTTTTTGCATGTTGAGGGATAGTTTTATGATCCAATTATGTTATTATTGTTGAGAGAACTTGCACTCGTGAAAGTATGAACCCTAGGCCTTGTTTCAACGCATTGCAATACCATTTGTGCTCATTTTTATCATTAGTTACCTTGCTGTTTTTATATTTTCAGATTACAAATACCTTTATCTACTATCCATATTGCACTTGTATCACCATCTCTTCGCCGAACTAGTGCACATATACAATTTACCATTGTATTGGGTGTGTTGGGGACTACTACCTCTTGAGCACTGCATTGGATTTCCCCGAAGAGGAGAGGATGATGCAGCAAAGTAGCGTGAGTATTTCCCTCAGTTTTTGAGAACCAAGGTATCGATCCAGTAGGAGGCTACGCGCGAGTCCCTCGTACCTACACAAAAACAATAGCTCAACACAACCAACGCGCTTAGGGGTTGTCAATCCCTTCACGGTCACTTACGAAAGTGAGATCTGATAGAGATGATAAATAATATTTTTGGTATAAAGATGCAAAGTAAAAAGTAAAAGCAAAGAAATAACAAAGTAATGGAGATTGATATGATGAGAAAGAGACCCGGGGGCCATAGGTTTCACTAGTGCCTTCTCTCAAGAGCATAAGTATTCTATGGTGGGTGAACAAATTACTGTTGAGAAATTGACAGAATTGAGCATATTTATGAGAATATCTAGGTATGATCATATATATAGGCATCACGTACGAGACAAGTAGACCGAAACGATTCTGCATCTACTACTATTACTCCACTCATCGACCGCTATCCAGCATGCATCTAGAGTATTAAGTTAAAAATAGACTAACGCCTTAAGCAAGATGACATGATGTAGAGGGATAGTTTCATGCAATATGATAAAAAAACCATCTTGTTATCCTCAATGGCAACGATACAATACGTGCCTTGCTGCCCCTTCTGTCACTAGGAAAGGACACCGCAAGATCGAACCCAAAGCTAAGCACTTCTCCCATGGCAAGAACAACCAATCTAGTAGGCCAAACCAAACTGATAATTCGAAGAGACTTGCAAAGATAACCAATCATACATAAAAGAATTCAGAGAAGATTCAAATATTATTCATAGATAGACTGGATCATAAACCCACAATTCATCGGTCTCAACAAACACACCGCAAAAAGAAGATTACATCGAATAGATCTCCTCAAGAGAGAGGGGGAGAACATTGTATTGAGATCCAAAAAGAGAGAAGAAGCCATCTAGCTACTAACCATCGACCCGTAGGTCTGAAGTAAACTACTCACACTTCATCGGAGGGGCTTGGATGATGATGTAGAAGCCCTCCGTGATCGATGCCCCCTCCGGCGGAGCTCCGGAATAGGCCCCAAGATGGGATCTCGTGGATACAGAAAGTTGCGGCCGTGTAATTAGGTTTTTGGCTCCTATTCTGATTACTTGGGGAAACGTGGATATATATGGGAGGAAAAAGTACATCGATGGAGCTTCGAGGGGCCCACGAGGCAGGGGGCGCGCCCTAGGGGGGCGCCCTCCACCCTCATGGCCACCTCGTGGCTTTCTTGACGGAGGGTCCAAGTCTCTTGGATCTTATCTGATGAGAAAATCACGTTCCCTAAGTTTTCATTCCGTTTGGACTCCGTTTGATATTCTGTTTCTCCGAAACACTGAAATAGGCAAAAAAATAGCAATTCTGGGCTGGGCCTCCGGTTAATAGGTTAGTCCCAAAAATAATATAAAAGTGGAAAATAAAGCCCAATATAGTCCAAAACAGTAGATAATATAGCATGGAGCAATAAAAAATTATAGATAAGTTGGAGACGTATCAAGCATCCCCAAGCTTAATTCCGGCTCGTCCTCGAGTAGGTAAATGAAAAAAACAAAATTTTTGATGTGGAGTGCTACTTGGCATAATTTTAATGTAATTCTTCTTAATTGTGGTATGAATATTCAGATCCGAAAGATTCAAGACAAAAGTGCAGATTGACATAAAAATGATAATACTTCAAGCATACTAACTGAGTAATTATGTCTTCTCAAAATAACATGGCCAAAGAAAGTTCATCCCTACAAAATCATATAGTTTAGTCATGTTTCATTTTCATCACACAAGAATGCTCTCATCATGCATAACCCCGATGACAAGCCAAGCAATTGTTTCATACTTTAGTAATCTCAAACCTACAAACTTTCACGCAATATATGAGCGCGAGCCATGGACATAGCACTATGGGTGGAATAGAATATAATGAGGGGGATTGTGTGGAGAAGACAAAAAAGGATAAAGTCTCACATCAACGAGGATAATCAATGGGCTATGGAGATGCCCACCGATTTGATGTTAATGCAAGGAGTAGGGATTGCCATGCAACGGATGCACTAGAGCTATAAATATATGAAAGCTCAACAAAAGAAACTAGTGGGTGTGCATCCAACTTGCTTGCTCACGAAGACCTAGGGCACTTGAGGAGGCCCATTTATAGTATATAATGAAAAATTATATAATGAAAAAAGTTCTATAATGAAAAATTCCCACTAGTATATGAAAGTGTTAACATGAGAGACTCTCTACTATGAAGATCATGGTGCTACTTTGAAGCACAAGTGTGGTAAATGGATAGTAACATTGTCCCTTCTCTCTTTTTCTCTCAGTTTTTTGGGCCTTTTCTTTTTTATGGCCTTTCTCTTTTTTGGGCCTTCTCTTTTTTTATGGCCTTTCTTTTTTTATATTCCTCACTTGGGACAATGCTCTAATAATGATGATCATCACACTTCTATTTATTTACAACTCAATGATTACAACTCGATACTAGAACAAAGATGACTCTATATCAATGCCTCCGGCGGTGTACCGGGATATTCAATGATCCAAGAGTGATATTTATGAAAGAATTATGAACGGTGGCTTTGCCACAAATACTATGTCAACTACATGATCATGCTAAGCAATATGACAATGATGAATGTGTCATGATGAATGAAATGATGGAAAGTTGCATGGCAATATATCTCGGAATGGCTATGGAAATGCCATCATAGGTAGGTATGGTGGCTGTTTTGAGGAAGATATAAGGAGGTTTATGTGTGAAAGAGCGTATCATATCACGGGGTTTGGATGCACCGGCGAAGTTTGCACCGACTCTCAATGTGAGAAAGGGCAATGCACGGTACCGAAGAGGCTAGCAAGGATGGAAAGGTGAGAGTGTGTATAATCCATGGACTCAACATTAGTCATAAAGAACTCACATACTTATTTCAAAAATCTACAAGTCATCAAAAACCTCGGCACTACGCGCATGCTCCTAGGGGGATAGATTGGTAGGAAAAGACCATCGCTCGTCCCCGACCGCCACTCATAAGGAAGACAATCAAATAACACCTCATGTTTCAAATTTATTGCATAACATTTATCATACGTGCATTCTACGGGACTTGGAAACTTCAACACAAGTATTTCTCAATTTCACAACTACTCAACTAGCATGACTTTGATATTATTACCTCCATATCTCAAAACAATCATCAAGCATCAAAATTTTCTTAATATTCAACACACTCATATGAAAGTTTTATTATTAGTCTTGCATACCAAGCATATTAGGATTTTAAGAAAATTACCATGCTATTAATACTCTCAAAATAATATAAGTGAAGCATGAGAGAACAATAGTTTCTATAAAACAAATCCACCACCGTGCTCTAAAAGATATAAGTGAAGCACTAGAGCAAAACTATAAAGCTCAAAAGATATAAGTGAAGCACATAGAGTATTCTATCAAATTCCAAATCATGTATGGATCTCTCAAAATGTGTGTACAGCAAGGATGATTGTGGTAGACTAAAAATAAAAGACTCAAATAATAAAAGATGCTCCAAACAAAACACATATCATGTGGTGAATAAAAATATAGCTCCAAGTAAAGTTACCGATAGAAGTAGACGAAAAAGAGGGGATGCCTTCCGGGGCATCCCAAAGCTTTGGCTTTTAGGTGTCCTTAGATTATCTTGGTGGTGCCATGGGCATCCCCAAGCTTAGGCTCTTGCCACTCCTTGTTCCATAATCCATCAAATCTTTACCCAAAACTTGAAAACTTCACAACACAAAACTTAAAGTAGAAAACTGGTGAGCTCCGTTAGCGAAAGAAAACAAAAGACCACTTCAACTTACTGTAATGAAATCATTCTTTGTTTATATTGGTGTTATACCTACTGTATTCCAACTTCTCTATGGTTTATAAACTATTTTACTAGCCATAGATTCATCAAAATAAGCAAACAACACACAAAAAACAGAATCTGTCAAAAACAGAACAGTCTGTAGTAATCTGTAGCTAGAGCAAGATCTGGAACCCCAAAAATTCTAAAATAAATTGCTGGACGTGAGGAATTTATCTATTAATCATATGAAAAAACAATTAACTAAATATCACTCTCCAAATAAAAATGACAGCAGTTCTCGTGAGCGCTAAAGTTTCTGTTTTTTACAGCAAGTTCAACAAGACTTTCCCCAAGTCTTCCCAACGGTTCTACTTGGCACAAACACTAATTAAACACAAAAAACACAACCAAAACAGAGGCTAAATAATTTAATTATTAATAAACAGGAGCAAAAAGCAAGGAATAACAATAAAATTGGGTTGCCTCCCAACAAGCGCTATCGTTTAACGCCCCTAGCTAGGCATAACAAGCAAGAATAGATCTAGGTATTGCCATCTTTGGTAGGCAATCCATTAGTGGCTCTCATGATAGATTCATATTGTAATTTTACTTTCTTTCTAGGGAAGTGTTTCATGCCCTTTTTTAATGGAAATTGAAATCTAATATTCCCTTCCTTCATATCAATAATTGCACCAACCGTTCTAAGGAAAGGTCTACCGAGAATAATAGGGCAAGAAGGATTGCAATCTATATCAAGAACGATAAAATCTACGGGCACATAATTCCTATTTGCAACAATAACAACATAATTAATTCTTACCATAGGTTTCTTAATAGTGGAATCCGCAAGATGCAAGTTTAGAGAGCAATCATCAAAATCACGGAAATCTAGCAAATCACACAAAGTTTTGGGGATAGTAGAGACACTAGCACCGAAATCACACAAAGCATAAAACTCATAATTTTTAATTTTAATTTTAATAGTAGGTTCCCACTCATCATAAAGTTTTCTAGGGATATAAACTTCCAATTCAAGTTTTTCTTCATAAGATCGCATCAAGGCATCAACGATATGTTTAGTAAACACTTTATTTTGACTATAAGCGTGAGGAGATTTTAGCACGGATTGCAACAAGGAAATACAATAAATTAAAGAGAAATTTTCATAATTAAATTTCTTGAAATCCAATATAGTGGGTTTAGCAACATTTAGGGTTTTAATTTCTTCAATCCCACTTTTATCAAATTTAGCATCAAGATCAACAAATTCCGAATTCTTAGAACGCCTTCTAGGTAAAGGTGGATCATATTCAGTACCGTCATTATAAAGATTCATATTGAAAAACAAAGATTTAATAGGGGACACATCAATAACTTTTAGATCTTCATCATTATTTTCATAGGAACTAGAAGAACACGCTTTTATAAAGGCATCTTTCTTAGAACACATCCTAGCGGTTCTTTCTTTGCACTCATCAATGGAAATTCTCATAGCTTTGAGAGACTCATTGATATCATGCTTAGGTGGAATAGATCTAAGTTTCAAAGAATCAACATCAAGAGAAATTCTATCAACGTTCCTAGCCAAATCATCAATCTTAAGCAATTTTTCTTCAATCATAGCATTAAAATTCTTTTGCGAAGTAATAAATTCTTTAATATTAGATTCAAAATCAGAGGGAATCTTATTATAATTTCCATAAGAATTGTTGTAGGAATTACCATAATTATTAGAGGAATTACTAGGATAAGGCCTAGGATTAAAATTTCCCCTATACGCGTTGTTACCAAAATTGTTCCTACCAACAAAATTCACATCCATAGATTCATTATTATTCTCAATCAAAGTAGAGAAGGGCATATCATTAGGATCAGAAGAAACACTCTTATTAGCAAATAATTTCATAAGTTCATCCATCTTTCCACTCAAAACATTAATTTCTTCTATCGCAAGCACCTTTTTATTAGTAGATCTTTCAGTGTGCCATTGAGAATAATTAACCATAATATTATCTAGGAGTTTAGTAGCTTCTCCTAAAGTGATTTACATAAAAGTGCCTCCCGCGGCCGAATCTAAAAGATTTCTAGAAGCAAAATTCAATCCGGCATAAATTTTTTGAACAATCATCCAAAAATTTAAACCATGAGTAGGACAATTACGTATCATTAATTTCATTCTCTCCCAAGCTTGTGCACATGTTCATGATCAAGTTGCTTAAAGTTCGTAATATCGTTTCTAAGAGAGATGATCTTAGCGGGAGGAAAATACTTAGAGATAAAAGCATCTTTGCACTTGTTCCATGAATCAATACTATTTTTAGGCAAAGATGAAAACCAAGCTTTAGCACGATCTCTAAGAGAAAAAGGAAATAGCTTCAATTTAACAATATCATTATCGACATCTTTCTTCTTTTACATGTCACACAAATCAACGAAGCTATTAAGATGGGTAGTGACATCTTCACAGGAAGGCCGGAGAACGGATCTTTCATGACAAGATTCAACAAAGCAGTATTAATTTCACAAGATTCAGCATCAGTAAGAGGAGCAATCGGAGTGCTAAGGAAATCATTATTGTTGGTATTGGTGAAGTCACACAATTTAGTATTATCTTGAGCCATCGCGATAAACAAGCAATCCAACACATGAGCAAAGAAAAAGCAAACGGGCAAAACAGGCAAATAGAGAGGGAGGAAGGAGAGAGAGAGGGCGAATAAAACAGCAAGGGTGGAGTGGGGGAGAGGAAAACGAGAGGCAAATGGCAAATAATGTAATGTGGGAGATAGGGATTGTGATGGGTACTTGGTATGTTGACTTTTGCGTAGACTCCCCGGCAATGGTGCCAGAAATTCTTCTTGCTACCTCTTGAGCACTGCATTGGATTTCCCCGAAGAGGATAGGATGATGCAGCAAAGTAGCGTAAGTATTTCCCTCAGTTTTTGAGAACCAAGGTATCAATCCAGTAGGAGGCTACGCGCGAGTCCCTCGTATCTACACAAAAACAATAGCTCAACGCAACCAACGCGCTTAGGGGTTGTCAATCCCTTCACGGTCACTTACGAAAGTGAGATCTGATAGAGATGATAAATAATATTTTTGGTATTTTTGGTATAAAGATGCAAAGTAAAAAGTAAAAGCAAAGCAATAATAAAGTAATGGAGATTGATATGATGAGAAAGAGACCCGGGGGCCATAGGTTTCACTAGTGGCTTCTCTCAAGAGCATAAGTATTCTACGGTGGGTGAACAAATTACTGTTGAGCAATTGACAGAATTGAGCATAGTTATGAGAATATCTAGGTATGATCATGTATATAGGCATCACATCCGAGACAAGTAGACCGAAACGATTCTGCATCTACTACTATTACTCCACTCATCGACCGCTATCCAGCATGCATTTAGAGTATTAAGTTAAAAACAGAGTAACGCCTTAAGCAAGATGACATGATGTAGAGGGATAGTTTCATGCAATATGATAAAAACCCCCATCTTGTTATCCTCAATGGCAACGATACAATACGTGCCTTGCTGCCCCTTCCGTCACTAGGAAAGGACACCGCAAGATCGAACCCAAAGCTAAGCACTTCTCCCATGGCAAGAACAACCAATCTAGTAGGCCAAACCAAACTGATAATTCGAAGAGACTTGCAAAGATAACCAATCATACATAAAAGAATTCAGAGAAGATTCAAATATTATTCATAGATAGACTGGATCATAAACCCACAATTCATCGGTCTCAATAAACACACCGCAAAAAGAAGATTACATTGAATAGATCTCCACAAGAGAGGGGGGACATTGTATTGAGATCCAAAAAGAGAGAAGAAGCCATCTAGCTACTAACTATGGACCCGTAGGTCTGAAGTAAACTACTCACACTTCATCGGAGGGGCTTGGATGATGATGTAAAAGCCCTCCGTGATCGATGCCCCCTCCGGCGGAGCTCCGGAACAGGCCCCAAGATGGGATCTCATGGATACAGAAAGTTGCGGTGGTGGAATTAGGTTTTTGGCTCCTATTCTGATCGTTTGGGGATACGTGGATATATATGGGAGGAAAAAGTACGTCGGTGGAGCTTCGAGGGTCCCACGAGGCAGGGGGCGCTCCCTAGGGGGGGCGCCCTCCACCCTCGTGGCCGCCTCGTGGCTTTCTTGACAGAGGGTCCAAGTCTCCTGGATCTTATCTGATGAGAAAATCACGTTCCCGAAGGTTTCTTTCCGTTTGGACTCCGTTTGATATTCTGTTTCTCTGAAACACTGAAATAGGCAAAAAAACAGCAATTCTGGGCTAGGCCTCCGGTTAATAGGTTAGTCCCAAAAATAATATAAAAGTGGAAAATAAAGCCCAATATAGTCCAAAACAGTAGATAATATAGCATGGAGCAATCGAAAATTATAGATACATTGGAGACGTATCAGGGACACAAGAGACTCTTTGTTATTTGGTTACAGTGTTGTTTGAGAGAGACCATCTTCAACCTACGCCTCCCACGGATTGATAAACCTTAGGTCATCCACTTGAGGGAAATTTGCTACTGTCCTACAAACCTCTGCACTTGGAAGCCCAAAAACGTCTATAAGAAGAAGGTTGCGTAGTAGACATCACCCCTCCCCTCTCCCGCGTGCAACAGAGCTGCCACCACGGACCTCCCCGTCCCCACGCCCACCGTCGTCGTCTTCGCGTGGGAAGACGTCTAGGAGATCCGCATCTGTCGTCTTCATCCATCCCGAGCACCGAATCGAGATGGGACGGCCCGTACATTCGCCATCACCATCATCTTCAGCGTGTACATCACCGGCGACCGTCATCGATTGCCATCGTTCCGGTCCACCTCGAACCTCCATGAGCATGCCACCGAACTCGCGGTGAGCTCCTCCTCCGAACCCCCATCACCACGATCTCGATCCGTCGCCATAGTTTCCTGTATGAGCTGACGTCCGCCATGACAGAAGCTCAGTGTCCGCGTACGCACGCCTGCTGCTCCTTGCGCTACTCTACTGTTTCTACTGTCGTCGCTGCGCGCCACGCTTGCCCTCTGCTCGCCGACCGTGCCTTGGTTGTGCCTTGTGCCCATGCCACTCGCTCGCCGGCCGTGCCCTGTGTGTGTGTGCGAGCCCACACCCGCGTGTGTGCTGCTCGCGCTGCTGGTGGTTCTGCTGCTCTCCTAGCTGCGCTACTATGCTACTGCTCCTGATGCAAGCTGCTGTTGTTGTTATGTTGTCGCTACCCTACTGCTACGCTGCTCACTGTTGCTTGCGGCTGGCCATGGCCAAGGCCATGGCCGAGTGGGTTGTGTGTGTGCGTGGGTGTGTGTCCTATTAATTAGTATTTAGGTTAGTTTGGCTTAGGAGTAGATTAGTGCTAGTCTAGTAGTAGATGACATGTAGGACTCCCCATTAAATAAGTTAGATTTTTTTGGGTATAGCCTCTGACATGTGGGCCACTAATGTCTACTACACAACCTTCTTCTTGTAGACGTTGTTGGGCCTCCAAGTGCAGAGGTTTGTAGGACAGTAGCAAGTTTCCCTCAAGTGGATGACCTAAGGTTTATCAATCCATGGGAGGCGTGAGATGAAGATGGTCTCTCTCAAACAACCCTGCAACCAAATAACAGAGAGTCTCTTGTGTCCCCAACACACCCAATACAATGGTAAATTGTATAGGTGCACTAGTTCGGCGAAGAGATCGTGATACAGGTGCAATATGGATGGTAGATATATGTTTTTGTAATATGAAAATATAAAAACAGCAAGGTAACTAATGATAAAAGTGAGCACAAACGGTATTGCAATGCTAGGAAACAAGGCCTAGGGTTCATACTTTCACTAGTGCAAGTTCTCTCAACAATAATAACATAATTGGATCACATAACTATCCCTCAACATGCAACAAAGAGTCACTCCAAAGTCACTAATAGCGGAGAACAAACGAAGAGATTATGGTAGGGTACAAAACCACCTCAAAGTTATTCTTTCTGATCGATCTATTCAAGAGTTCGTAGTAGAATAACACCTTAAGACACAAATCAATCAAAACCCTAATGTCACCTAGATACTCCAATGTCACCTCAAGTATCCGCAGGTATGATTATACGATATGCATCACACAATCTCAGATTCATCTATTCAAACCAACACAAAGTACTTCAAAGAGTGCCCCAAAGTTTCTACCGGAGAGTCAAGACGAAAACGTGTGCCAACCCCTATGCATAGGTTCATGGGCGGAACCCGCAAGTTGATCACCAAAACATACATCAAGTGAATCAACAGAATAACCCATTGTCACCATGGTTATCCCACGCAAGACATACATCAAGTGTTCTCAAATCCTTAAAGACTCAATCCGATAAGATAACCTCAAAGGGAAAACTCAATCCATTACAAGAGAGTAGAGGGGGAGAAACATCATAAGATCCAACTATAATAGCAAAGCTCGCGATACATCAAGATCGTACCACCTCAAGAACACGAGAGAGAGAGAGAGAGAGAGAGAGAGAGAGATCAAACACATAGCTACTGGTACATACCCTCGGCCCCGAGGGAGAACTACTCCCCCCTCATCATGGAGAGCACCGGGATGATGAAGATGGCCACCGGGATGATGAATATGGCCAACTATATTTTCAGATTACAAAAACATATATCTACCATCCATATTGCACCGGGATCATGATCTCTTCGCCGAACTAGTGCACCTATACAATTTACCATTGTATTGGGTGTGTTGGGGACACAAGAGACTCTCTGTTATTTGGTTGCAGGGTTGTTTGAGAGAGACCATCTTCATCTTACGCCTCCCACGGATTGATAAACCTTAGGTCATCCACTTGAGGGAAACTTGCTACTGTCCTACAAACCTCTGCACTTGGAGGCCCAACAACGTCTACAAGAAGAAGGTTGTGTAGTAGACATTAGTGGCCCACATGTCAGAGGCTATACCCAAAAAAATAAACAAATCTAACTTATTTAATGGGGAGTCCTACATGTCATCTACTACTAGACTAGCACTAATCTACTCCTAAGCCAAACTAACCTAAATACTAATTAACAGGACACACACCCACGCACACACACAACCCACTCAGCCATGGCCTTGGCCATGGCCAGCCACAAGTAGCAGTGAGCAGCGCAGCAGTAGGGTAGCGACAACATAACCTATTAACCTAGAGCCCAGTGCCAGTTTATGTTTTTTCCTTGTTTTAGAGTATCACAGAAAAGGAAAATCAAACGGAGTCCAATTGACCTGTGATACGTCTCCGACGTATATATAATTTTTGATTGCTCCATGCTATATTATCTATTGTTTTAAACATTATTGGGCTTTATTATCCAGTTTTATATTATTTTTGGGACTAACCTATTAACCGGAGGCCCAACCCAGAATTGCTGTTTTTTGCCTGTTTTAGGGTTTCGAAGAAAAGGAATATCAAACGGAGTCCAAACGGTATGAAACCTTCGGGAACGTGGTTTTCTCAACAGATAAGACCCGGGAGACTTGGACCCTACGCCAAGGCACGTAACAAGAGGCCATGAGGTAGGGGGCACACCCTACCCTACCAGGCGCGCCCCCACCCTCGTGGGCCCCCTGTTGCTCCACCGACGTACTTCTTCCTCCTATATATATCCACACACCCCCAAACGACCAGAATAGGAGCCAAAACCCTAATTCCACCACCGTAACATTCTATATCCACGAGATCCCATCTTGGGGCCTGTTCCGGAGCTCCGCGGGAGGGGGCATCGATCATGGAGGGCTTCTACATTAACACCATAGCCCCTCCTCCGAAGTGTGAGTAGTTTATCTCTGACCTACGGGTCCATAGTTAGTAGCTAGATGGCTTCTTCTCTCTTTTTGGATCTAAATACAATGTTCTCCCCCTCTCTTGTGGAGAACTATTCGATGTAATCTTCTTTTTGCGGTGTGTTTGTTGAGACCGATGAATTGTGGGTTTATGATCGAGTCTATCTATGGGTAATATTTGAATCTTATCTGAATTCTTTTATGTATGATTGGTTATCTTTGCAAGTCTCTCTGAATTATCATTTTGGTTTGGCCTACTAGATTGATATTTCTTGCAATGGGAGAAGTGCTTAGCTTTGGGTTCAATCTTGCGGTGTCCTTTCCCGGTGACAGTAAGGGAAGCAAGGAACGTATTGTATTGTTGCCATCGAGGATAACAAGATGGGGTTTTCCTCATATTGCATGAGTTTATCCCTCTACATCATGTCACCTTGCTTAAGGCGTTACTCTGTTTTTAACTCAATACTCTAGATGCATGCTGGATAGCGGTCGATGAGTGGAGTAATAGTAGTAGATGCAGGCAGGAATCGGTCTACTTGTCACGGACGTGATGCCTATATACATGATCATGCCTAGATATTCTCATAATTATGCTTAATTCTGTCAATTGCTCAACGGTAATTTGTTCACCCACCATAGAATACTTATGCTCTCGAGAGAAGCCACTAGTGAAACCTATGGCCCCCGGGTCTATCTTCAACATATTGTTCTCCTACTACTTTGCCTTTATTTTAGTTTGCATCTTTATCATAAAAATACCAAAAATATTATCTTTATCATATCTATCAAATCTCACTCTTGTAAGTGGCCTCATAGGGATTGACAACCCCTATTTGCGTTGGTTGCGAGGATTTGTGCAGGTACGAGGGACTTGCGCGTAGCCTCCTACTGGATTGATACCTTGGTTCTCAAAAACTGAGGGAAATACTTACGCTACTTTACTGCATCATCCCTTCCTCTTCGGGGAAAACCAACGCAGTGCTCAAGAGGTAGCAAGAAGGATTTCTGGCACCATTACCGGGGAGGTCTTCGCAAAAGTCAAAATACCAAGTACCCATCACATACCCTTATCTCCCGCATTACATTATTTGCCATTTGCCTCTCGTTTTCCTCTCCCCCACTTCACCCTTGTCATTTTATTCGCCCTCTCTCTCTCTCTATCCTCCCTCTCTTTCTCTATTTGCCTCTTTTTGCCCGTTTGCCTCTTTGTTTGCTTGTCACGATGGCTCAAGATAATAATAAATTGTGTGACTTCACCAATACCAACAACAATCATTTTATTAGCACTCCGGTTGCTCTTCTTACCGATGCTGATTCTTGTGAAATTAATACTGCTTTGCTGAATTTTGTCATGAAAGATCCGTTTTCCGGCCTTCCTAGTGAAGATGTCGCTACCCATCTTAATAGCTTCATTGATTTGTGTGACATGCAAAAGAAGAAAGATGTGGATAATGATATTGTTAAATTGAAGCTATTTCCTTTTACCCTTAGAGATCGTGCTAAAGCTTGGTTTTCGTCTTTGCCTAAAAATAGTATTAATTCATGGAACAAGTGCAAAGATGCTTTTATCTCTAAGTATTTTCCTCCCGCTAAGATCATCTCTCTTAGAAACGATATTATGAACTTTAAGCAACTTGATCATGAACATGTTGCACAATCTTGGGAGAGAATGAAATTAATGATACGTAATTGCCCTACTCATGGTTTTAATTTGTGGATGATTGTTCAAAAAAATTATGCCGGATTGAATTTTGCTTCTAGAAATCTTTTAGATTCAGCCGCGGGAGGCACTTTTATGGAAATCACTTTAGGAGAAGCTACTAAACTCCTAGATAATATTATGGTTAATTATTCTCAATGGCACACGGAAAGATCTACTAATAAAAAGGTGCATGCGATAGAAGAAATTAATGTTTTGAGTGGAAAGATGGATGAACTTATGAAATTATTTGCTAATAAGAGTGTTTCTTCTGATCCTAATGATATGCCCTTCTCTACTTTGATTGAGAATAATAATGAATCTATGGATGTGAATTTTGTTGGTAGGAACAATTTTGGTAACAACGCGTATAGAGGAAATTTTAATCCTAGGCCTTATCCTAGTAATTCCTCTAATAATTATGGTAATTCCTACAACAATTCTTATGGAAATTATAATAAGATGCCCTCTGATTTTGAATCTAATATTAAAGAATTTATTACTTTGCAAAAGAATTTTAATGCTATGATTGAAGAAAATTTGCTTAAGATTGATGATTTGGCTAGGAACGTTGATAGAATTTCTCTTGATGATGATTCTTTGAAACTTAGATCTATTCCACCTAAGCATGATATCAATGAGTCTCTCAAAGCTATGAGAATTTCCATTGATGAGTGCAAAGAAAGAACCGCTAGGATGTGTTCTAAGAAAGATGCCTTTATAAAAGCGTGTTCTTCTAGTTCCTATGAAAATAATGATGAAGATCTAAAAGTTATTGATGTGTCCCCTATTAAATATTTGTTTTTCAATATGAATCATGATAATGATGGGACTGAATATGATCCACCTTTACCTAGAAGGCGTTCTAAGAATTCAGAATTTGTTGATCTTGATGCTAAATTTGATAAAAGTGGGATCGAAGAAATTAAAACCCTAGATGTTGCTAAACCCACTATTATGGATTTCAAGGAATTTAACTATGAAAATTGCTCTTTGATTGATTGTATTTCCTTGTTGCAATCCGTGCTAAATTCTCTTCATGCTTATAGTCAAAATAAAGCGTTTACTAAACATATCGTTGATCCCTTGATGCAATCTTATGAAGAAAAACTTGAATTGGAAGTTTCTATCCCTAGAAAACTTTATGATGAGTGGGAACCAACTATTAAAATTAAAATTAAAGATCATGAATGATATGCTTTATGTGATTTGGGTGCTAGTGTTTCCACGATTCCAAAGACTTTGTGTGATTTGTTAGGTTTCCGTGATTTTGATGATTGCTCTCTAAACTTGCATCTTGCGGATTCCACTATTAAGAAACCTATGGGAAGAATTAATGATGTTCTTATTGTTGCAAATAGTAATTATGTTCCCGTAGATTTTATTGTTCTTGACATAGATTGCAATCCTTCATGTCCTATTATTCTTGGTAGACCTTTCCTTAGAATGATTGGTGCAATTATTGATATGAATGAAGGAAATATTAGATTCCAATTTCCATTAAGGAAAGGCATAAAACACTTTCCTAGAAAGAAAATTAAATTACCTTATTAATCTATTATGAGATCCACTTATGGATTGCCTACCAAAGATGGCAATACCTAGATCTATTCTTGCTTGTTATGCCTAGCTAGGGGCGTTAAATGATAGCGCTTGTTGGGAGGCAACCCAATTATATTGTTATTCCTTGCTTTTTGCTCCTGTTTAGTAATAAATAAATTATCTAGCCTCTGTTTTGGTTGTGTTTTTTTGTGTTTAATTAGTGTTTGTGCCAAGTAGAACCGTTGGGAAGACTTGCGGAAAGTCTTGTTGAACTTGCTATAAAAAAACAGAAACTTTAGCGCTCACGAGAACTGCTGTCATTTTTATTTGGATATTGCTATTTAGTTAATTATTTTTGAAGATGATTAATAGATAAATTCCACACGTCCATCAAGTTATTTTAGAATTTTTTGGGATCCAGATCTTACGCTAGCTACAGATTACTACAGACTATTCTATTTTCGACAGATTCTGTTTTTTGTGTGTTGTTTGCTTATTTTGATGAATCTGTGGCTAGTAAAATATGTTATAAACCATAGAGAAGTTGGAATACAGTAGGTATAACACCAATTAAAACAAAGAATGAGTTCATTACAGTAAGTTGAAGTGGTCTTTTCTTTTCTTTCGCTAATGGAGCTCACGAGATTTTCTACTTTAAGTTTTGTGTTGTGAAGTTTTCAAGTTTTGGGTAAAGATTTGATGGATTATGGAACAAGGAGTGGCAAGAGCCTAATCTTGGGGATTCCCATGGCACCCCCAAGATAATCTAAGGACACCTAAAAGCCAAAGCTTGGGGATGCCCCGGAAGGCATCCCCTCTTTCGTCTACTTCTATCGGTAACTTTACTTGGAGCTATATTTTTATTCGCCACATGATATGTGTTTTGCTTGGAGCGTCTTGTATTATTTGAGTCTTTATCTGTTAGTTTACCACAATTATACTTGCTGTACAAACCTTTTGAGAGAGCCATACATAATTTGGAATTTGTTAGAATACTCTATGTGCTTCGCTTATATCTTTTGAGTCATATAATTTTGCTCTAGTGCTTCACTTATATCTTTTAGAGCACGGTGGTGGATTTGTTTTATAGAAACTATTGATATCTCATGCTTCACTTAGATTATTTTGAGAGTATTAATAGCATGGTAATTTGTTTAAAATCCTAATATGCTTGGTATACAAGATTAATAATAAAACTTTCTTATTACTGTGTTGAATACTATGATAAGTTTGATACTTGATAATTGTTTTGAGATATGAAGATGGTGATATTAAAGTTGTGCTAGTTGAGTAGTTGTGAATTTGAGAAATACTTGTGTTGAGGTTTGTGATTCCTGTAACATGCACGTATGGTGAACCGTTATGTGATGAAGTCAGAGCATGATTTAATTTTTGATTGTCTTCCTTATGAGTGGAGGTCGGGGACGAGCTATGGTCTTTTCCTACCAATCTATCCCCCTAGGAGCATGCGCGTAATACTTTGCTTTGATAACTTGTAGATTTTTGCAATAAGTATATGAGTTATTTATGACTAATGTTGAGTCCATGGATTATACGCACTCTTACCCTTCCACCTTTGCTAGCCTCTCTAATACCGCGCACCTTTCGCCGGTATCATACACCCACCATATACCTTCCTCAAAACAGCCACCATACCTACCTATTATGGCATTTCCATAGCCATTCCGAGATATATTGCCATGCAACTTTCCACCATTCCGTTTGTTATGACACACTCATTCATTATCATATTGCTTAGCATGATCATGTAGTTGACATCGTATTTGTGGCAAAGCCACCATTCATAATTCTTTCATACATGTCACTCATGCATCATTGCATATCCCAGTACACCGCCGGAGGCATTCATATAGAGTCATATTTTGTTCTAAGTATCGAGTTGTAATTGTTGAGTTGTAAGAAAAATAAAAATGTGATGATCATCATTATTAGAGCATTGTCCTAGTGAGGAAAGGATGATGGAGACTATGATTCCCCCACAAGTCGTGATGAGACTTCGGACAAAAAATAAAAAAAGGAAAAGAGGCCATAAAAAAGAGAAAAGGCCCAAATAAAAAAAGAGAAAGAAAAAAATGAGAGAAAAAGAGAGAAGGGGCAATGCTACTATCCTTTTACCACACTTGTGCTTCAAAGTAGCACCATGATCTTCATAGTAGAGAGTCTCTCATGTTATCACTTTCATATACTAGTGGGAATTTTTCATTATATAACTTGGCTTGTATATTCCAATGATGGGCTTCCTCAAAATGCCCTAGGTCTTCATGAGCAAGCAAGTTGGATGCACACCCACTTAGTTTCTTTTTGAGCTTTCATATACTTATAGCTCTAGTGCATCTGTTGCATGGCAATCCCTACTCACTCACATTGATATCTATTGATGGGAATCTCCATAGCCCATTGATACGCCTAGTTGATGCGAGACTATCTTCTCCATTTTTTGTCTTCTCCACAACCGCCACTCTATTCCACCTATAGTGCTATGTCTATGGCTCACGCTCATGTATTGTGTGAACATTGAAAAAGTTTTGAGAATGTCAAAAGTATGAAACAATTGCTTGGCTTGTCATCAGGGTTGTGCATGATTTAAATATTTTGTGTGGTGAAGATGGAGCATAGCCAGACTATATGATTTTCTAGGGATAACTTTCTTTGGCCATGTTATTTTGAGAAGACATAATTGCTTAGTTAGTATGCTTGAAGTATTATTATTTTTATGCCAATATGAACTTTTGTCTTGAATCTTTCGAATGTGAATATTCATACCACAATTAAGAAGAATTACATCAAAATTATGCGAAGTAGCACTCCACATCAAAAATTTTGTTTTTATCATTTACCTACTCGAGGACGAGCAGGAATTAAGCTTGGGGATGCTTGATATGTCTCCAACGTATCTATAATTTTTTATTGCTCCATGCTATATTATCTACTATTTTAAACATTATTGGGATTTATTATCCACTTTTATATTATTTTGGGACTAACCTATTAACCGGAGGCCCAGCCCAGAATTGCTGTTTTTTGCCTGTTTTAGGGTTTCGTAGAAAAGGAATACCAAACGGAGTCCAAACGGAATGAAACCTTCGGGAACGTGATTTTCTCAACAGATAAGACCCGGGAGACTTGGACCCTATGCCAAGGCGCGTAACAGGAGGCCACGAGGTAGGGGGGCGCGCCCTACCCTACCAGGTGCACCCCCCACCCTCGTGGGCCCCCTGTTGCTCCACCGACGTACTTCTTCCTCCTATATATATCCACGTACCCCCAAACGATCAGAACAGGAGCCAAAACCCTAATTCCACTGCCGTAACTTTCTATATCCACGAGATCCCATCTTGGGGCATGTTCCGGACCTCCGCCGGAGGGAGCATCGATCACGGAGGCTTCTACATCAACACCATAGCCCCTCCGATGAAGTGTGAGTAGTTTATCTCTGACCTACGGGTCCATAGTTAGTAGCTAGATGGCTTCTTCTCTCTTTTTGGATCTCAATACAATGTTCTCCCCCTCTCTTGTGGAGAACTATTCGATGTAATCTTCTTTTTGTGGTGTGTTTGTTGAGACCGATGAATTGTGGGATTATGATCAAGTCTATCTATGAATAATATTTGAATCTTCTCTGAATTCTTTTATGTATGATTGGTTATCTTTGCAAGTCTCTTCGAATTATTAGTTTGGTTTGGCCTACTAGATTGATCTTTCTTGCAATGGGAGAAGTGCTTAGCTTTGGATTCAATCTTGCGGTGTCCTTTCCCGGTGACAGTAAGGGCAGCAAGGCACGTATTGTATTGTTGCCATCGAGGATAACAAGATGGGGTTTTCTTCATATTGCATGAGTTTATCCCTCTACATCATGTCATCTTGCTTAAGGCGTTACTCTGTTTTTAACTTAATACTCTAGATGCATGCTGGTTAGCGGTCAATGAGTGGAGTAATAGTAGTAGATGCAGGCAGGAGTCGGTCTACTTGTCACAGACATGATGCCTATATACATGATCATGCCTAGATATTCTCATAATTATGCTCAATTCTGTCAATTGCTCAAAAGTAATTTGTTCACCCACCATAGAATACTTATGCTCTCGAGAGAAGCCACTAGTGAAACCTATGGCCCCCGGGTCTATCTTCATCATATTGTTCTCCTACTACTTTGTTATTTACTTTGCCTTTATTTTACTTTGCATCTTTATCATAAAAATACCAAAAGTATTATCTTTATCATATCTATCAGATCTCACTCTCGTAAGTGGCCTCATAGGGATTAACAACCCCTATTTGCGTTGGTTGCAAGGATTTATTTTTTTGTGCAGGTACGGGGGACTTGCGCGTAGCCTCCTACTGGATTGATACCTTGATTCTTAAAAACTAAGGGAAAACTTACGCTACTTTACTGCATCATCCCTTCCTCTTCGGGGAAAACCAACGCAGTGCTCAAGAGGTAGCAACCTGAAACTTCACGGAACTTATTTTTGGACCAGAAGAAGCCCACAGAGTATCAGAGTTGGACCAGGAGAGTCCCGGGCTGCCCACGAGGGTGGGGGCGCGTCC
>NC_041392.1:169308169-169331886 GCF_002162155.2 Triticum dicoccoides
GTACATCTTCCTCCCATATATACCCATATACCCTAAAAACTTCCGGGAACAGAATAGATTGGGAGTTCCACCACCAGAAGCCTCCGTAGCCACCGAAAACCAATCTAGACCCATTCCGACACCCTTCCAGAGGGGGAAATCCCTCTCTGGTGGCCATCTTCATCATCCTGGTGCTCTCCATGACGAGGAGGGAGTAGTTCTCCCTCGGGGCTGAGGGTATGTACAAGTAGCTATGTGTTTGATCTCTCTCTCTCTCTCTCTCTCTCTCTCTCTCTCTCTCTCTCTCGTGTTCTTGAGGTGGTACGATCTTGATGTATCGCGAGCTTTGCTATTATAGTTGGATCTTATGATGTTTCTACCCCTCTACTCTCTTGTAATGGATTGAGTTTTCCCTTTGAAGTTATCTTATCGGATTGAGTCTTTAAGGATTTGCGAACACTTGATGTATGTCTTGCGTGGGATAACCGTGGTGACAATGGGTTATTCTATTGATTCACTTGATGTATGTTTTGGTGATCAACTTGCGGGTTCCGCCCATGAACCTATGCATAGGGGTTGGCGCACGTTTTTGTCTTGACTCTCCGGTAGAAACTTTGGGGCACTCTTTGAAGTACTTTGTGTTGGTTTGAATAGATGAATCTGAGATTGTGTGATGCATATCGTATAATCATACCCGCGGATACTTGAGGTGACATTGGAGTATCTAGGTGACATTAGGGTTTTGATTGATTTGTGTCTTAAGGTGTTATTCTAGTACGAATTCTAGGATCGATTGAACGGAAAGAATAGCTTCATGTTATTTTACTACGAACTCTTGAATAGATCGATCAGAAAGAATAACTTTGAGGTGGTTTCGTACCCTATCATAATCTCTTCGTTTGTTCTTCGCTATTAGTGACTTTGGAGTGACTCTTTGTTGCATGTTGAGAGATAGTTATGTGATCCAATTATGTTATTATTGTTGAGAGAACTTGCACTAGTGAAAGTATGAACCCTAGGCCTTGTTTCAACCAATTGCAATAGCATTTGTCCTCACTTTTATCATTAGTTACCTTGCTGTTTTTATATTTTCAGATTACAACAATCTTTATCTACCATCCATATACCACTTGTATCACCATCTCTTCGCCGAACTAGTGCACCTATACAATTTACCATTGTATTGGGTGTGTTGGGGACACAAGAGACTCTTTGTTATTTGGTTGCAGGGTTGCTTGAGAGAGACCATCTTCATCCTACGCCTCTTATAGATTGATAAACCTTAGGTCATCCACTTGAGGGAAATTTGCTACTGTCCTACAAACCTCTGCACTTGGAGGCCCAACATCGTCTACAAGAAGAAGGTTGTGTAGTAGACATCAAGCTCTTTTCTGGCGCCGTTGCCGGGGAGGTTAGCGCTTGAAGGTATATATTTAGATCTTGCAACCGAATCTTTTTGTTTCTTGTTTTATCACTAGTTTAGTTTATAAAAGAAAACTACAAAAAATGGAATTGAGGGTACCTCATATGCTTCATCTTTTTAATATCTTTCATTAAAATAAGGATTCCGATAATTGTGCTCAAGTGCTAGAAGAAGAATGCATTAGAATGTTTGGCACTAAATCTTTGAATGATGAGCATGGTTGCAATGTTGTTAGTATGAATTCTATGAATATCCATGGTGCTAATGATATGCAAAGGCACAAGCTTGGGGAAGCTATGTTTGATGAGGATGATATTTTTTGTCTCTCAAGTTTCGATATGGAAATTTATAATGATGATAGCATGCCTCCTACTTATGATGATTATATTGATGAAAGTGGGTTTGGAAGAGTGTCAACTTTAGGAAGTAATGATCCCACTATTTTGGAGGATGTTGAATCTTATAATATTTATGGAAGTGGATTTGGAGAAGTCATGACTTTATTTAGTGATGTATCCACTATCTTGGAAGAGGTTTCAATTGATTATGATGAGAACAAAGTTGCTACTTATGATGATTATTGTGATAACACGTATGCTATAAAAAGTAGTGATGATTATATTTATGAAACTTGTCATGATTATGATTACCCCTTTTCTGAACATTACTCTTTTAATATGGAAACAATTTATAGTATTCGAGTTTGTTATGATACTCCCACTATTCCGAATGAGAAGAATTTTGCTTATGTGGAGAGTAATAAAATTTCTATGCTTGTAGATCATGAAAAGAATGCTTTATGTGATGGTTATATTGTTGAATTCATTCATGATGCTACTGAAAATTATTGTGAGGGAGGAATATATGCTTGTAGGAGTTGCAATAATATCAAGTTTCCTCTCTACATGTTGAAGATCTTGAAGTGTTGCTTGCTTTACCTTCCTATGCAAGTTGATTCTTGTTCACATAAGTTGTTTGCTCACAAAATACCTATGCATAGGAAGTGGGTTAGACTTAAATGTGCTAGTCATATTCTTCATGATGCTCTCTTTATGTTTCAGTTCTTATCTTTTATGTGAGCATCATTGAAATCATCATGCCTAGCTAGGGG
The DNA here is from genome assembly GCF_002162155.2 of Triticum dicoccoides. NCBI lineage: Eukaryota > Viridiplantae > Streptophyta > Magnoliopsida > Poales > Poaceae > Triticum > Triticum dicoccoides. The sequence goes on from NC_041392.1 coordinate 169,310,683, forward strand.
AGTTAAACGTTAGCGCTTGTTGGGAGGCAACACAATTTTATTTTTGTTCTTTACTTTTTGCTCCTGTTTAGTAATAAATAATTCATCTAGCCTATGTTTAGATGAGGTTTTATGTTTTAATTAGTGTTTGTGCCAAGTAGAACCTTTGGGAAGACTTGGGTTAAGTCTTTGTGATCTTGCTGTAAAAAACAGAAACTTTAGTGCTCACGAGATTAGCTGCCATTTTTTACTGAAGAGTGATATTAAGTTGATTATTTTTGCAGAGGATTAATAGACAAATTCCTCAGGTCCACCAATTTATTTTAGAATTTTATGAGTTCCAGAAGTATACGTTTCATCCAGATTCCTACATACAGTTCTGTTTTTGACAGATTCTGTTTTCTATGTGTTGTTTGCTTATTTTGATGAATCTATGAGTAGTATCGGAGGGTATGAACCATAGAGAAGTTGGAATACAGTAGATATTACACCAATATGAATTTATAATGAGTTCACAACAGTACCTAAGTGGTGATTTATTTTCTTATACTAACGGAGCTTACGAGTTTTCTGTTGAGTTTCGTGTTGTGAAGTTTTCAAGTTTTGGGTAAAGATTCGATGGACTATGGAATAAGGAGTGGCAAGAGCATAAGCTTGGGGATGCCCAAGGCACCCCAAGGTAATATTCAAGGACAACCAAGAGCCTAAGATTGGGGATGCCCCGGATGGCATCCCCTCTTTCGTCTTCGTTCATCGGTAACTTTACTTGGAGCTATATTTTTATTCACCACATGATATGTGTTTTGCTTGGAGCGTCATTTTATTTTCTTTTGTTTTGCTTGCTGTTTGAATAAAATAACAAAATCTGAAATTCTTAAATGTTATAGAGTCTTCACATAGTTGCATAATTATTTGACTACTCATTAATCTTCACTTACATCATTCGGAGTAGTTTGTCATTTGCCCTAGTGTTTCACTTATATCTTTTAGAGCACGGTGGTGGTTTTATTCTATAGAAATAATTGATCTCTCATGCTTCACTTATATTATTTTGAGAGTCTTGAACAGCATGGTAATTTTCTTTGGTTATGAATTTACTCCTAATATGATGGGCATCCAAGAGGGACATAATAAAAACTTTCATATAAAGTGCATTGAATACTATGAGAAGTTTGAGACTTGATGATTGTTTTGAGATATGAGGATGGTAATATTAGAGTCATGCAAGTGAGTAGTTGTGAATTTGAGAGATACTTGTGTTGAAGTTTGTGATTCCTGTAGCATGTGATGTCTACTACACAACCTTCTTCTTGTAGACGTTGTTGGGCCTCCAAGTGCAGAGGTTTGTAGGACAGTAGAAAATTTCCCTCAAGTGGATGACCTAAGGTTTATCAATCCGTAGGAGGCGTAGGATGAAGATGGTCTCTCTCAAGCAACCCTGCAACCAAATAACAAAGAGTCTCTTGTGTCCCCAACACACCCAATACAATGGTAAATTGTATAGGTGCACTAGTTCGGCGAAGAGATGGTGATACAAGTGCAATATGGATAGTAGATAAAGGTATTTGTAATCTGAAAATATAAAAACAGCAAGGTAACTAATGATAAAAGTGAGCACAAACGGTATTACAAATGCGTTGAAACAAGGCCTAGGGTTCATACTTTCACGAGTGCAAGTTCTCTCAACAATAATAACATAATTGGATCATAAAACTATCCCTCAACATGCAAAAAAGAGTCACTCCAAAGTCACTAATAGCGGAGAACAAACGAAGAGATTATGGTAGGGTACGAAACCACCTCAAAGTTATTCTTTCCAATCAATCCGTTGGGCTATTCCTATAAGTGTCACAAACAGCCCTAGAGTTCGTACTAGAATAACACCTTAAGACACAAATCAACCAAAACCCTAATGTCACCTAGATACTCCAATGTCACCTCAAGTATCCGAGGGTAGGATTATACTATATGCATCACACAATCTCAGATTCATCTATTCAACCAACACATAGAACCTCAAAGAGTGCCCCAAAGTTTCTACCGGAGAGTCAAGACGAAAACGTGTGTCAACCCCTATGCATAGGTTCATGGGCGGAACCCGCAAGTTGATCACCAAAACATAAATCAAGTGGATCAATAGAATACCCCATTGTCACCACGGGTATCCCACGCAAGACATACATCAAGTGTTCTCAAATCCTTAAAGACTCAATCCGATAAGATAACTTCAATTGGAAAACTCAATTCATTAAAAGAGAGTAGAGGGGGGAAGAAACATCATAAGATCCAACTATAATAGCAAAGCTCGCGATACGTCAAGATCGTATCACCTCAAGAACACGAGAGAGAGAGAGAGAGAGAGAGAGAGAGAGAGAGAGAGATCAAACACATAGCTACTGGTACATACCCTCAGCCCCGAGGGAGAACTACTCTCTCCTCATCATGGAGAGCACCGGGATAATGAAGATGGCCACCGGAGAAGGATTGCCCCCTCCGGCAGGGTGCCGGAACCGGTCTAGATTGGTTTTTGGTGGCTACGGAGGCTTCTGGCGGTGGAACTCTCGATCTATTCTACTCCCCGATGTTTTTAGGTATATGGGTATATATAGGAGGAAGAAATACGTGAGGGGAGCCACGAGGGGCCCACCAGGGTGGAGGGCGCGCCCAGGGGGGTGGGCGCGCCCCCTGTCTCGTGCCTTACTCATTGCTTCCCTTACGTACACCCCAAGTCTTCTGGATTGCTTCTGTTCCAAAAATAAGTTCCATGAAGTTTCATGTCAATTGGACTCCGTTTGATTTTCCTTTTCCGTGAAACACTGAAACAAGGGAAAACAGAAACTGGCACTGGGCTCTAGGTTAATAGGTTAGTACAAAAATCATATAAAATAGCATATAGATGCATACAAAACATCCAAGGTTGATAATATAATAGCATGGAACAATAAAAAATTATAGATACGTTGGAACGTATCAGCATGCACGTATGGTGAACCATTATGTGATGAAGTCGGAGCATGATTTATTTATTGATTGTCTTCCTTATGAGTGGCGGCCAGGGACGAGCGATGGTCTTTTCCTACCAATCTATCCCCCTAGGAGCATGCGTGTAGTACTTTGTTTCGATAACTAATAGATTTTTGCAATAAGTATGTGAGTTCTTTATGACTAATGTTGAGTCCATGGACTATACGCACTCTCACCCTTCCACCATTGCTAGCCTCTCTAGTACCGCGCAACTTTCGCCGGTACCATAAACCCACCATATATCTTCCTCAAAACAACCACCATACCTACCTATTACGGCCTTTCCATAACCATTCCGAGATATATTGTCGTGCAACTTTCCACCGCTCCGTTATTATGACACGCTTCATCATTGTCATATTGCTTTGCATGATCATGTAGTTGACATCGTATTTGTGGCAAAGCCACCATTCATAATTCTTCCATACATGTCACTCTTGAGTCATTGCACATCCCGGTACACCGCCGGAGGCATTCATATAGAGTCATATTTTGTTCTAAGTATCGAGTTGTAATTCTTGAGTTGTAAGTAAATAAAAGTGTGATGATCATCATTATTAGAGCATTGTCCCAGTGAGGAAAGGATGATGGAGACTATGATTCCCCCATAAGTCGGGATGAGACTCCGGACGAAAAATAAAAAAGAGAGGGAAAAAAAGAGGCCATAAAAAAGAGAAAAGGCCCAAATAAATAAAATAAAATAAATGAGAGAAAAAGATAGAAGGGGCAATGCTACTATCCTTTTACCACACTTGTGCTTCAAAGTAGCACCATGATCATCATGGTAGAGAGTCTCCTATGTTGTCACTTTCATATACTAGTGGGAATCTTTCATTATAGAACTTGGCTTGTATATTCCAATGATGGGCTTCCTCAAAATTCCCTAGGTCTTCGTGAGCAAGCGAGTTGGATGCACACCCACAAGTTTCTTTTGTTGAGCCTTCATACATTTATAGCTCTAGTGCATCCATTGCATGGCAATCCCTACTCACTCACATTGATATCTATTGATGGGCATCTCCATAGCCCATTGATATGCCTAGTTGATGTGAGAAAATCTTCTCCTTTTGTCTTCTCCACAACCACCATTCTATTCCACCTATAGTGCTATGTCCATGGCTCACGCTCATGTATTGTGTGAAGATTGAAAAAGTTTGAGAACATCAAAAGTATGAAACAATTGCATGGCTTGTCATCGGGGTTGTGCATGATTTAAATATTTTGTGTGGTGAAGATAGAGCATAGCCAGACTATATGATTTTGTAGGGATAGCTTTCTTTGGCCATGTTATTTTGAGAAGACATGATTACTTGGCTAGTATGCTTGAAGTATTATTATCTTTATGTCAATATTAAACTTTTGTCTTGAATCTTATGAATCTGAATATTCTTGCCACAATAAAGAGAACTACATGGATAAATATGTTAGGTAGCATTCCACATCAAAAATTCTGTTTTATCATTTACCTACTCGAGGACGAGCAGGAATTAATCTTGGGGATGCTGATACGTCTCCAACATATCTTTTGATTGTTCCATGCTATTATATTATCAACCTTGGATGTTTTATATGCATTTATATGCTATTTTATATGATTTTTGGGACTAACCTATTAACCTAGAGCCCAGTGCCAGTTTCTGTTTTTTCCTTGTTTTAGAGTATCGCAGAAAAGGAAAATCAAACGGAGTCCAATTGACCTGAAACTTCACGGAACTTATTTTTGGACCAGAAGAAGCCCACAGAGTATCGGAGTTGGACCAGGACAGTCCCGGGCAGCCCATAAGGGTGGGGGCGCGCCCACCCCCTGGGCGCACCCCCTGTCTCATGGACAGCCCGGAGGTCCACCGACGTACTTCTTCCTCCCATATATACCCATATACCTTAAAAACTTCTGGGAACAGAATAGATCGGGAGTTCCGCCACCAGAAGCCTCCGTAGCCACCGAAAACCAATCTAGACCCGTTCTGGCACCCTGCAGGAGGGGGAAATCCCTCTCCAGTGGCCATCTTCATCATCCCGGTGCTCTCCATGACGAGGAGGGAGTAGTTCTCCCTCGGGGCTGAGGGTATGTACCAGTAGCTATGTGTTTCATCTCTCTCTCTCATGTTCTTGAGGTGGTATGATCTTGATGTATCGCGAGCTTTCCTATTATAGTTGGATCTTATGATGTTTCTCCCCCTCTACTCTCTTGTAATGGATTGAGTTTTCCCTTTGAAGTTATCTTATCCGATTGAGTCTTTAAGGATTTGAGAACACTTGATGTATGTCTTGCATGGGATAACCGTGGTGACAGTGGGTTATTCTATTGATTCACTTGATGTATGTTTTGGTGATCAACTTGCGGGTTCCGCCCATGAACCTATGCATAGGGGTTGGCACACGTTTTTGTCTTGACTCTCCAGTAGAAACTTTGGGGCACTCTTTGAAGTACTCTGTGTTGGTTTGAATAGATGAATCTGAGATTGTGTAATGCATATCGTATAATCATACCCACGGATACTTGAGGTGACATTGGAGTATCTAGGTGACATTAGGGTTTTGATTGATTTGTGTCTTAAGGTGTTATTCTAGTACGAACTCTAGGATAGATTGAACGGAAAGAATAGCTTCATGTTATTTTACTACGAACTCTTGAATAGATCGATCAGAAAGAATAACTTTGAGGTGTTTTCTTACCCTACCATAATCTCTTCGTTTGTTCTCCGCTATTAGTGACTTTGGAGTGACTCTTTGTTGCATGTTGAGGGATAGTTATGTGATCTAATTATGTTATTATTGTTGAGAGAACTTTCACTAGTGAAAGTACGAACCCTAGGCCTTTTTCAACACATTGCAATACAATCTGTGCTCACTTTTATCATTAGTTACCTTTCTGTTTTTATATTTTCAGATTACAAAAACCTTTATCTACCATCCATATACCACTTGTATCACCATCTCTTCGCCGAACTAGTGCACCTATATAATTTACCATTGTATTGGGTGTGTTGGGGACACAAGAGACTCTTTGTTATTTGGTTGCAGGGTTGCTTGAGAGAGACCATCTTCATCCTACCCCTCTTACGGATTGATAAACCTTATGTCATCCACTTGAGGGAAATTTGCTACTATCCTACAAACCTATGCACTTGGAGGCCCAACAACGTCTACAAGAAGAAGGTTGTGTAGTAGACATCAGCCACCCCCTTCTCTGTTTGACCAGTCAGTTGACTTGGTCAAACTCGAATTAAAACAATTCCAGAAAGTTTTAGAAAATTGATAAAACTTTGAAAATTAATATAAAATAAACCGTGACTTGGATAAAAATACTTTATACATGAAAGTTGCTCAAAACAACGAGACGGATCAGAATATGCAGTCCGTTCGTCCGTCACGCGTCCCTAGCATAGTGAACATGCAACAATCCACCTCCGTTTCATCTGCCCGAAAACTTCAAACACCGGGAATACTTTCCCGGATGTTTCCCCTTTCGTTGGTATCGCCTACTACTGCGTTAGGTCACTCCTTGCACCGCGTATTGCCATGTTATGATTTGTGTTGCTTTGATTGGTCTATAATTTATTCGTGTTCCCCCTTCGTTACTTCTTTCTGGTAGACCTTGAGACCGCCGCGAATACCCCCGTGATTGACTACATTGACGACGACCCATCCTTCTTGCCAGAGCAACCAGGCAAGCCCCACCCCCTTGTTCATCCCGATATCGCCTACTCTTTCCATCTACTGCTTGCATTAGGGTAGTGTAGCTGTTACTGCTTTCGGATGAACCTATTCTGCTGCATAGCATGTCCTTGTTATTATTGTTGATACCTTCACCTGCAATCCTAAATGCTTAGCATAGGTTGCTAGTATTACATCAGTGGCCTTACACTCTTGTCCGTCTGCCATGCTATATTACTGGGTCGTGATCACTCGGAAGGTTACCACGGGTATATACTAAACTATTACATACTTATGTTGATGATTCGGAGATGGGGGCTGAAGGGGCAGGTGGTTCCATCCAGGTAGTGATGGGCCTGGGTTCCCGACAGCCCCCTGATGGTTACTTTGTGGCGGAGCGACAGGGCAGGTTGCAACCACCTAGGAGACAAGTGGGACTGGTCCCTGGTCGGTGTTCGCAGATACTTCAAATAACACGCTTAACAAGATCTGGATATTTGATCTGAGTCTGGCCACTGGCCTATACGCACTAACCAACTACGCGGGAACAATTATGGGCACTCAACGTCGTGGTATCAGCCGAAGCCTTCTTGACATCAGCGACTGAGCGGCGCGCGTAGGGTTGGACCATGTAACGCAACTTCCTTTTAATGGAGGTTGCTAGGTCTACTCATCGGTCGCATACACAACATGCAGGTGTGTAACGGGCGATGGGCCCAGACCCCTGTGCGCTTAGGATTTAGACCGGTGTGCTGACCTCTCTGTTGTGCCTTGATAACCCACAAGTATAGGGGATCGCAACAGTTTTCAATAAGTAAGAGTGTCGAACCCAACGAGGAGCTAAAGGTAGAACAAATATTCCCTCAAGTTCTATCGACCACCGATACAACTCTACGCACGCTTGACGTTCTCTTTACCTAGAACAAGTATGAAACTAGAAGTACTTTGTAGGTGTTGTTGGATAGGTTTGCGAGATAATAAAGAGTACGTAAATAAAAAGTAGGGGCTGCTTAGATAAAGAAACAATAAAGTAAATATAGCGAGTGTGGAAAAGTGGTGGTAGGAGTTGTGAAATTGTCCCTTAAGCAATTGACTACTTTACTAGACCGATAGCAAGTATTATGTGGGAGAGGCCACTGCTAGCATGTCATCCCTTACTTGGAATTCTATGCACTTATGATTGGAACTATTAGCAAGCATCTGCAACTACTAATGTTCATTAAGGTAAAACCCAACCATAGCATTAAGATATATTGGTGCCCCTTCAATCCCGTATGCATCAAATTCTATGCTAGGTTGAAGCTTTTGTCACTCTTGCCCTCCAATACATAGTCCTATCAACATACAACTAACCCTATGGTGTGATCCACGCGCGAGCTCATATGATGGGCACCAAAGGACAGCAACATAACCACAAGCAAATTAAATCAATCATAGCAATTCATCAACCACCGATAGGACAACGAAAATCTACTCAGACATCATAGGATGGCAAAACATCATTGGATAATAATATGAAGCATAAAGCACCATGTTCAAGTAGAGGGTACAACGGGTTGCGGGAGAGTGGACCGCTGTAGATAGAGAGGGGAAGGTGATGGAGATGTTGGTGAAGATGGCGGAGGTGTTGGTGTAGATCGCGGTGATGATGATGATGGCCACAGCAGCGTTCCGGCGCCACCGGAGGAGAGGGGAGAGGGGCCCCTTCTTCCTCTTCTTCCTTGACCTCCTCCCTCGATGGGAGAAGGGTTTCCCCTCTGGTCCTTGGCCTCCATGGCATGGGAGGGGCGAGAGCTCCTCCAAGATTGGATCTATCTCTCTGTTTCTCTCTGGTTCTGCGTTCTCTTCTGGCTCTGTTTCACCGTTTCGTATATATATGGAGATCTGTAACTCCGATTGGCCTGAAACCTTCGCCGTGATTTTTTTCTGAATATTAGCTTTCTTGCGGCAAAAGAAGAGCGTCAACCACCATACGGTGGGCTCACGAGGGTAGGGGGCGCGCCTGAGGGGGGGGGCCCTGCCTCGTGACCACCTCGGGCACTGGTTCGCGTTGGTTTTCCTTCCGAATTTTCCATATTTTCCAAAAATAAGCTGCGTCCGTTTTTATCCCGTTTGGACTCCGTTTGATATGGATATTCTGTGAAACCAAAAACAGGAACTAGCACTGGGCACTGGATCAATATGTTAGTCCCAAAAATAATATAAAAAGTTACCAAAAAGTATATGAAAGTTGAATAATATTGGCATGGAACAATCAAAAATTATAGATACGACGGAGACGTATCAGCATCCCCAAGCTTAATTCCTGCTCGTCCTTGAGTAGGTAAATGATAAAAAAGATAATTTTTGATGTGGAATTCTACCTAGCATAATCTTGATCGTATGTCTAATCATGGCATGAATATTAAGATACGAGTGATTCAAAGCAATAGTCTATCCTTTGACATTAAGATAATAATACTTCAAGCATACTAATAAAGCAATCATGTATTTTCAAAATAACATGGCCAAAGAAAGTTATCCCTACAAAATCATATAGTCTGGCTATGCTCCATCTTCACCACACAAAATATTCAAATCATGCACAACCCCAATGACAAGCCAAGCAATTGTTTCATACTTTTGACGTTCTCAAACCTTTTCAACTTTCACGCAATACATGAGCGTGAGCCATGGACATAGCACTATAGGTGGAATAGAATATGATGGTGGAGGAGATAAAAAGGAGAAGATAGTCTCATATCAACTAGGCGTATCAACGGGCTATGGAGATGCCCATTAATAGATATCAATGTGAGTGAGTAGGGATTGCCATGCAATGGATGCACTAGAGCTATAAGTGTAGGAAAGCTCTAACTGAAACTAAGTGGGTGTGCATCGAACTTGCTTGCTCATGAAGACCTCGGGAATTTGAGGAAGTCCATCATCGGAATATACAAGCCAAGTTCTATAATGAAAATTCCCACTAGTATATGAAAGTGATAACTCAAGAGACTCTCTATATGAAGAACATGGTGCTACTTTGAAGCACAAGTGTGGAAAAAGTATAGTAGCACTGCCCCTTCTCTCTTTTTCTCTCTTTTTTTGTTTTCTTTTCTTTTTTTCTTTTTTTCTTTTTTTGGGCCTTCTCTTTTTTTCGTCTGGAGTCTCATCCCGGCTTGTGGGGGAATCATAGTCTCCATCATCCTTTCCTCACTGGGACAATGCTCTAATAATGATGATCATCACACTTTTATTTACTTACAACTCGATATTACAACTCGATATCTAGAACAAAGATATGACTCTATATGAATGCCTCCGGCGGTGTACCGGGATGTGCAATGATCTAGCATAGCAATGACATCCAAAAAACGGACAAGCCATGAAAATATCATGCTAGCTATCTTACGATCATGCAAAGCAATATGACAATGAATGCTCAAGTCATATATATGATGATGATGAAAGTTGCATGGCAATATATCTCGGAATGGCTATGGAAATGCCATGATAGGTAGGTATGGTGGTTGTTTTGAGGAAGGTATATGGTGGGTTTACGGTACCGGCGAAAGTTGTGCGGTACTAGAGAGGCTGGCAATGATGGAAGGGTGAGAGTGCATATAATCCATGGACTCAACATTAGTCATAAAGAACTCGCATACTTATTGCAAAAATCTATTATTCATCGAAACAAAGTACTTCGCGCATGCTCCTAGGGGGATAGATTGGTAGGAAAAGACCATCGCTCATCCCCGACCGCCACTCATAAGGAAGACAATCAATAAACACCTCATGCTCCGAATTCGTTACATAACGGTTCACCATACGTGCATGCTACGGGACTTGCAAACCTCAACACAAGTATTTCTCAATTTCACAATTACTCAACTAGCACGACCCTAATATCACCATCTTTATATCGCAAAACTATTGCAAGGAATCAAACATATCATATTCAGCGATCTACAAGTTTTATGTAGGGTTTTATGACTAACCATGTGAATGACCAATTCCTGTCATCTCTCTAAACAGATATAAGTGAAGCAAGAGAGTTCAATTCTTTCTACAAAATATATGCCCACGCTCTAACAAATATAAGTGAAGCAAAAGAGCATTCTACAAATGGCGGTTTTCTATGTAAAGAGAAACAGGCGATCCAAACTTCAAATGATATAAGTGAAGCACATGAAGCATTCTATAAAGCCATACTCAAAAGATATAAGTGAAGTGCAATGAGCATTCTATAAATCAACCAAGGACTATCTCATACCAGCATGGTGCATAAAATAAAAATGAAAACTAAATGCAAAATACGCTCCAAGATTGCACACATCGCATGAACGAAACGAATCCGAAAACATACTGATACTTGTTGAAGAAAGAGGGGATGCCTTCCCAGCATCCCCAAGCTTAGATGCTTGAGTCTCCTTGAATATTTACTTGGGGTGCCTCGGGAATCCCCAAGCTTGAGCTCTTGCCTCTCTTCCTTCTTCTCACATCGAGACCTTCTCAATCATCGAACACTTCATCCACACAAAACTTCAACAGAAAACTCGGTAAGATCCGTTAGTATAATAAAGCAAATCACTACTCTAAGTACTGTTGAAAACCAATTCATATTTTGTTTTTGCATTCTGTCTACTGTAATATAACTTTTTCATGGCTTAATCCACTGATATAAATTGATAGTTTCATCAAAACAAGCAAACTATGCATCAAAAACAGAATCTGTCTAAAACAGAACAGTCTGTAGCAATCTGAACATTCACCATACTTCTGATACTAGAAAAATTCTGCCAAAATTATGAAAAATAAACAATTTGTGTAGGAAGACAGTACAAAAATAATCATAACAATTTGACATTCCAGCTAAAAATGTAAAATCACGCACTACATCCAAAGTTTCTGTCCTGCACCGTACAAACCATCAAGCAAATGTAAACATCCTAAAGGCAAACCTTGGCACATTATTTTTATAATACAATGGAATTGTACAAGGGGATAATTATTTTTGTTGAAAATTTTCTGTAATCAAGATTCACAAAGTTGCCGTGAGCATGAACAAAGCTCAAGGAGCTCTCCCACTTCAACAATGCTTGTCTTTCTCACTTTCGCTTGTCTTTTTGAAAAAGTTTTTGGTTCCCCTCTTTATTTTTGTTGTTTTTAAACTATATGAAAGCACTCAACAGAAATAAATGACTCTCTAAAACTTCCGGGTTGTCTCCCTGGCAGCGCTTTCTTTAAAGCCATTAAGCAAGGCATATAGTGCTCAAGTAGTGAATCCACCCGGATCCCAAGGTATATCAAAGCCAATTTTAATTAACAATGATTTGGCATTTAGTAGTGAGCACAAAGTAACATATATTATGTAATGACGAAGTCTAACTCTCTTCCTATGCATCGGCATGTCATAAAAGAACAATTTATGCACACAAAGTAAAGGCCAGTGCATAGTATAAAGAGTTTCTTGCAATTTTATCATGTTGGAAACATAGAGAGGGTGAGATATAGTTCCTCTCTCATAATAATTGCAAGTAGGAGCAGCAAGCACATGCATATTATATCTATTAAAATCATCATGTGCAACGGTAAAAGGCAACCCATCAATATAATCCTCAATAAGGGCAAACTTCTCTGATATAGTGTAGTTTGGAGAATTCAAAAAGATAATAGGACTATCATGTGTGGGTGCAATAGCAACAATTTCATGTTTAACATAAGGAACTATAGCAAGTTCATCTCCATAAGCATAATTCATATTGGCATCTTGGTCACAAGTATAGCAAGCATCATCAAAAAGGGATATTTCAAGAGAATCAATGGGATCATAACAATCATCATAGCATTCATCCTTCGGTAAGCACGAAGGGGAATTAAACAATGCATGAGTTGAAGAGTTACTCTCATTAGAAGGTGGGCACGGGTGATCAATCCGCTCTTCCTCCTTTTGTTCTTCGCTCTCCTCATCATCTTTTTCATCCAATGAGCTCACAGTTTCATCAATTTCTTCTTCCATAGACTCCTGCAAAATATTAGTCTCTTCTTGGACAGCGGAGTATTCCTCAATATATTGTTTAACATAGGTATTAGAAGCATAATTATCATAGCAATATTTAAGTATAGCAAAAATTTTAGATTTGTGAAAAGTAGCATCATACTTTTCAATCAAAGAAACAATTTCATAAGCACCCTCAAAAGCAACAAATTCTTCAATTTGTTGAACATCATAGTAACTATAAACACCTTTAGCATAAGAAGATAAGATTCCATTATCAATAAACTCACATTGGTAGGGAAGGTGTTTCCTAGGGTTTTCAGAACAACAAGTAAAATCATATAATTCGCATAAATTCCAAGCATAGCATTGCAAACGTTGAATTTGACTCCATAATAATTTCCCTTTCTCAGATATACGGTGTCGCACATAACAAGCATGCTCATCTAAATATTTGCCCTCAACTAAGCTAGTTGGGGTTTCGGCACGAGCACAAAGGGATTGAAGATGATCCAAGTAAAAAGCTTCAGCAGTGTGATAGATTTTGAGTGGTTCTTCAACCAATGGTTCAGTAGGTACAACTAATTTTTTTGGTATTTTGTGTTTTCTACCCATAACTATAGATAGAAAACAACTAAGAACATCAAATAAAAATTACTTAGTGATAAAGCAAACAAGCACACACGAGAATATTCACCCCACACTATTGCTCCCCGGCAACGGCGCCAGAAAAAGGTCTTGATAACCCACAAGTATATGGGATCGCAACAGTTTTCGATAAGTAAGAGTGTCGAACCCAACGAGGAGCTAAAGATAGAACAAATATTCCCTCAAGTTCTATCGACCACCGATACAACTCTACGCACGCTTGACATTCGCTTTACCTAGAACAAGTATGAAACTAGAAGTACTTTGTAGGTGTTGTTGGATAGGTTTGAAAGATAATAAAGAGTATGTAAATAAAAAGTAGGGGCTGTTTAGATAAAGAAACAATAAAGTAAATATAGCAAGTGTGGAAAAGTGGTGGTAGGAGTTGCGAAATTGTCCCTTAAGCAATTGACTACTTTACTAGACCAATAGCAAGTAGTATGTGGGAGAGGCCACTGCTAGCATGTCATCCCTTACTTGGAATTCTATGCACTTATGATTGGAACTATTAGCAAGCATTCGCAACTACTAATGTTCATTAAGGTAAAACCCAACCATAGCATTAAGATATATTGGTCCCCCTTCAATCCCGTATGCATCAATTTCTATGCTAGGTTGAAGCTTCTGTCACTCTTGCCCTCCAATACATAGTCCTATCAACATACAACTAACCCTATGGTGTGATCCACGCGCGCGCTCATATGATGGGCACCAAAGGACAGCAACATAACCATAAGCAAATTAAATCAATCATAGCAATTCATCAACCACCAATAGGACAATGAAAATCTACTCAGACATCATAGGATGGCAACACATCATTGGATAATAATATGAAGCATAAAGCACCATGTTCAAGTAGAGGGTGCAACGGATTGCGGGAGAGTGGACCGCTGTAGATAGAGGGGGGAAGGTGATGAAGATGTTGGTGAAGATGGGGGAGGTGTTGGTGTAGATCACGGTGATGATGATGATGGCCATGGCAGCGTTCCGGTACCACCGGAGGAGAGGGGGAGAGGGGCCCCCTTATTCCTCTTCTTACTTGACCTCCTCCCTAGATGGGAGAAGGGTTTCCCCTCTGGTCCTTGGCCTCCATGGCATGGGAGGGGCGAGAGCCCCACCGAGATTGGATCTATCTCTCTGTTTCTCTCTGGTTCTGCGTTCTCTTCTGGCTCTGTTTCACCTTTTCGTATATATATGGAGATCCATAACTCCGATTGGCCTGAAACATTCGCCGTGATTTTTTTCTTCCGAATATTAGCTTTCTTGCGGCAAAAGAAGAGCATCAACCGCCTTACGGTGGGCTCATGAGGGTAGGGGGCGCACCCTAGGGGGGCGCCCCCTGCCTCGTGACCACCTCGGGCACTGGTTCGCATTGATTTTCCTTCCGAATTTTCCATATTTTCCAAAAATAAGCTCCATCCATTTTTATCCCATTTGGACTCCGTTTGATATGGATATTCTGCGAAACCAAAAACTTGCAACAGACAAGAACTGGCACTAGGCACTGGATCAATATGTTAGTCCCAAAAATAATATAAAACGTTGCCAAAAAGTATATGAAAGTTGAATAATATTGGCATGGAACAATCAAAAATTATAGATACGACGGAGACGTATCATGCCTAGGTAGGGCTGCGACGTGTTGATCTTCCGAGGCCGGGCATGACCCAGGAAAGTGTGTTCGGCCAGAGGGATCGAGCGTGTTGGGTAATGTGGTGCACCCCTGTAGGGAAGTTTATATATTCGAACAGTCGTGTCCCTCAGTAAAAGGACGACCCGGAGTTGTATTCTGACCTTATGACAACTAGAACCGGATACTTAATAAAACACACCCTTTCAAGTGCCAGATACAACCCGGTGATCGCTTTCCATAGGGAGACAAGGGGAGGATCGTCGGGTAGGATTATGCTATGAGGTGTTCCTTGATGCTACTCTTGCTACTCTCTCCTACATGCTTCAAGATGGAGGCGGCCAGAAGCGTAGTCTTCTATAGGACTAGCTACCCCCTCTTATTCTCGCATTCTACAGTTTAGTCCACAGATACTATCCATTTCATTGATACCAATGCATTTGTAGTGTAGATCCTTGCTTGCGAGTACTTTGGATGAGTACTCATGGTTGCTTGCTCCCTCTTTTCCCCCTTTTCCATTTTTCTAGGATGTCACAACCAGATGATGGAGTCCAGGAGCCAGAGGATCCTGAGGATGTTTCTACGTGGAGTTCGGCTTTGAGGAGTAGTTAGGAGGTCCCAGGCAGGAGGCCTTGCCTTTTCGATTGTTGCTACTTTTGTGCTAGCCTTCTTAAGGCAAACTTGTTTAACTCATGTCTGTACCCAGATATTATTGCTTCCGCTAACTCTTGTGTATTTGAGCTTATGTATTCGAGCCCTCGAGGCCCCTGGCTTGTAATATAAAGCTTGTATTATTTTGATTTGTGTCTAGAGTTGTGTTGTGATATCTTCCCATGAGTCCTTGATCTTGATCATACACATTTGCGTGTATGATTAGTGTAGGATTAAATAGAGGGCATAACAAGTTGGTATCAGAGCCGACTGCTTGTAGGAATCCCCCTTCCAACTCCTTGGCCGAAGTTGAGTCTAGTCATTGCAAAACTTTTACTAACATGGCTGTGTGGCTTATGGGCCCACGTCGCCATTGAGTGGTATCAGGATCTTTTATTCCTCGACCTATACTCTGGGACTCCGATCTCTATTCTATTTGGTTTAAATGATTTTACTAACTCTAACTCTAGGTTCTCGTAAATACTTCCTCCCGAAGAGCCCCTCACTCCAGATGATTGCTTTGTGCAATGAAGGATTCCAAAGATACTCTCTGATGTTCTGTCGAGACTTTGTGCCCGTTGCTTTTGCAATTCCCTATTGTCGGTGTCAAAACCGGTGGATGTCGGGTAGGGGGTCCCGAACTGTGCGTCTAAGGTGGATGGTAACAGGAGGCAGGGGACACAATGTTTACCCAGGTTCGGGCCCTCTCGATGGAGGTAATACCCTACTTTCTACTTGATTGATCTTGATGAGATGAGTATTACAAGAGTTGATCTACCACAAGATCATAGAGGCTAAACCCTAGAAGCTAGCCTATGATTATGATTGTTGTCGTCCTACGGACTAAACCCTCCGGTTTATGTAGACACCGGAGGGGGCCAGGGTTACACAGAGTCGGTTACAAGGGAGGAGATCTACATATCCGAATTGCCAAGATTGCCTTCCATGCCAAGGAGAGTCCCACCCGGACACGGGACGGAGTCTTCACTCTTGTATCTTCATAGTCCAACAGTCTGGCCAAAGTATATAGTCCAGCAGTCCGAGGACCCCCTAATCCAGGACTCCCTCAGTAGCCCCTGAACCAGGCTTCAATGACGATGAGTCCGGCATGCAGATTGTCTTCGGCATTGCAACGCGGGTTCCTCCACCGCATACTCCATAGAAGATTTCGAGCACACAAGGATAGTGTCCGGCTCTGCAAAACAAATTCCACATACCACCATAGAGAGTATAATATTTTCACAAATCTAATTGCTACCTCTTGAGCACTTGCATTGGTTTTCCCTTGAAGAGGAAAGAGTGATGCAGCAAAGTAGCGTAAGTATTTCCCTCAGTTTTTGAGAACCAAGGTATCAATCCAGTAGGAGGCCATGCACGAGTCCCTCGCACCTACACAAACAAATAAATCCTCGCAACCAACGCGATAAGGGGTTGGCAATCCCTACATGGTCACTTACGAGAGTGAGATCTGATAGATATGATAAGATAATATTTTTGGTATTTTTATGATAAAGATGCAAAATAAAATAAAAGGCAATGAAAATAACTAAGTATTCGAAGATTAATATGATGGAAGATAGACCCGGGGGCCATAGGTTTCACTAGTGACTTCTCTCAAGAGCATAAGTATTCACGGTGGATAAACAAATTACTGTTGAGCAATTGACAGAATTGAGCATAGTTATGAGAATATCTAGGTATGATAATGTATATAGGCATCACGTCCGAGACAAGTAGGCCGACTCCTGCCAGCATCTACTACTATTACTCCACACATCGGCCGCTATCCAGCATGCATCCAGAGTATTAAGTTCAAGAGAACAGAGTAACGCTTTAAGCAAGATGACATGATGTAGAGGGATAAACTCATGCAATATGAAATAAACCCCATCTTGTTATCCTCGATGGCAACAATACAATACGTGCCTTGCTGCCCCTACTGTCACTGGGAAAGGACACCGCAAGATTGAACCCAAAGCTAAGCACTTCTCCCATTGCAAGAAAGATCAATCTAGTAGGCCAAACCAAACTGATAATTCGAACAGACTTGCAAAGATAACCAATCATACATAAAAGAATTCAGAGAAGATTCAAATATTGTTCATAGATAAACTTGATCATAAACCCACAATTCATCGGTCTCAACAAACACACCGCAAAATAAGATTACATCGAATAGATCTCCACAAGAGAGGGGGAGAACTTTGTATCGAGATCCAAAAAGAGAGAAGAAGCCATCTAGCTAATAACTATGGACCCGTAGGTCTGAGGTAAACTACTCACACTTCATCGGAAGGGCTATGGTGTTGATGTAGAAGCCCTCCATGATCGATGCCCCCTCCGGCGGAGCTCTGGAACAGGCCCCAAGATGGGATCTTGTGGATACAGAAAGTTACGGCGGTGGAATTAGGGTTTTGGCTCCGTATCTGGTAGTTTGGGGGTGCATAGGTATATATAGGAGGAAGGAGTACATCGGTGGAGCAACAGGGGCCCACGAGGGTGGAGGGCGTGCCTGGGGGGTAGGCGCGCCCCCTACCTCGTGGCCTCCTGGTTGATGTCTTGACGTAGGGTCCAAGTCCTCTTGATCATGTTCGTTCCTAAAATCACGTTCCCGAAGGTTTCATTCCGTTTGGACTCCGTTTGATATTCTTTTTCTGCGAAAGCCTAAAATAGGCAAAAAAACAGCAATTCTGGGCTAGGCCTCCGGTTAATAGGTTAGTCCCAAAAATAATATAGAAGTGTATAATAAAGCCCAATAATGTCCAAAACAAAATATAATATAGCATGGAACAATCAAAAATTATAGACGTTGGAGACGTATCACTAATCTGTTGACAACTTTTCATAACGTGACATCACGCCATGGCCCGGTCCTTATTCGAACCATTTTTCTCAACCAGCTACTGCACATATTGCGAGGCGGTTTTCTTGGCACGTCTTGTCGAAGCAGAGATCGTGTCCCCTTATCACAGGATTCTCATCAATACGGGTGTGGGTAACCCAACCGCGCGTGCTGGTTTGACTCCTCGATTTTAGGCAAGTTCCAAACGGCCACACGGAGGACGCTTAATATTCGCCCTCTTTATAAAGGGGCCAAGGCTTGTCCTTTTCTTCTCGCGCTCAATCCTTCCCTTCCCCCACACCGAGTTCCAACACCCAAGGCTCAGGCTAAGCGCTTCGGACCTTCAACCATGTCCGGCTCCAACCTTTAAGGCCGGTGGATGGCTTCCTCTGTCACAGAGGAGGACATCAAGAAGCTAAGGGAAGCCAGGTATCTGACCGCCGAAACCTCGCACAGGCTGCCTGCTCAAGGGCAGGTCATCCCCACTCCCGAACCCAATGGGAGTGTCGTATTTGTTTCCCACTTCCTCCGAGGGCTAGGCTTTAGTCCTGATCCCTTTGTTAGAGGGCTCGTGCTCTATTTCGGGCTCGACTTCCACGATCTAGCTCCAGATTCCATCCTTCACATCTCATCGTTTATCGTAGTATGTGAGGCCTTCCTCCACATCACCCCACACTTCGGATTATGGCTCAAGACCTTTAATGTGTGGCGACCCGACCCGAATGGATCAAGCGCTCTGTGCTCAGGTGTCATCCCTGGATCAGTAATGCTGACACCACACAGTACATCGAAGGATTTATAGCAGAGTGGCAATCACACACTTATTACATCATTGTCTCAAAGAGAACTTATTACAATAAATATGGCTTAAGGCCATCTAGTGTCGATAACAGCGGAAGACTTGGAAGATAAATGGGTCCATCAACTCCAACGGCATCACTGAGTATAGAACCACGACCTAAAAGCACCTTACTCGTCATCTGAAAAGTCTGCAACATGAGAAGTTGCAGCCCGAAAACGGGTCAGCACATGGAATATGCTGGCAATGTAACACATAGAGAGTAATGGAATGAAACAGCTATACTATATGCATATATGGCTGGTGGAAAGCTCTATGGTTACAGTTTTTGCGTAAAGCCAGTTTTTCCCTACTGCAAAGGAATAAGTTTATTTAACTATCATGGTGGTTGTGAAACATCGAGAATGGTTGACAGCATTCCGATCCCAATTAAGTGAACAATTAAAACCCAACAACATTAATTAGAAGTAACATGATGAGATTCACATGATATTCAAGTACTAGATACTCAAGATGTCCATGACCGGGGACACGGCTAATCATGATTAGTTTGTACACACTGCAGAGGTTTGCGCACTTTTCCCCACAAGACTCGATCGCCTCCGTTTGGTTTCTCGCACTACATGGTGTTTGAGAAGACGGATGACCGAGACATAGTCTTTCAGAAGCGCTAGCACCTTACGATCGGGTAGACCGGTACACCTACATCCCCTACATCTGCTAGTCCACCACTGTAAGAGTTCGCACAACTTAGTCAACTATGCCAGAGCCCATAATGGCTTGTGGCTGCACACGGAAGTTTCTAGCATGAAAGATCTTATGATCCCTTTGAGCCTGGGTGGCGATCCAAAAAAACACAGGCAAGTCCTGATAGACATCAGGTGCCTCAATCCACCCAGATGTGTATTTAAGTTGCCACCTTAGATAAACCATTAATTAACAATACTCACATCTGTCATGGATATCACTCACCCAATCCACATCTACTAGCATAGCATGGCATAAAAGCAAACGTAGAAGTAACTCCCAAAGGTTTCATAATAATACAGGTGATAGGTACTACCTCATCTACTTCCCATCCCACAATTTAATTAGATCCTAATCATGCAATGTGTGAGGATTGATCTAATGCAATAAAACATGGGTTGTAGAAAAGGTATGATCAAAGTGTTACTTGCCTTGCTGATGATCCGCGAGACCTAGGGTTTCGAAGTAACAAGCGGCGCAATCCGGGTGATCTATCGCAGACAAACAACAAGCACACAATAAGTACTCATCTAATGCACAGGTAAAACTCGAACAAGAGAACGAACCAGAAAGTTCAACTTAAGAACTCCGGTTGCAAAGAAAGAACGAACCGAACAAAGAAACGGAAAACAAACAGCGGAAGAAAACAACTCGATTCTAGCAAGTTGAAACTAGGTCAAATTTTACTGTGGCAAAAACTTGTTTAAGTTGATTAGACGGAACGGCGGTTTCGAAACGAAACTCCAGGCGTTTGAATCACCTGATTCCGATAAACGAGCGAGAAGAAAGACTAGAACGAAGATCGGATCTGAGATCATGATCGCGGAATAAATCCGACGAAAAAGAAAACAAAGAACGGTTAAACGAACGGACATCGTTAACTGGGAACAATCGGTGATCACGTTCGTTGGGATGAACGGTCCGATAGAAGAACGAAAACCGATCTAGTGTTTTCGGAAAAGAAACCGAAGAAGAAACGGAAAACCGATCTAGGGTTTCGGAAGAAAACCGAAACAAAAACCGGAAGAAAAAAGAAAAGAATCAGAGAGAAAACGGAACGGTTCTTTTAGGAAAAACCGGACCGGGGAAGAAAAAGAAAGGCGCGGCTACCTCGGGAGGCGGGCTCCGGGCGGCGACGGCTACTAGGCGGCGGCGGCTAGGCGGAGGCGGCTAAGGGCGGCGGCGCCTTGGGGCTGCGCGTTGCTGCTTGCTGCGGCTTAGGAGGAGAGAGGCTTGGGTTTTTGATG
>NC_041392.1:169332386-169339373 GCF_002162155.2 Triticum dicoccoides
TTTTGATGTGAGGAGAGGGGGGGGTAGAGGGGTATTTATATTGGTGAGGGGAGGGGGTTTCTTGGGGTAGGGGACAAGAAATAGAGTAGGAATAGGAAAGAAAAAGAGGAAACGGAGTAGGACTAAAGTCCTACTAGGACTCCAAAAGAGCGGCGGCGGCGGCCTCCTGGCGCCCGGCGCGCGCGGCGCGGGCGATGGCCTGGCCGGCCGGCTGCTGGCTGGGCCTTGGCCCAGGGCGCTGCAAGATTTTTTTAATCGGTTTCGCGCGCAGAAAAACACAGAAAAGAAAATCTAAACGAACTCCAAAATTACTAAAGTAAATTTTCCCCGACTCCTAAAAATGAGTCGAACAAAATGAACTTTCCTCCGGGCCTAAAATGCAATTTTCGAAAACGCGCATTTTTCCCTATCCAAATAAAAGCAAACAAAACTCCGGCAAACAAAATTTGATCTATTTATTAAATCTTCATTTTTCCTCAATTTTGGGAAAGTCATATTATTCCCTCTCTCATATATTTTTTTAATATCGGAAAATTATTGAAGATGAAATAAATAAATCAAATGATCCTCTTTTCAAATTTGATAAAACTCTCAAATATGAAATTAACGAAATCTCCAACTCTCTCCGAAGGTCCTTGAGTTGCGTGAAATTTCTAGGATCGACCAAGATGCAAGAAAATATGATATGCATGATGATCTAATGCATAACATTCCAAATTGAAAATTTGGGATGTTACAGACCTACCCCCCTTAAGATGAATCTCGCCCTCGAGATTCGGGTTGGCTAGAAAATAGGTGAGGGTGGTCCTTGAGCAAATCTTCTTCTCTTTCCCAGGTGGCTTCATCCTCTGAGTGGTGGTTCCACTGAACTTTGCAAAACTTGATAACCTTGCTGCGAGTAACTCTGCTAGCATAATCGAGAATCTTAACTGGCTTCTCCTCATATGTTAAGTTGTCCTTCAACTGAATCGCTTCAAGTGGCACGGTATCTCTTAGCGGTACCTCCGCTATCTCGGTGTGACACTTCTTCAGCTGAGAAACATGGAATACATCATGAACTCCTGACAGTCCCTCTGGTAATTCCAACTTATAAGTGACTTCTCCCATACGTTGCAAGATCTTATACGGTCCAACGAAACGCGGTGCTAATTTTCCCTTAACTCCAAAGCGCTTAACTCCTCGAAGTGGGGATACTCGAAGATAAACTCTGTCTCCGGTTTCGTAGACTGTCTCCTTGCGTTTAGAATCTGCGTAGCTCTTCTGCCTGGACTGGGCTACCTTGAGCCTATCGCGAATCAACTTAACTTTCCGTTCAGACTCCTTAATCAAATCTGGTCCAAAGAACTGACGGTCTCCAACTTCGTCCCATGACAACGGTGTCCTGCACCTCCTTCCATATAAAGCTTTGAAAGGTTCCATCTTCAAACTGGTTTGGTAACTGTTGTTATAAGAAAACTCCGCATACGGCAAGTTATCGTCCCAACTAGATCCATAATCTAGTGCACAAGCTCTCAGCATATCTTCCAAAATCTGATTGACTCTCTCGGTCTGTCCATCTGTCTGCGGATGAAAAGTTGTGCTGAACTCTAATCTGGTTCCTAGAGTCTCATGCAACTGATTCCAAAACTTTGAGGTAAATTGGGTTCCTCTATCTGATACGATACTTCTCGGAACTCCATGCAAACAAATGATCCTAGTCATGTATATCTTTGCCAACTTAGCACTGGTGTAAGTGGTCTTAACTGGAATAAAATGTGCTACCTTTGTCAAACGATCAACTACTACCCATATCGAGTCATAGCCTGCTTTTGTCCTGGGTAATCCTGTAATAAAATCCATGCCTATCTTATCCCACTTCCATTCAGGTATCGGCCATGGTTGTAACAATCCTGCTGGCTTCTGATGCTCTGCCTTTACTCTCTGGCATACGTCACAAACTGCTACATATGCTGCAATATCCTTCTTCATTCCGGTCCACCAGAATGTTTCCTTCAAATCCAAATACATCTTGGTATTCCTTGGGTGAATTGAGTACGGTGAATCATGTGCCTCTTGCAAAATCAACTTCCTGATCTCCGGGTCATTGGGCACATAAACACGGTCCTCAAGCCATAAGGTATCGTTCTCATCCTCACGAAATCCCTTTGCTTTTCCTTCGCTCAATTTCTCTTTTATAGCAGCAATCTCCTTGTCAGATTTCTGAGCTTCTCTGATCTTATCCATCAATGTTGACTGAATCTCCAATGCTGCTACATAGCCTCTCGGAACTATTTCCAAACATAGCTCACGAAGGTTTTCTGCTAACTCCTTGGGTATTTTCCATATCATTAGAGTATTGACATGGCTCTTACGGCTCAATGTGTCAGCTACTACATTAGCTTTTCCGGGATGGTAATGCAATCTCATGTCATAATCCTTGATGAGCTCCAACCATCTCCTTTGTCGGAGGTTCAACTCCTTCTGAGTGAAAATGTACTTCAAACTCTTGTGATCCATGTACACCTCACAATGATTTCCAATGAGGAAATGTCTCCACGTTTTCAGTGCATGCACTAAGCTGCTAACTCCAAATCATGCGTGGCATAATTCAACTCATGAGGCTTCAGTTGTCGTGAAGCATACGAAACAACTCTTCCTTCCTGCATAAGCACTGCTCCAAGTCCTCGACGTGAAGCGTCGCAATACACCTCATAATCCTTGGTCTGATCTGGCAAAATCAATACTGGTGAGGTGACCAAACGTCTCTTCAACTCCTGGAAACTAGCCTCACACTCCTCAGTCCATTTGAACTTAGTATCCTTCTTAAACAACTCCGTCATAGGCTTTGCAATCTTTGAAAAGTTCTCAATGAATCTTCGATAGTATCCTGCGAGTCCAAGAAAACTCCGGATCTCTCCAACTGTCGTTGGTGATTCCCATTCGGTTACTGTCTCAACCTTAGTGGGGTCAACTGCTATACCTTCTCCGGATATAACGTGTCCGAGGAATCCAACTTCCTTTAACCAAAACTCGCATTTGCTAAATTTGGCATATAACTGATGTTCCCTTAGTTTCTCCAAAACCAAACGCAAATGTTCCTTATGTTCCTCTTCATTCTTTGAATAAACTAGGATGTCATCAATGAACACTACGACGAACTTATCCAAAAACTCCATAAACACTTTGTTTATCAGGTTCATAAAATAGGCAGGTGCGTTAGTCAATCCAAATGACATAACGGTATACTCATACAGTCCATATCTCGTGGTGAATGCTGTCTTAGGTATGTCCTGCTCCCGAATCTTCAATTGATGGCACCCTGATCGCAAATCGATCTTGGAAAACACTTTAGCTCCTTGCAACCGATCAAATAGATCGTTGATCATTGGCAGTGGGTACTTATTCTTGATGGTCACTTCATTCAATCCCCGATAGTCTACAACCATCCTTAATGATCCATCCTTCTTTTCCACTAGAAGTACGGGTGATCCCCAAGGCGAAGAACTTGGGCGAATGTAACCTTTATCCAATAACTCCTTAATTTGATTCTTAATTTCCACCAAATCCTTTGCTGGCATCCGGTACGGTCGCTTCGATATTGGGCCTGTACCTAGCAATAACTCAATCAAAAACTCAATGTCCCTATCCGGTGGCATGCCTGGCAATTCCTCAGGAAATACATCAGGAAAATCCTTTACCACTGGTACTTCCTCCTACACAACTCCTGATAAGGAATTTACTTGTGTCCTGTTTGGCACATGCCGGGATACATACTTGATCCTTCTTCCTTCTGGTGTGGTAAGCAAAATTGTCTTACTGGCGCAATCGATGTTTCCTCCATACATCGATAGCCAATCCATACCAAGAATCACATCCAGACCTTGGGATTCCAGAATAATTAAATCCGTTGGGAAAACATGCCTTCCTATACTTAATGGCACTTGGAAACATCCTTGTCTGGCCATGTACTCTGCTCCTGGCGAGCTTACTAGCATAGGTGTTTTAAGAATCCTAGTGGGCAGGCTATACTTTTCCACAAATCCCCTTGATATGTATGAATGCGATGCACCAGTATCAAAAAGAACGAGTGCAGTAAATGACTTAACCAAAAACTTACCTATTACTGCATCGGGCTAATCTTCAACCTCCTCCACATTAACGTGGTTCACCTGTCCCCTATTGAAAGGGTTCGGCTTCTTCCCAGAGCTTCCATTGCCATTTCCATTCTGGCCTTCAGGACATTCATTTGCATAATGCCCTGGCTTCGAACACTTATAGCAAGTGACGTGGCTCAGGTCCTTCTTGGCTGGGGTGGATGGGGTGGTCCGGTTCTGGCCGTTGCTTCCTCCATTCCCATTACCATTCTTGTGGCCATTATGGTTGTGTGAGCTACCTCCTCCATGGGTATGCTGAAACTGAAATCCCGGTTTAGGGGCAAAACGGGGCTTCTGTTGGGCTCCAGAGTTATACTTCCCCTGTCCATATTTCCTCTTGCGGTTCTCAATCTGTTGTTGCTTCCCTTCAATCATGATGGCACGATCTACCAACTCCTGGTAGTTGTTGAAACTCGCTACCATCAACTGCATGCTTAGCTCATCATTCAATCCTTCCAGAAACTTCTCCTGCTTAGCTACATCCGTAGCAACGTCATCTGGGGCATAACGTGCTAACTTGCTGAAGTCGTCAATGTACTGGCCAACTGTCCTTCCTCCTTGGCGTAAGTTGCGAAACTCACGCTTCTTTATGGCCATAGCTCCTGCTGAAACATGGGCACTGCGGAAAGCTTGCTGAAACTGATCCCATGTGACAGTGTCAACTGGGTAAGTGGCTGTGAAATTCTCCCACCATGCTGCCGCAGGTCCGTCTAGCTGATGTGCGGCAAACTTCACTTTCTCACCATCCGTGCATCCTGCAGTGGTCAACTCTGTGGCGACCCGACCCGAATGGATCAAGCGCTCTGTGCTCAGGTGTCATCCCTGGATCAGTAATGCTGACACCACACAGTACATCGAAGGATTTATAGAAGAGTGGCAATCACACACTTATTACATCGTTGTCTCAAAGAGAACTTATTACAATAAATATGGCTTAAGGCCATCTAGTGTCGATAACAGCGGAAGACTTGGAAGATAAATGGGTCCATCAACTCCAACGGCATCACTGAGTATAGAACCACGACCTAAAAGCACCTTACTCGTCGTCTGAAAAGTCTGCAACATGAGAAGTTGTAGCCCGAAAACGGGTCAGCACATGGAATATGCTGGCAATGTAACACATAGAGAGTAATGGAATGAAACAGCTATACTATATGCATATATGGCTGGTGGAAAGCTCTATGGTTACAGTTTTTGCGTAAAGCCAGTTTTTCCCTACTGCAAAGGAATAAATTTATTTAACTATCATGGTGGTTGTGAAACATCGAGAATGGTTGGCAGCATTCCGATCCCAATTAAGTGAACAATTAAAACCCAGCAACATTAATTAGAAGTAACATGATGAGATTCACATGATATTCAAGTACTAGATACTCAAGATGTCCATGACCGGGGACACGGATAATCATGATTAGTTTGTACACTCTGCAGAGGTTTGCGCACTTTTCCCCACAAGACTCAATCCCCTCCGTTTGGTTTCTCGCACTACATGGTGTTTGAGAAGACGGATGACCGAGACATAGTCTTTCAGAAGCGCTAGCACCTTACGATCGGGTAGACCGGTACACCTACATCCCCTACATCTGCTAGTCCACCACTGTAAGAGTTCGCACAACTTAGTCAACTATGCCAGAGCCCATAATGGCTTGTGGCTGCACACGGAAGTTTCTAGCATGAAAGATCTTATGATCCCTTTGAGCCTGGGTGGCGGTCCAAAAAAAATAGGCAAGTCCTGATAGACATCAGGTGCCTCAATCCACCCAGATGTGTATTTAAGTTGCCACCTTAGATAAACCATTAATTAACAATACTCACATCTATCATGGATATCACTCACCCAATCCACGTCTACTAGCATATCATGGCATAAAAGCAAACGTAGAAGTAACTCCCAAAGGTTGCATAATAATACAGGTGATAGGTACTACCTCATCTACTTCCCATCCCACAATTTAATTAGATCCTAATCATGCAATGTGTGAGGATTGATCTAATGCAATAAAACATGGGTTGTAGAAAAGGTATGATCAAAGTGTTACTTGCCTTGCTGATGATCCGCGAGACCTATGGTTTCGAAGTAACAAGCGGCGCAATCCGGGTGATCTATCGCAGACAAACAACAAGCACACAATAAGTACTCATCTAATGCACAGGTAAAACTCGAACAAGAGAACGAACCGGAAAGTTCAACTTAAGAACTCCGGTTGCAAAGAAAGAACGAACCGAACAAAGAAACGGAAAACAAACGGCGGAAGAAAACAACTCGGTTCTAGCAAGTTGAAACTAGGTCAAATTTTACCAGGGCAAAAACTCGTTTAAGTTGATTAGACGGAACGGTGGTTTCAAAACAAAACTCCAGGCGTTTGAATCACCTGATTCCGATAAACGGGCGAGAAGAAAGACTAGAACGAAGATCGGATCTGAGATCACGATCGCGGAATAAATCCGACGAAAAAGAAAACGAAGAATGGTTAAACGAACGGACGTTGTTAACCGGGAACAATCGGTGATCACGTTCGTTGGGACGAACAGTCCGATAGAAGAACGAAAACCGATCTAGGGTTTTCGAAAAAGAAACCGAAGAAGAAACGGAAAACCGATCTAGGGTTTCGGAAGAAAACCGAAACAAAAACCGGAAGAAAAAATAAAAGAATCGGAGAGAAAATGGAACGGTTCTTTTAGGAAAAACCAGACCGGGGAAGAAAAAGAAAGGCGCGGCTACCTCGGGAGGCGGGCTCCAGGCGGCGGCGGCTACTAGGCGGCGGCGGCGGCTAGGCGGCGGCGGCTTGGGGCTGCGCGCTGCTGCTTGCTACGGCTTAGGAGGAGAGAGGCTTGGGTTTTTGATGTGAGGAGG